>NW_006239081.1:746076-810197 GCF_000226075.1 Solanum tuberosum | reverse complement strand
CCACCACCCTACCCTTGCCAGGTTGTCTTTTTTAAAAAAAAAGGGATAATTAGTTATTAATTGATGAATCTTTTGTGAAATTAAGTTTATTTGAAAGTTTGTAATGATATGGGAAATTTATTTATAAAAATAAATATAGAAATATTTGATTTGTTATTTCAGCGTTTTACGATGTCTTAGCTTGATACATTGTGTATGATTTATGAACTAAAATTTGCTTATTTGAAGAAGGGAGATAATGTTGTAGTGGCAACAAAATCATCTTTTTCAATACTCAAAATCTCCAATAACAATATAGTTATTCGGAAAAGAAAACCTTAATTTAAATATACTGATATCTTAAATAATCTAAAAAATGAACTCAAACATATACAACTACACGATCCAGTTAAAACATTTAACTTAGCCAAAACTCCATTTTACACAATTTCATCACTAATCCTTCTCAAATTAGTAATAACAATGTCAAAGCTTCACATCGAACTCCTAATTCTAAAATAAACCAAAGTACATAATATTTAGCTTCTAAATCAATTGAATATTACGTCAAAAAGTAAAATAATGACATAGAAAAATGATAAAGATAAAAGAGTGAGAGAAATTATTTGAATGTCATAATTAATGTATATTCTTTTAATAAGTATTTTCATAGTGAAGTGATGATGGAGTAACAATAGTCCTTTTAAGTGATGTTTCTTAAGACTTTAAAGGATTAATTATTATGGCGGTAATTAATTTGGAGTGATGATGGATAAAAAAAATAATAATTAAAATATGCATAATTTCATAAAGTTTAAGGATAAATTTAAACTATTTCACATAGTCATTTTATCGATTTGATTTAACTCTTATTTGTTCGATAAATCATATGTTTATCAATTATTACTACTTATACTGATTTATCAAAAAATTACTGATTACTCCAACAAAATAAGATTAAAATAATATTCATGTGACAAGAAAAACAAGAAACAAAACTTATAATCATACTAATATTATTGATTTGATTTTGATAAAAATCTGATCAAATCGATTCATATACACCCCTAACCAAGGACCAAGGTCATCATAATAACAATTTTATGAGAAAATTTATTGAGTGATTCTTGCAATTGATTAAATGGCAACTCACACGTATCTATTGGAGATATAGAATATCTTCATTAGCATTTGTTTTATGACTAATCATATTATTTATTCCCTCAAATAATGTTTAATGATTAATTTTCTCTAAAGTTCAACTATTCTCCAACCACAAAACAGTTGGTAAACATAAAAAAATTATAATATGGACAGTGTTTTTATAACATGCAAAGCAGTGCAATCATTTTTATTTTATTTTATTTTTTAAAATTTTGGAATATGACTTTTGAATTAACTACTAATTGAAAAAAAAAATTAATCATTTAGCGGCACAAAAACTAGTATATGAGAAGACATTTGTCATCAAGTACGTATTAAGTACTAATCCATAATTTCTTATACCTTAAGCTTAAATCCCTAATTATATATCTTAACCTTAAAGGCCTAATTACATTCGAATAATTCACTATTAGTGGCCATGAATATCAAATTAGTGAATCAAATAACATAAATAAATATTACATTTGTAAAGAGTAACATCTTCATAAAGTTAAATTGTTATCTGATATAAAATAATGTTATTTTTTTAAAATGATCTACTAAAAAAATAGCGTCACTTAAAATTTAATGGATCGGAGGGAGTATATATATAATTAACCATTCATTGAATATTTTGTTCTTTTTACAATTAGTAGCTACGCCATAATTAACACCTTCTAATAATGACTCTAAATAGTATTGAAAAGTCAGAAGTTTCGTTTAGAATATTCAAGATTTAATAAGTATATTTTTCGTATAATTTTTTAATGACGTTATTCCAAATATTTGTATAATTACAACCGACATTCTTAAAATTATCGTCGACCAAATCACATGAAAGATAATTTCAATTATTATTATGTGACATAATCTTTGTTTTTTCAGAAATTGTTTCAAGATTATTTGCTCTTTTTTTTTTTTTTTTTAAATGACGATAATTTCTAGAGGAAAAAGACATAATTTAAAGTTTCATTGGGTCTATAGAAATTGGGTCCCATAACAGCTTGGCTAAGGCTGTTATTTTCTTTTAAAATTTTAAATTTTATTTTTGTGTATTATTATAATTATTTGTTAAATTAGTTTGGTCGTTATATGTTTGGTTATTTATTTAACAGAAAAAATTATTTTGTGCATTTGTCTGCTTTCTCAGATTATGTGATCTTTTTGACGGCTGCCAAACGGCGGCTCTATTCTGAAATAATTAGTGATACCAATTATATTTTAATTGGTAGGAGAAGAAAATATATTTCAAAAAATATTTTCCTTGATAATATTTTTTTGAAAAATAAATACGTTTGTTTATTTTATAGTGTTTGATAAGTAGGTAAAAAGTAGTATCTCAAAAATATTTATATGTAATTTAGTAAAATTAATATTATGAATGTCCTTTTTCTAAAAACATGAATTCTCCCTACCAAGCACACACCCTTAGTTTTTTATATATAAATGTGGCACAAATAATTTATTTTATTGTTATAAAAAGAATTTTTGATAGAGGAAGATAGTGCTCAATAATTTTTACAACTATTTGAAAGATCCTTTCTTGTTTATCACTCTTTTGTGAAGGATTTTATGCTCCAAAATAAATAAAAAGAATTTGGCCCACTTCACTCGAAATACAATTGAAAATCATGCATTAACTAACAAAAAAGTTGGTTTATAATGAGTATAACTCTAATATTTTTTTCTAAGAAATTTTTGTTCTAAAAATCCCCACTTTAAGTAATTAAGTTAATGCACCAGCAATACCTGCAAAAATTGAACATATTTAATATCAATTTTCACTGAAATAACTCCCTAATCCTTATAACTAAATGATCCTTTAAAAAGTTTAGGATTCATCTGAATTCAATAGTAATAAGTTTAAATAATAGAGTTTTCAGTAAATTAAATTAATTTTAATAGATTTTTCGAACTCAAATCTACAATATCAAATTCTGATTTCATCTCTCGATCTTTTGTGTATGTATAAGGTGGGTATTATTTATTTATTTTAACTTTCTCACAGTTACATAGTGTTCGTTATCCGTATTAAAATTTAACTAAATTTGAATTTGTATCAGAAAATTAAAGATAAAAATGCCCAATAACAAAGATGATTTCATATTAAAATTTTTGAATCCAAACGTACAATTAAGAATAGAGAAATACTTATCAATCAGATCATTGATCAAGATTTTATTTGTGTTAATATTAGGCCATGGTGACCTGTACACTTTAGGCTATGTCTAGTTATTCACAACACATATTTTTCAACAAGATTTGCTTTGTAATAGTGGAACCACGTAGATTTTTTTTCATTTATTGTTCAATCCATTATCAAATCTAGCTAATTAATACCCTTCACTACCAACTATCCTAGCATTTTTAAATATTAATTAATGATGCATATATATATATATATATATATATGTTGAATTGAAATATCGAATGCAAATAAATGTGTACCTCTCATTTATTACTATGTACGTAATAATTAATAACAAGATTGTCACTTTGCTACTTTAGTATATTTTCCCAATATAATAAAGTTATCATTTTTTTAATAATAGAAATATTGAGGAAATTAGAAATTTTACTATGAATATTTAAACTTTTGTGTAAATTTTAAAAGAAATTATTTTTTACTTATATACATAATATTTTGATGAATAATTTTCAGTGATCACTTTTGAATCAATGTAATTACGCCACTAGATAGATACACTCTAAATCATGCTAGAGTGTTTGGTATATACATATTCTAAACTTAATTTAGATGTCAAAATAAAATATCAAACAAGTTTTTAGACCAATTAATTATTTATTTAGTCTTTTTATTTCTGATAAAATTTAAATCTCATAATTTCCAATTATCTTTTATAATAATTGACAGAACCTTAATGCACTTTTTTCTTTTTCTATTTTCTCGTATCAACTTTTTCTCTCTTTTTTTATTTTCCAAACCATTTGTCCCTTTCGACCCATCCAGGTTGTCTTTTTGGAAAATGACCTGGCATTTTATAGCATAATATAATGTGTAGGAGCCCACATTTGAGACATTACAGCTAGGGTAGGGGGTGTTGACAGTCCATACCGGTGGGGTCGGAAAAACGATTCATAAACCTTCAACACAATAAGAAACTTGAGAAGGTGATCTAACCGGGGATGTCGGCCCCAGAAGGGTGGGATGGGGGTGGGGGTGTCCAAGAACCATTTTGGCCTTTTGATTTGAGATTAAGGTAGGCAAACCACTTCTTTTTTGGGTTTGGTCTAATGTATACATTAGAATTTTGACTAAATATGAATCGCACATAATAGGGTCTATTTAGAAAAGACGCTTCCAATAGGATATTGACATGTCCATATTAGAGCTCCGACTAAATTTGAATCATGCACTGCAGAATCTAATAAGAGATGAAGGTTTGAATAGAATTTTCTTTATACCTAGGACTAGGTAGGCAAACCAAACCAATGCAAATGTCCTACCATCCTAGTCAATTATGGTTGTTATTGTCTTGGTACATCACCTATTACACTGTATGTTTGTTTTGGGCGAAATTTGTACGATTTTTTAAAATAAGACATTATATTAATATAAGTATATTTATGTTTTATATGTAATTTCTTTCGATCTTTTCATCTATTAATGTGAGATTTATTATTTGCACGCATATAATAATCTTTCATTCTAATTAAGATTTTTATGGTATAGTCCAAAAATATTTATTGCATTCTTAAACTTCTTTTTTGGCAATCAATATGTTAGCTATTTATTCTATTCGTTTCAATTTATCTAAGGATACGTTTGATAAGACTCGTAGCTTAAAATTTGTCATTTAAATATATTATAAATATTTATATGATTATAAATCATTAAGAATAAAATAAAAATTTACACAATTTAAATGTAAAAAATACCATTTTTAAGACGAACTAAATTTTTTTTGGAACATCGCATAAATTGCAACAAAGAAAATACCTTTTTTTGCACTATTCATGATTGTTACTTTTGATATTGTCACTTTGGTACCTTACTATATTTTCTTAATGCACTTTTTCACTTTTTCTTTTTTCTCATGTCACATTTTTCTCTTTTTTCCAATCATTTGTCTCTTTCAACCCATCCAGTTCTCATTGGAAATAGACATAACATTAATGTTGATAGGTGTTTGAGGAATTGTTGTTGTGTGTGTTTGGACTTTGAAGGGGTAGGGGTAGGGGCTGGGGCGGAGCCAACATATACATAGTTAAAGTTATTTTTTATGTATATATAGCATATGTCGAATTTTCTTCGATTAGTTCATGTGTTTACTTCTTCAGACTTTGAACTCTCTTATAAAAAATCCTAGCTCCGCCACTGAGTAACGGTAAGGAGTGGGTCAACGTGATTCTTTTTTTCTGTTGCATTAATTGTTCAATAGTTATATTACGATTTAATTAAATCTGAATTAATCATACATTGCTTGACTTATTTTTGGAGATAACACTCCTAGCATATGGATTCTTATACCTATATTAATTATTCGATTAAATCTAAATTAATCATACATTGCATGACTTATTTTTGAAGATAACGCTTTATATGCAATATTGGAAATTTGTGTGACATGTTTCATAATATGCTGGCATGCATCTGTCATTCATGGAATTTAGCAATGCTCCAAGTTTCCTAATTTCAATCAGTATCTTTTTGTTTTGATAATAGAGTGATAAAAAAAAAAAAAAAAAATTAATGAGAAATTATAGATTCAGACCCCTTAATTCTTATAATATTGAGTTTGTTTTTGTCAAAGAATAGTTCATCTCTCAATACTAAATTCCGCGGCACAAATTCAGATTTAATCAAGTTGAGAAATTTAAAAAAAATGGATGCATGCAAAAGTTAATTAGTTGTCTTTATTAGAGAACATTTTAATCTTTAATACAGGACTTCACGATATAAATTCAAATTTAATTCGATTGGAAAACCTTATTAAAAAACGATGGATGGATTCAAAGGTTAGTCGGATTGAGAAACCTAATAAAAGAAAGAAAGATGATGGATGTATCCAAAGGTATGGTGGGTCATCCAGATAGTAAGTATTCTTCTGTTCAAATTAAAGATCTCGAATTCAAATCTTAAAAATAAAATTCCTATCAATAAGAGAATATTATACCCTTATAATAAAAACAACTTCGATGTAAATAAGAATTTATCAACCTTTAAAAAGTTGGAAGCATTTCGAATTCAAATCTTAAAAATAAAAATTCCTATTGATAAGGGAACATTATACCCTTAAAATAAAACTACTTCGACACAAAACTTGAATCTATCGACTTCTAAAAAAGTCTAAGCATTTCGAATGTATAATTCAAACTTTTATCATTTTTCAAGAGCAAAGAGACCTAAAATCCAATGTTTTTTTTTTTCACAAAGAGTAAATTTCTAGAATAATATTCTTGATTGAATTTAGAGAAAGAAAAAAAAAATTGACATCAATTATTGGAACCGTTAAATTCAGTAAATTATTTTACAAAATAATTGAGTTTCTTTTGTCCTTTTTTAAAAATTCCAAACATAACGTCCTCCACCATTAAATCACACACACACACAAAAAAGTAAATAAAAAAAGTCCTAGTGAGTGTGTACTCTTTACTCTGTACAAATATTCTTGAGTGTATCATGCACACATGCATTTCTTTGTTGTCTGTCAAATAATATAATTTAGTCCCCACCCCATCAAGCACAAATAAAAACGAGTTTAGAATTTTATGTTTATGAGTTCAATATTCTAGCGTAGTAAAAAAAATGAAATTAGTTATGAATTTTCTTGTTAATCTATCGATGTATAATTAATAGAATAATTTTTTTAATAATTTGCCACTAATCTCATGCTAAATAAGATTCATGATAGATTTTGTTGTTTACCGCTAAGTTAAAGTTACTAATTAGTTCTTATAACTAATGATGTGGATCCTCCCATGCCCACAAATTTCGAGGGGGGGGGGGGGGGGTAATTTTTCTAATAACGATGGCACAATAAACAACTTGTGTGTAGAGGTAGATTTAAGACTAGAACATTATGGATTTGAGTTCAACATGTGCGTATCACAACACATTCGATCTGCTGAGTTCGAAATTTATCATTTAATTTATATATATTTATTGAATCTTTTAACATACATATACAAAATTTAAGCCAAAATTATTTAGTTAAGATGAATTCATAACTTATGAACTATGTTTCTACATATACATACATCAATTATTCTGGATTTGAGTTTAAAATGTGTGTATCACAACACATTCGATCTCCAAAGGTTATCGATCAGAACTTTACCGACCTCCGATTTGATGTTGATTTCTTACTTTTTTTATTAGTGCTTCCTCAATTAGATCCCAGTTCCCACATTGATCATGGTAATTGATTGATACTTTTAATTAATTTATTCATTGATTGTCACTTATTTTGATGTACAAGTAATTTAAAAAAATAAAAAAATTATGTTGGTTAAGGTTCATGATTGTGGTGTTAACAATCCAAAAGGCACACCATATATTAAATTATTGGTAGTTAGTTAAAGCCTTAAAGGATAGGAGAATTAGGAAGCATTTTGACCTAATTAATTGGCTTGGTTTAACTTTTAAGACATTTTTAAGTACACTAAATACAAAGGCTTTTGATTTTTTTATTCAATGAGCAATAATAATTTTATCTATCTTCATAGCTATTCAATTTTGTTTCTTCGAATGTTTGGATTATGACTTATAACTATAGTAGTTTTTTCTTAAGCCTATTTTGCAAAAAAAACTTTAGAGGACCATCCATAATGATCTGGGGGAATAATATTTATAGCCTCACCATGATTTACACCATTATTTTAGTATTTAGGAGTCACTCAACAGGAATTAGACGATTTTCTCAGTTTTTTGTGTCTGCTCTTTCTTTACGAAAACTTTACAAAACCCTCAGTAAAGACCTGGGGGAAAATACCAATAGTTTCACCATTTTCTCACCGCCTTTTTAACATTTAGGGATCACTCAACAAGAATTAGGCGATTTTCTCAATTTATCGTGTGTGTTAGCCTATGAATATTTTGGTGTTAATCCACGATTTTCTCAAAAGTGCAGCAATATTAATTGCAAACATGAGGGACTATTAGTGCTACATGTAAAAACTCAAGGATGACTTTGAGTCTTAACCCAAAGATAAGGGACTATTTTGGGTTTTTTATCTTCTATGAACTAATGGTGTAAAACAATATCCACATAATCAGATTACTTATTTGATAATAACGAATAAATGATCTTTTGATAAGCATTAATGAGTGATCATCTAATAATCTAAAGGCAGAATGACCTGGAAGACCCTTGTACTTGGCTCCGTTTGTCACCTAGATCCTTCTACTCACAACTTTATCAACTGAACACTTAAAATTATTAAAACGCATAAATTTCCAAAAAATTAACCTTTCAACCCTTCTTTTATATCCGAACTTGATACATGTTATGTTTTTGCTATAACATTTGTAGTAAGGTAGAAAGTAGAGTTCAAACTAAAAAATTGTACATCTTAGTACAAATTCTAGGTTCTCAACCAATACAAGTCCATCAAGTGGTTTAGTTCATGAAATTAGGTGGGGGGAATATAAAATGATCAATTCCAAACTTATCTCATTTAACTTGATATTAGTTTATTCCATCTCTCATATAGAATAAATTAATCCAAAAATTATAATCTCATACTTATAATTCCGAAATAACTTAGTCTGCTAATCAAACAATGTCCTAATTGCATCCTAGAGGTCTTGATCAATGAGATGATCTCCCAATCTCTCAACAATCAAATTGCATTGTCCAGCAACAACAGGCTCATCATAAATACCAAATAACAAAGCTTTATTTGTCTTCTTGATAGTTATTCCTCCTGAACCCTACCAAAATTTATGTAATTCGGGTCAGACTAGACGTAGCAAGTTCGATAGAATTTAAAGCATCTAATTCATATTGTATATGTGTGTGTGAAAAAAAATTAATATGTATATAAAGAATATAACTCATCGACTCTACATCTATGTGAGATATGAAGAAAAAAAAGTTCTCTATGTCATTAAGATAAGGCTAGACGTACATCTAATTGGAATTATATGTATGAAAAAAATTGATACATTTGTAAAGAGTAAAATTCATTGACTTTAAATTATGGATTTAGAAACTAGGTTAGTCAATGATGATATATAAGAAGTTTTCTCGATGTGAATAAGGTAAGACTAGAAGCAATGAGTTCAACAGGATTCACTATGTCTAATTTTATTATAAGAAAATCGAACACATAAAATTCATTGACTCTAAATCTTAGATTCTAAAACAAGGTTAGTGCATAATAACATATAAGAAGTTCTCTTTGTAATTCAAGTCAAACTAGACGCATCGCTAAGTTCACTACATCTAACTTAATTTATATGCGTGCAAAAAAAATTGACACATATTTAATGAAAATATAACTTATTGACTCTAAATTGTGGATGACACATAATTAGGCAATTCAAGTCAAACTAGACACATTAAGTTTGATAGAATCCACTATACGTCTAATTTAATTTATATGTGGGAGAAAACAATTGACACATATATAAGGAGCATAACTCATTAGCTTAAAATCTTAGATTCTGAAACAAGGGTAATACATGACTATATATATAAAAAAATCTCTATATAATTCAGGTCAGATTAGACACATCGAGTTCAAAAAAATTCACTACGAAATTATTATATGTTGAAGTATACAACACCTTTTTTCCACGAATTACAGCACCAAATTCTCCTTGAATCACCATATATTTTGTTCCTCCAAGAAATATTCCTGTTGGTGCTAGATGGCCTGGGTCATTAAATTCAATCAATATAGGCTTAATCTCCTCTGCATTAAACTGCAAAAATTAAATATTCATAAAAGAATAATTGAGTCAATATTTAATCACACTTTTATGGCATGTTAAACAAGTCACAAATTATTTGTTAATTTTGATTAAAATCACAACACCATCAATTAGAAAGAGAAATAATATTAAGTCATATATTGTAAAATTGCTAAAAGGATCATTTGGTAGGTTGGACAAGTACATATAATTCTGGGTAAAAATTTAGTATTGTCTTATCCCTTGTTTGTTACTAAGATAAATTTTATTAGCATTAGTAATTAGTATCGTGATAAGTTATCCTTGTCAGAGGGTGGAGTAATAGTACCGAAATCAATTATCTAGATTAGGTTGAAGTAATAGTATCGAGATTAGTTATCTAGATTATGATGAAATAATAATATCTAAATTAGTAATAGTACCTAAAATGGAGAAACTCTTCATAGGATGCTTTCGCCTTTAATGAGTTTTAAAATCACATATATCTAGATTAGTGATGTTCGTGTATATAGAACACTGAATAATTATTAAAAAAATATTTTAATTTATAAATGGGACTTCAAGTCGTTGGCAATGTGTGTTAGGGTGAATGAAATCACATAAATTTTTAACTAAAAATCTCGAATTTGAATCCTAATTTCTAACAGGGAGCACCACCTCTTAAATAAACATTATGCGACATGAATTCAGATTAATCGAATTTGAAAAAAAAAAAGTAATATACCTTAGGGAAGTTGGTGCTTTGGGCCCAAACGGAGCTGTCGTGTCCAACAATGGCGGCGGCCTTAAGTTGGCCGCCGCCTTCGATTTCACACATCAAATGGTCATCTATGTACGTTTGCCATGACATTTTTCACACACAAAAATCACACACACAATGCTATATTATTGTCTTGTGCTTTAAAAGGTTTACAAGTTTTATATTTGAGAATGGAGATGGGAGATTTTTTTTAATTTTATATTTTACCCTTTTTTTGAAATAATTTTGTGAGATTAATTAGGAAATATGATTATCCTCTCTCAAATTAAAGTTCAAAAGCAGCCAAGATTAATGTGCGCCTTTATTTTAGGAAACGGATTATATTATCTTGGACTTGTTATTTATAATAATAATTATTTACTAATCTCATATTTTACGATTTATCGAAAATATATGAAGCTTAACATATCTAGAAATACATGAGAACGTTAAGTTTGTTGATATTATTATGAGTATTCGATTTTGTATCATTCATAATATTACTATACTTTTTCTACGGGTAGAGCTAGATAAGGTTAAGGGATTTTCTTTGATGAAAAATTACATTATTTATATATGATAAAATTATTTTTTATGTCCTTCAACTTCATCGTGTGTTTACTTTTTATATTTTGAATTCCTTGTGAAAATCTAGGCTCCACCACTGACCTTCCCTATTTATTGCGCGTTGGTTAACTTACAATGGGCTTGAAAACACTTGGCTAAACGAGAATTTACATATTTACGTAGAGTTGAAAAGAAATTCCATTATATAAGTAGCCATTTTGTCAATTTTTTTATATATTTATGTCAAATCAATAAATACAAAAAGACGTTTTACGCTCGTATAATTAATTGATGTATTAAAGGTTAGAAATACAACTCAGATAATGGGCCGAAGTAATCGGTAAGCCCAATCCATGTCTAGTTGGGCTTATGGGTTTGAAATCTGCAAGGCCCAAATTTACACTCATCTTAAATGGGCTTTTAGTATTGAAGACTTTTGGTCCAAATATATTATCCGATATATTTTGACTAAATAATAAGATTGTTAATACTAAATTAATTGGTAAACGTGATCAATGACGATGAAAGAAAACAAATAAGAATTGAACGATCGACGATATGAAATAGATTAAGTCTATTTTATAGTGTGGTTGTTCAACAACGTAATCAGAAAAGCAAGAAGCAGTTATATTCAAGAACTTGATAATTGTTCATTTACAAAGCTTGAGTAAATTGTTGTCAATTGAAAAATTCAAATGTGATCATACAAATGAGGGATATTGGATATATAGATCTAAGGTTAAATTCCAAATAACGTCTGGCATGATTCTCACCTTCAATAATGACAAAAATTCACATGTTGATTTCGTTGTGTGTTGGATTGTGCAATTGATGGAAAAGATCTCAGATTCTTTGGATATGGTTATACTTGCGAGATATCCTGACCAACCGCAAATAACGCCTTGCATGATTCTCGCCTTTAATAATGACCAAAATCCTCACGTTAATTTCGTTGCGTGTTGGATTGTGCAATTGATGGAAAAGATCTCAAATTCTTTGAATATGGTTATACTTGCGAATTTATCCTGACCGTCCGTAAATAACGCCTTGTATGATTCTCGCCCTCAATAATAACAAAAATCCTCACGTTGATTTCGTTGCGTGATGGATTGTTCTTCCAAAAATATTCATGTTGATGCTAGATGGCCTGGGTCATTGAAATCAATCAATATAAGCTTACTCTCCTCAGCTTTAAACTGCAAAAATTAAATATTCATAAAAGAATAATTGAGTTAATATTTAATCACACTTTATGGCATGTTAAACAAGTCACAAATTGTTTGTTATTTTTTATTAAAATCACAGCACCATCAATTAGAAAAACAAATAATATGAAGTGATTTATTGTAAAAGTATTAAGGTGTTGTTTGGTATGCTAGACAAGCAAAGATAATCGTAAAATTAAAATTTGTCTTATCATTTTATTTTATTTTATTTTATTTTATTTTATTTTTGTTAATATTACCTCGGCAAGAGATGGAGTAACCGGAATTAGTTATCTAGATTAGGATGGAGCATTAGTACCAGAATTAGTAATAACACCTAAAATGGAGAAATTTTTAGTAGAAGATTTTCGTCTTTAATTAATGATTTTTTAACTCTCGTATATCTAGATTAGGATGGATCATTAGTATCAGAAATAGTAATAGTACCTAAAATGGAGAAACTTTTGGTAGGAAGGTTTCGCCTTTACTGAATGTTTAACTCACGATATCTAGATTAGTGATGCAGGTGTATATTGAATACTAAATAATTATTAAAAGATATTTTGATGTATAAATGGGACTTATGAGTCACTGACAATGTGTGTATTTGAAAATGGAGATGGGAGATTTTTTTTAATTTTATTTTTTTACCTTTTTTAAAAATAATTTTGTGAGATTAATTAGGAAATGTGCATTATCCTCTCTCAATTAAAATTCAAAAACAACCAAGATTAATGTTCGCCTTTGTTTTAGGAAATGGACTATTATCTTAGACTTATTATTTATAATTGTTATTTACTGATCTCATCTTTTACAGTATGAAGCTTAAATATCTAGAAACACATGAGGACGTTAGTTTGTTGATATTACTATCAATATTCGATTTTGGATCATATATAACGTTACTATACTTTTGTCAAGGGTGGAGTTAGGTAATGGCTGACGAGTGTTTCGGGGGAAAATTGCATTGTTTATAGTTGATTAAAATTATTTTTACATTAACTCCAAGTACAAATCTTGGCTCCACCAGTGACCTTCCCTATTCATTGCGCGATGGTTATTTGTCCGCATCAATTTAGCTTATGATAGCTTGAAAATCCTCAGATATAATAAGTATTTTACAAAGAGTCGAAAAGAAATTTCATTAAATAAGTAGACATTTTGTCAATTTTTTGAATATTTATATCAAATCAATAAATGCATAAACACATGTGTTATGCTCGTATTTTCACTTAATTAATTATGATTAAATGATGTATTCTATCAAGGCTATAAATGAAACTTAGATAACGGGCTGCAGTAATCGGTAAGCCCAAGTCCATGTCTAGTTGGGCTTATGGATTTGAAATCTTCAAGGCCCAAATTCACACTAATCTGAAATGGGCTTTTAGTATTGAAGACTTCTGGTGTCGTTATTTACCTTTCGATTGGGAATTTTATTATCTTTCGTCTCAAATATATTTTTCTCTCTATATGAACCTTTTTAACTATTAAAAAAAAATTAATTGTCCAAGAGCATGTTTAAATTGATATATATAGTTGAATTTGTTAATGTTAATCAAGAACATGTAGATTGAGATGATTAAATAATAAGATTGTTAATACTAAATTGCTTGGTAAATGTGATCAATGACGATGTAAGAAAACAAATAACAACTGAACGATTGACAATATGAAAGTAATGAAATAGATTAAGTCTATTTTATAGTGTGATTGTTCAATAACGTAATCAGAAAAGCAAGAAGTAATTATATTCAAGAACTTGAAAATTGTTCATTTACAAAGCTTGAGTAATCAGTTGTCAATTGAAAAATTCAAAGGTGATTGTACAAATGAGGGATATTGGATGTATAGATCTAACGCTAAATTCCAAATAATATCTTGCGTGATTCTCGCCTTTAATAATGACAAAAATCCACACGTTGATTTTGATGCGTGTTGGACTGATTTTCGCTTCACGTTGATTGTGTTGCGTGTTGGACTGATTCTCACTTCACACTGATTTCGTTGCGTGTTGGACTGATCCTCACTTCACGTTGATTTCACTGGCGTGTTGGACTGATTCTCGCTTCACGTTGATTTCATTGGCATGTTGGACTGATTCTCACTTCACGTTGGTTTCGTTGGCGTGTTGGACTGATTCTCGCTTCACGTTGATTTTGTTGGCGTGTTGGATTGATTCTCGCTTCACATTGATTTCATTGGCGTGTTAGACTGATTCTCCCTTCACGTTGATTTTGTTGGCGTGTTGGATTGATTCTGGCTTCACATTGATTCTGTTGGCGTGTTGGACTGATTCTCACTTCACGTTGATTTTGTTGGCGTGTTGGACTGATTCTCGCCTTCAATACTGACAAAAATCCACACGTTAATTTCGTTGCGTGTTAGACTGTGCAATTGATGGAAAAGATCTCTAATTCTTCAAATCTAGTTATACTTACAAGCTTATCCTGACCGATCGTAAATAACATATTCTCGCTTTCAATAATAATCAAAACTCACACGTTAATTTCGCTATTGGATATTATAACATCTACCAATATGATATGACCAACATTAAGTACTATATTATATATGAGTTTTTATAAAATCAAATCAAATAATATTGGGCACTGATATTCAATTATTATACCAAAAAGGAAATTTGCCAGTAGATAATTCATAGACAAAATTAAAGTAGCAAAAGGAAAATATTCATAATTGAATCTTGAGTTGGCACCTCTAATGGCCAGCAAATGGCATTGTAGAAATATCATTATCGACTTTAGCTTTCTCAAAAGTTGAAAGTTGAAATAATGATAATTTTTGTGTCATTATTGATGATCTCGAATTCAAGCTCTGAAAATGAAGTGTTTTTCGTTTTAATTAAAGTTTTTTAGATTTAAGTCTTACACTAGAATAGTCTTTACTGGAGAGTGTTTTTATTTACTAGATCAAGCAAGAAATTTTAATAAGAAGAATTGAAATATATATATATGATAATAACTTTTTAAAAAAGTCAAAAGAAATATGTATTTTTAAAAATAGTTATTTAGCTATACGTTGTAATTTTTCAACAAATCTTTAAACAAAGATAATTTTACCACTATTTTTTAATAATCTTTACTTAATGTAAGTTTGATTTTTTCAAGCAAGTGAAATATCAAGAATCAGATGATTATACAAAAATAAAAATATAACATGATAGTTAAATTTTTGAACACCTTTTTGCAAAGACATCAAAACTACTAAGAAAATGCACCCTCACCACATGACAATAATAATAATGTCTCCATATCAAATAAATTAAAATAATCAATTATACAAAACATTTATGATCATGATTTTTCATTAAAATTCATCTTACATCAATATTCCATTATTTTTAAAAAAAATACTAAAAACATCACTTGAATTCGTCTAATTCTCATTGACAACTTCAAATCTAAATATTCTATTTCTGTAAGCTTGTTAATATCATCGATAAAACACAATCATACTATAATAATCATGTAGATGAATTAATTTTCCTCATTGACAAATTACAAACCTCAAATAAGGAATAATAATAATAGTTTTATATTAACAGTCAACATAGAGTGTTATTGCAATTATTAGAAACTTCAAGGGGCAAATATAAGAATATGATAATAGTGAGGGACCTTGTGAGAAATATAGAAGATCTCATAGCTGGAGAGTCAATCATGGAAAGTAGTGGAGGGTTGCTATTTTTAAGCAATATTCCACCATCAAATTCATTGAGTTTTACTAATAAAATACCGCGTGAGTGAAGAAGGATAGTGTCGTTTAAAAAAAATCGATAAATGTGTGATCGTGAAAGAGTTTAAAGGAGAAGTTATGATGCTAACTTCGTATCGATTATAATCTTTTTAAAATAATGATCAATTTTATAAAAGTATGTACAAACTTGATGAAGGTATAATTCGTTATAAGTTCACTTAAGAATATTAAAGAAAGGAATTATAAAATCGAAATTCCATCTCAAATCTATAGAATAATCAAATTTTATCTCTAAAACTACTCTTTAGACGTGTTCCACGTAGGGTTGATATGGATGGTTCCTAAAAAAGATTATTATTGATAATAATAATAATAATAATATATTCAATTCTAAAGAGAAAAAAAAAAAAAAAGACCATTTCTGGTTAATTATTTTAAAGAAATAATATATCCATTAATTATGTCAAATGCCAAGTTAGACAAGGTTTCTCTTTATTTCAATTTATATGATATTATTTTTTAAAATTTATTTAAGAAAGTATGATCATGTTTTATATTAAGAGAAACTTAATTTTATATTTATAAAAATACTATCACAAATTTCACAAATTTTTTTTCTTCATAAACTTCAACACCTCAATCATATTCACCTAAAATGAAATAAAGGAAATGCATTAAATTGTTCATAAGTATAATAATATTGAAAGGATTCACAATAACTATATTATTTGAGTTCAACTTTCATACATCGATGATTTATGAAAATATTAGTTTTTTACGCTAAATTTACTTATAAAATTATGTAAATTTTTATCTGAATCTCAAAAAATATGTAGATTCAAAATTTAAAGGTTATAAATTTTTATATTAAACAAACGTTATTGAGTTTATGTAAATTTATATATCGCATCATAAATTTTCCTCGAGTTTGTTATATCAAATTTCACTACTTGACATGTATTACCTCAGCTAAGGATATGTCGAAAACAATATTTCTACTTTCACGAGGTAAAAATAAAATGGAAAAACTATCTTAGTAGATTATATTCATGTCATATATACTAATTATACATATACTTTCAATTAATTTCGTATCTTATCACTAATTAAGTATTTTCTACCATATATTGAGAAAGATATACATGAATAGATGTATTTTTGTTATCGGATATACTAAAATAGGGAGAGAGGCGAGTAAAATAGTCACATATCTCAAATACACAAATCACACTAGATATACACTAAATGTATCTATACAGATATCTGGTGTGGTACACATACATTTGAAATACCATTTACATAGGAGAGTGACGAGCGAGCGACATAGGAGGTAAGCGAAGGAGATTTGTCTATCTATCTTAAATACATATAAATCCACTTGGATGCAGTATATCTATAACTAATTCCACCTAATTTTAACTTCATATATCCCGAGATACATGTATCTACACGTATTTGAACACACCAAAATCTGGTAAGATTTGTGATATTAGCTCTTAACTAGTGAAATTTCTGTAAGTTTCTCTTACCTGCTCTCGATTCTTCTAGAATCTGGGCTCAGGGGCATTTATATATATCTGATGTGATTCACATATATCTGAGATACCATATACATAGGAGAGTGGCGAGCGAATGACATGGGAGGTAAGCAAACATTTGTCTATGTATTCCAAATACATCCAAATCTACTTGGATAAAGTATATCTATAATTCATTCCACCTAATTTTAACCTCATATATCCCGAGATACACGTATCGGACTACACCAAAATCTGAGATATCTTAATTAGTGAAATTTCTGTAAGTTTCTCTTACCGGCTCTCGATTCTTCCAGAATATGGGTTCAGGGGCATTTATGTCTTTTCCAAAATGCCATGAAAGTACACCCCATCTAAATAAATTCCCATGATAATTTTTCATTTCATCACACATTTTGTTCTATCAACAAACACAGAGCACAAATTTTTTCCAATAAATTAAAAAAAAAAAAATCCTCAACAAAACCTCATCGGAAAATCATGTCGTGGCAAGTATATGTCGATGAACACCTCCTGTGTGACATCGAAGGGAACCACCTTAGCGCCGCCGCTATCATCGGCCTTGACGGCGCCGTTTGGGCTAAAAGCTCAACTTTCCCTCAGGTCTCTTTTTTTTTTTAAAATGATTTTGTGAAAAAGTTTGGATCTTTGACTGATTTGGGGTTCTGAGATTTAGTTGATTTCTCGGGTGCTTACTCAACTAATAGTTATTGTTTAAGAAAATCAATAATATTGGAAGCAAGGAGAATGGTGACTTTCAGGATGATAACTATTGGTTGAGTGAGCATCTAAGAAATCGACGTGATTCTGAGAGGAAGATGATTGATTGAAAGATCTATTTAGTAAAAAAAATGTTTTTTTGTTCAATTGGATTTGATGTTGAACTCAGATTGGTTTGTTTAAATCTGATCTAGGATCTTTTTTTTGGGTGATTGAAAGAATGTTGTTATTTTATCTGTTGTGGATTTTATTGTTTTTGTACTTCTTTTTTGATTTTTTAGTTCTTTCAAGGATGAAGTACATGACTTGTGGAGAATTTAGTTTGACTATTTGGGTGATTTGTGAATATTGAAAGAGATATTATTGTTATTGGTTTTGATGTGTTGTCTTTTATTAGATTAGATTTGTTTTTGTGAGGGTTGATTTTGATGGGAACTTTGGAAGAATATTAGTGGATGATCTTGACTTGCTTGGACTCTGTGAGATGATTTGATTGAAAATGGTTTTGATTTATATGCTGATCTTGACTTGCTTTGAATAAGTGAAATGGTTTGATTGAAAATGGTTTTGAATAAATCAATGTTGAGTGGTAAAGATTTGATCTTGATAAGTAGATGGTAGGATCCGATATAGAGGATTTATGATCTTGACTAGCTTGGATTCTGCCGAATGATTTGTTTGAAAGTGGTTTTGATTTATATGTTGATCTTGACTTGCTATGAATAAGTGAAATGGTTTGATTGAAAATGGTTTTGAATAAATCAATATTGAGTGGTAAAGACTTGATCTTGATAAGTAGATGATAGGATCCGATATAGAGGATTTCTGATATTGACTAACTTGGATTCTGCAGAATGATTTGATTGAAAATGGTTTTGAATAAATTAATGTTGAGTGGTAAAGACTTGATCTTGATAAGTAGATGATAGGATCCGATATAGAGGATTTATGATCTTGACTAACTTGGATTCTGCAGAATGATTTGATTGAAAATGGTTTTGATTTATATGCTGATCTTGACTTGCTCTGAATAAGCGAAATGGTTTGATTGAAAATGGTTTTGAATAGATCAATGTTGAGTGGTAAAGACTTGATCTTGATAAGTAGATGGTAGGATCCGATATAGAGTATTTATGATCTTGACTAGCTTGGATTCCGTGGAATGATTTGTTTGAAAATGGTTTTGATTCATATAGATGATCTTGACTTGCTCGGACTAAGCGAAATGAATTGATTGAAAATGGTTTGGAATAAAATCAATGTTGAGTGGTAAGACTTGATCTTGATAAGTAGATGGTAGGACCGACATAGAGGACTTATGATCTTGACTAGCTTGGATTCTGCGGAATGATTTGTTTGAAAATGGTTTTGATTCATATAGATGATCTTGACTTGCTCGGACTAAGTGAAATGATTTGATTGAAAATGGTTTGGAGTAAAATCAATGTTGAGTGGTAAAGACTTGATCTTGATAAGTAGATGGTATGATCTGATATTGAGGATTTATGATCTTGACTAGCTTGGACTGAGCGAACTGATTGATTAGAAATGGTTTCGAACAAAGATAATATTGAGTTCTGATGAAGAACTACTGAGAGATGTGGTAAAGACTTGATCTTGATGTGGATGGTAGGATCGATATAGAGGATTTTTATAGTTGATCTTGACTATCTTGGACTAATGGAATGATTGATTGAAAATGGTTTTGAATAAAGCAATGTTGAGTGTCACTGAAGAACTACTTAGAAATGTGGCAAAGAGTAAAGAGTTGATCTCGATAAGTAGATGGTAGGAATCGATATATATAGATGATTTTGACTAGTCTTGGACCAAGTGAAATGGTTGATTGAAAATGGTTTTGAATAAAGGCAATGTTGGGTTCTATTGAAGAACTACTGAGGAATGTGCGATAAAAACTTGATGCTGATACACTAATGTTGTGAATAGACAAGAACAATTGTTTTTTTAACCAATTGCAAGTTATTTATGAATATGTTTGCCTTCTAATTTTACAATCTTGACTCATTTACAAAGATTTTGCAACTTATCGATATCCATACTGGTGTAGTTCAAACCCTCAGAGATTGACGCTATCCTGAATGATTTTAATGAACCCGGTTCACTTGCTCCAACTGGCCTGCATCTTGGTGGCTCAAAGTACATGGTCATTCAAGGGGAATCTGGGGTTGTCATTCGAGGAAAGAAGGTATCTTTTATGACATTCAGAATCTTGTTGAATTGAAACTGCAGACAATAGGTTGTGCATTCTGTTTAAGCAATGCAGAGCATAATTATGTGATTTTCTTACTATGCAACTTATCTAGTGTTCGTTGAGGGTGTTATGTAGTACTTCAGGATCTTCTCTGTTAAACAACCAGAATCCGTATTACATTTCAGAAAGTTGTGGAAAGTTCGTACTTATTTGGAGATTAATTGAACTAAATCAAATGTGGATAGTTCATAATCTTACTTCAAGTGGCTGTTCATGACACTCCATTCTTTTTTGTTCAGGGACCGGGTGGTATTACTATCAAAAAGACTGGTCAGGCAATACTTATTGGTATCTATGATGAACCAATGACTCCCGGCCAGTGTAACCTGGTTGTTGAGAGGCTCGGCGATTATCTCATTGATCAAGGTTATTAATTTGTTGGTAAGTGTTATCCACCTTTGCGATTTCTTTTAGGTATTTTCTTACGCAAGATTGACTTTCTAATTACCTGCCTTCATTTGAAATGGTTGCAGAATTTCCTTTCAATATGTTTGTATTGAAGATTGTGGTGTTTGCTGATGATGGATACTCAAGAGTTGGGAAGTGGTAGATATGATACCTTTCTGGATTCAACAGTTCTCTCTTTGTATTTTGATTTTGCAAGAATTGGTTTAAATTATTTTCAAGTGAGACCCTCTGATTATTTTTGAGAGGGGAATTTGTTGTTGGTACCTATAAATGGATTTCACTTTGCACAAAATTTGGCTTGTGTAATATACAGCTCCTGGATTTTATCTGTCAAAATCTTTTTCAGACATGCTTAGCTTCTGTTTCTGTGTATTTTGTATTCACAACCCCTTAAATCAGATTCCCTCCACCCACCCCACCACCACCACCACAAATTCAGGCACATCAATCAAAGACCTTGCTTACCGGATAACTTTTGTAGTGAAGGAGAGAAAGTTTGACAAGCTAAGAGTCTCGTTGAAAGCAGAAATTCTGACTATGATGAATATTTTCACTAGTTTCAAAGGCTTGGTTGACCCTTGGGATTGAATCTGGCAAGGGGGCAATTCTGACTATGATGAATATTTTCACTAGTTTCAAAGGCTTGGTTGACCCTTGGGATTGAATCTGGCAAGGGGTGCCCCTTCTAAACGACTAAAACCTCGTTATGCCAAATATAGTAGGGGTGATTGACTCATCCTCTACTTGATGTTTTTTCCTCTTCACTAGTTTCAAAGGCTTGGTTGACCCTTGGGATTGAATCTGGCAAAGGGGTGCCCCTTCTAAACGACTAAAACCTCGTTATGCCAAATATAGTAGGGGTGATTGACTCATCCTCTACTTGATGTTTTTTCCTCTTCACTAGTTTCAAAGGCTTGGTTGACCCTTGGGATTGAATCTGGCTAGGGGTGCCCTCTAAAAGACTAAAACCTCGTTACACCAATGATCCCCTTTTTAGCACCCCCAAAATGTTGTATCCAACAATAATTCAACCAAGCATGATACACCTCAACCTCAGTCCCAGCTAGGCAAATTGTACATATTTCTTTGACCATTTAATGGCCACACCTTATTCAAAAGGACAACTTTCCCCAGCATAGAGCAGTTAAGATCAAAAACTATTGAGAGATATTTCCTCTTAAATAAAAAGGACCACAATGGTGCATAGAACATTGTGTTAGCAGGGTCAGAGGAGCCACACCTTAAGGGATGAGATGTAGACAACTTACTGACTTAAAACAGACTAACTTTTCTGATATATATAGGACCATGATCTGCAACTTGCTTTCCAAATACTTGATGCATGAGAAAAGTTGATTTAACTAAAATGAATTAGTACCAAGTTTGCTAGCCAATCACAAACAAGATGGATTACAAATGTTTCCACAGTTTGAATGACTGGAAATATCTTCTATTTTACATCTACCAAGGATCTCTACCTTGGCTATCATACAAAATTTGTGCAGTATAGATGACATCTGCATCAATAACCCAAGCATCCTTGGGCTCCAACACATTTGAGCCTTCTCAAGGGAAACTTATATCACCTTGCATTATCCTGCTTTTACATTTTTTCATTCCAGAATAGGCATCGTTCTATTCATCCGAGACATGTTCAGAAGAGTACCAGAAAGAACAAAGGAAAAGCCACAAGTAGATGTTGAGTCCACCAATAACTCCTTTGAGGGGATGATGATGAAGACTTGGAAGGACCAACGGTTGTATTATTAACGATAGCTTTTTTACCCCTGTGAATTTTAAAATCAGAAAACAAACATTATTATCGGAGGAGGGCAAGAATACACTAGTGTGTGTGTGTGTAGTTGAATAATGATTTAGTTAGATGTACATACCCAGTCGTCGCATAGAGACAGTTATCATAACCTGTATTGAGAAAGAGCTGTCAGACTAGATTTCAAACACAAGGATGAAGATATCTGGCACATCTTTGTTTGAAATACGGTACATGACTACTTCAGAATATGCAGCTGAAGTAGTGTTTGTGAATCAGCAAATTTACCGACATAGGAACGTCATCAAACTAAAATTGTTAATATCACTCAGCTACATCTGTCTACATACTGACAGCATCCAGGTAGCAGCATAAAATAGACCTTGTAGCTTTTTTTTTAAACTGGTAATGTTATTGTACTTCTACAGCAAATGGACTACACTAACAATCAACACTGAACGTTACCATGAGCCATTTTGAAATTTGACAGTTAAAATGTTTGTACCTCGAGGGGTCTTTCAGGTTTGCCTCTCTACCTCCACGAGGTAGGGGTAAATCTGCGTACACTCTACCTTCTGCAGATCCCACCTATGGGATTACATTGGGTAGGTTGATGTTGGTCAAATCTGATTTTTTGACTTATTGTGTTTGATGCTCTAAGAAGATTGATAGGACTACACAGTTTAAGGCAAAGAGATGTAGAATAGAGATGTAATTCTACATTTACAAGATCCTAGTACTACCTAGTCTAATTGATCTGTGAAGAATTGATCAAGGTATAAACATGCATTAAAAGAAGAGAATGAAATGAGTCTGTCTACATACTTGGATTCTTGTTTGTTCTAACGCCAACTCCTCCAAAAGTGCAAGCAATGTCAGTAGCTCCATTTTGCTGGTAGTAACTGTTGAACGCAAAAGAAGCATGTGATGCAAAGTTATCAGGCTCGAAACAAGGCTGGCTAGGTTGTATAGCGGAGCAGTCTACATTTCCAGAACCACAAGCCCAACTCAAGGCATTCTGAAGTTCAGCTTCAGATGCAGAAGATGAGGCAATGCACCACGTTCCATTTGAACCGGTATTGTTTCCACCTGCAGTCATGTCTACAACACCCTTACCGGTAAAATCAAGGTTATATACACTTGTCTGGTCTGGGAAAAATAAACCCCAGTTCCTCTCAGATTCTAAACCAGGCTTCCTGTTCTCATTGAACAATGAGAAAACATAAACATCAACTGCTCCTCCTGGCTTCGCAGGAGTTCCAGTATTGTTGATAACATGTCGTATCAAATTTGTGTTGTAAGTCTGTGCATTATCTGGTGTTGCAGCTGTCTCTTTTGGTGATCCTTTAGATGGCCAGCCTGTCTCAGTAACCATGATATTAACTGTTTTGAAATTTAGAGCCATTAAAGCATAGTTAATAGCATCAAGTTGAGCATCAAACATGTTCGTATAAAGTAGACCAGTGTTGGGATCAATCACTTCAGAGGATGCCTCAAATAGAGCATAGTCTAGGGACACATTGGTAGAAGAATCTCTATATGCATAATACGGATATAAGTCAATCATAAAAGGTGACTGATTCTCTGCAAGGAATTCCAACATCGGTTTTAGAAAAGAGGCGTGACTACTGTTAAATGCCCCTGCAGAAGGTGGGAATGATCGGGATAATACACCCAATGAATGGGTACTAGAGACTTTAATCCTCCTATGAAGACCAGCTTTTTTCAAAGCTGTAAACACATTTTGCATTGCAGGTACCACCAGAGCAGCTGTAGTATTTGGGGCTTCCGTGAGTTCAGCACCAACGGTTATGTAAGTGATTTTCGTGGCTGGATAGTAAGGAAGTATGCTATTTTTTAACCATGTATTGGCATTAGACTCAAATTGAGAAAACGCCAGCAAGTCTGAGTTTGGAATTCCAATCATAAGCTCAATTCCAGTATTCGCAAAGGCCTTGAGGACCTGAATATTTGAGTCGTATATCCTTACATATTTGATGTTGTGCATTTGAATGAGCTGCACAGCTTTTTCAGGAGTAGGAAGATCATCGGCATTTCGTCCATAGCAAATTCCAACTCTGCTTGCTCTGCAAATGCCTGCCATATAGTGAAGAATGGTCAGCAGTCAGCACAGGAATATCCAAACGAACTATCATTGGTAATACAACATGCAACTCTTTCTGGTATGGAAAACACCCAAGTAACCAAATTACGATGTCTCTAAGCAAAGGTTTAGGCATATACATCACTATTTGCCGTCATTTTGCAGCTTAATTATTACTTCTATATAATTTGTCACTTTTTCAATTAAAATGACTCCCACACTAACAGATCATTTCAATATTCAACAAAGACGAAGTAAGGTTCTCAGCAACTAGAGGTTATGTAAGATACAAATTTCTGAAATAACTAAAAGAAATCCAATGTGTTGTACCAATGCATATTGTATCAGTTGTTCACTTATTCTCCGAGCTCATACTTTTGTTAATATAGTTGGTCAGCATGAGCTACTCAACCACCCTTTGTACATATTTAGTGGAGAGGTCATGCAAATGGTAAGAGACCATTCTCCTCAACAAAAAACAAATGTACAACACACGAAACACATTGCTCTGACTTGCAATGTACAACACACAAAACACATTGCTCTGACTTGCAATGTGGGGCGCTGACAAAAAGAAGCGATCAGGTGAATGAATCCATTCGACTATTAATTCGTTCATCGTTGCTCGTTAAAGATTGAAATTTGTATGCAAATCCAGTACTTAGAACCAGTGTTGGAGCCACATGTATTCAAGGGGGTCTCATCAATTGACACCCCATTGTCGGAAAATTACATGTATAGCTGGTAAAGAAGTCTTTTTTATGTATATATTACAATTGACTCCTCTTGACTTCTTCGTGGGTTTACTCTTTTATATCTTGACACCCCCAAGGCTAAACAAATATCCTGACTGCGCCACTGCTTAGAACCAACTTCCCTAACCTCCTCAAGTCCAATTATAATTTGAGGTTTTAGCAGATAATAGCTAGTTATGAAGAGGAATCTCGAAACCATTACAAATGCAATCAACATCACTAATAAAGCTAGAAAAGAACAGCATTCAAAATGCAACCACCAGATTCAAAGTAGTCAGAAACAATTACAACACAATAATGCATATATAGTGGATCACAGCTAACAAGTTCTGTCGTTTTTCACATGTTGTAATACTTACACAAGTCATGGAAATGAACCACATACAAAAAACAGAAGTAATGGAAAACAGACAAATAGTAAGTTCAACTATAAGAGGACAAAGTGGACCAAAAAACCAAAGTTATATATTTCCTTTAAGTCAATATACACAACATAAGCAGGGGTAAACACATGGTATTTACTTCATTTCAATACAGATTAGATTTTTTAAATGAAAACCTCAAATGAAGCAAAGCATAACCTTGTCAAAGTTTACTGCAAAATTTAATCTTTATGCCAGAAAAATAGTTACATACACTAAATATAATGATTGACACTTGTGATTATAGCACTGGAAACTGAAACAAGGAGTTAATATGAGTAAAATTATCATCAAGAGCCTAAAGAAAAAAAATCTGCAATTTTGACTAAAGAAATGAGAAGAGTAGAAGTACCAAAAAATCAGTAAGAGCAAAAATATGCTATTACTATTAAAATGAATCCCCCAAATGAAGCAAGGTATAATAAGCTGGTCAAAGCTAACTACAAAAATTTAATCTTTCTGCCACAAAATAGTTACATACACCAAATACAGCTACATTAGTTGGAGGGGGGGTATGAAAGTGAAGGAAATGATTAACACTTATGATTAATGCAATAATGAACCACACAACTGAAACAAATAGTTCAATATGAGTGAAATGTATCATCAAGAACCATTTAATCAAACATCACTCAAAAAACAATCTAAACTTTTGATAAAAGAAATGAAAAGTCTAGAAGTACCAAGAAGCATTTAGAACAATGAAGCTCATCACTCAAAAAATCTGTACTTTTTACTAAAGAACTGATAAGGGTATAAGTACCAACTACCAAGAATCATCAAGAGCTCACAATGAAGCACATCACTCAAAAAAATCTGAACTTCTGATTAACAAATGAAAACTGTAACAGTAGCAAGAAGCATTAAAGAACAATGAAGCTCATCACTCATAAAAATCTGAACTTTTGATGAAAAAACTGACAAGGATAGAACTACCAAGAATCATTAAGAGCTCAAGCTCATCACTCAAAAAAATCTTAACTTTTTACTAAAGAAATGAAAAGGGTAATAAGTACAACTACCAAGAACCATTAACAACACACAATATTCAGCTCATCACTCAAAAAAATCTAAACTTTTCACTATACAAATAAAAAGAGTATAAGTAATTACCAAGAATCACTAAGAGCACAGAAGCTGCAAATATGATACTAAATCCTCTTGCCATTCTACTTTCTCCACACCAACTTTGCCTATATGAATCTTCTTCTTCTCTTTATTTACCTCAAGAAATGTGCTTTCTCTTTATTAGGCAAATACACTTTTTATCACAACGGCTCTTTGTGAGCTCAAGAAGACTGTAGCCACTGCAAAAATAGTACAGAGCTGTGTGTGTCGGACAGTGTTAGCGGATTCAAGAATATATTATCAAATGGAGTTGAGAGAATTAGCCTCGATTCCGCAGCTTTAATTAAAAATAAGTTGTGTACAGTTATGTTTTGGCATATTAGCATGTTTGTTCCCCACCACAAGGAAAGTATAAATACCAAACTAAAATCCCGAGTTAATAGTCAAAAACACAATGCGTATAGGCTAATTAAATATTGAAGTGTGTTTTTGCTATCTATTTAAGGTGATTTCATTTTTAGAATTCGAACACGATATATTTGATTACACCCTACTCAAGAATGAAGAGATATTTGTTTTTGCTATCTATTTAAGGTGATTTCATTTTTAGAATTCGAACACGATATATTTGATTACACCCTACTCAAGAATGAAGAGATATTTGTTTTTGCTATCTATTTAAGGTGATTTCATTTTTAGAATTCGAACACGATATATTTGATTACACCCTACTCAAGAATGAAGAGATATTTGTTTTTGCTATCTATTTAAGGTGATTTCATTTTTAGAATTCGAACACGATATATTTGATTACACCCTACTCAAGAATGAAGAGATATTTGTTTTTGCTATCTATTTAAGGTGATTTCATTTTTAGAATTCGAACACGATATATTTGATTACACCCTACTCAAGAATGAAGAGATATTTGTTTTTGCTATCTATTTAAGGTGATTTCATTTTTAGAATTCGAACACGATATATTTGATTACACCCTACTCAAGAATGAAGAGATATTTATACTCTATCCTCAAAAAACTTTGGAGTTTCAATTTATTTATATTCCCATAAAAAAGCTACACATTCAAAATTAAATGCTCCCTCCCTATACAAATAGACTATTCTCAAGATTCGACTTAAAATATTAAATTTTAAATGAAGAAATGCTTATCAGCCTATCATAATATTCTATGGTGATTCGTTGTATTTCGTGTATGTAGTCAAATAATTTTAAGAAACATACATTTGTAGTTACTGATGTAACATTTCATGTTCATTGAATTTAAATTCTCCAAAATTAGAAGTATTTAGGAGTACAAAATATGAAGCACATGAATTTGGTAAAATTACCATTTTGTCCTCAAATAGAAACTTTCGAGGTTTTGATTCATCGCAAAGAACATGATAAGAACAAATGGAGAATGCAATTGTGGAGTTAGTATAATGAGATTTGTTAAATTAATCATAGAAAAATTATTGACCTTTAGCATTCAATCAATTAATCCCACCAACAGAAAGAAAAAAAAAACATTTTTAGGATTAACTCGTAATTTCTAGAACTCATAATATATGAATAATGGAGTATATGTTAAATCAAGTTGTCCCAACTAGTGAATTATTGAGGTACCTTTTTCATTTGAGCTTTTGTGTATTTCATAATTCATCAAGTTAGGTCCTTTTTTTTATTCGATGTTTAGTATTCGTATTAAAATCTAATTAAACTCAAATAGCATATTGCAACGCCTATTTAGAAAAAACATTCTCAAAAATATTTTTTTATTTTCAAATCCAAAATCTAACGGAGGAACCTCAATCATCCCACCACAACTCATATCGATAAGCTTTTACATCTTGTTATGTAGAGGGAGTAGGTCCCAAATGTGAGACACGACTAAGCTTTAGTACAAAAAAATCTGAATTCTGAAATAAAATCTAAAGGATCCCTTAGGTCCCCATACATATTATTTTTTTAAAATTGAAAAGACATTTATAAATCATTTTGAATATATATTTGTTTATCAAATTTATCCATTATTTCAACCTCAATCAGAAATAAAAAAAAGATTTTAGGATTTGATTCATGTCTAAACGCCTAATATGTCCTTTAAAAGGAAATAATTAGGTGTATTAAATATACAATTTAACGAATTAAAATAGATTGAGTTAACGATTTTAAGCATTTTTTTATGTACTAGTCCACTAATTTTCCAGGTCAAACGACTCCGTTGGCCCCCAAACTAGGCTAGGGCATGAGTGATGACTAGTACTCGTTGCATTTTCATTAATGGCAAACTAATAAATGTGCTCGTAATGAATAAATCAATATTTTTCCTATCAATTTATAAGTAGTGAAAATCAAATACAATAAACATTCTGTAATATTTTTGCTCTGTTCAAATATATTTCATTTCAATACTAAAACTAAAAAGAGGAATAAAGAAAAGTACCCAAAAAAAACTCATATTGAGGTTAAATTTTGTAAACAGGAGTGATTCCCAGCAGATGGAAACACTTTCTCATGACAACTGCTGTTGCCTCACACAGCAAGAGTCTGCTTGTTTCCTCGGCCGAGCCAACGACCTGCAAAGTTCCGAAATATGTTCATAAATGCAAGCTATCGCATATTTATTCTAACAGTATACATTTTCGTTTAACTATCGAGTATCCAAAGCCATTGGTCCAACTAATCTAAATTCGCGCCAGAGAGGGGTTGCTAGGGGTAAAACGCTCTCTACTGAAAAACTCTTCTAGTTAATGGTAGAATAGATTAGTTAGAGCTTGTTTGTTTGGATTGGCTTATATTATAGGTGCTTTTGAGCTATAAACCCATCCAAACAAGCTCTAATCCGTGTGTAGATGTAGTGGATGAGTTCCCTATGTTGGGATAGACACTCGGATTGGAACAACTACTCTAAGAGATCTAACCGATACACACATTCCTCCATTGGCTAAACCACCGCTTCAGGCAAACCTTTTTTCCTAACTGGATCTTAACTCACCCTACAGCACAGCCTAAGTGGTTTCTATATTCAAGATTTTCATGAATCTTAGACAATGAACTATAATTACAGTGAGTGGTTCAAGCTGGTCTATAGCGACTTCAGCCAACAGTTTAAAGGGGGGCATGGTATTTGTTTCACCATTTTTTTGGTTTAGCTTTATTTGTTGGTAGGAAAATTTCATACCTGACAGTTGGTATAGAATTTAGTGAAGTCTTCAGATATATTGTAAAGATATTCACACACCAAGTGTGGCAAAAGACTGGTACAAGCGTCTTCAACAATCTGCAAAAGAGATGACAAAATTTTTACTTGATTAGAACTATGCAGTAGCAATAAGAAATCATTAAGTGATAACAAGATTTTTTTAAAAAATCTTACTTCAGCAAACTGGAGCAAATGGAGGCCTAGCATACGTTCATCTGGATGAGCCAAATCTATTGCCGCACTCTGTCCAGCGAAAATGAATTGATAAGCACCACAAATAGTAATTCTACATCACTCTTGTAACTTTAACATTACTGAAATATCTGTTGCACGGATGCACCAGTGCAAAGGTGTGAGAGGTTGGCTATGGATGGTTATAGGAGAGGCAGAGGAAGATTGAAGAAGTATTGGGGACATGTGATTAGACAGGGCATGACGCAGCTTCAGCTTACCAAGGAGATGAGCTTAAGATAGAGATTATGGATGACACAGATTAGGGTAGAGGGCAAGTTGGGTAGTTGAGAATCGGCTTAGTCTTTCATACTAGTAATAGTAGTATTACTCTGGGAGAGTTTCATGTTATTCCATTTCTGCTCCCAGATTTCAATGGGTATGTTGTCGTACTGAAATATCTGTTTAACATTAACAAACTACCTAGTTATCATGTGTTTGCCTACTTCAAGAATTTTTGGGCGGCCATAAAGGGGCCTAAAAGCAAACGGTTGAAAGGTTATTCGGCACACCCGACTAACCTGTGGACGAAACTCTTGACAAAGAAGAGTTCAGTTGGGGCACATAAAATAGATGAGATTATCAGATTACCTTTTTTAACTCCTCTATATCTTTACCAGACTTCCTGATGATTGAACAAATACGAGCATGTGCATAGAGCAAATAAACAGCGGTATTTCCCTGCCAATCACAGAAGAATACAAGAGAATCAATTCTGAACAGAGAAACAGAATATAAAAGGCAGCAGCAAAAATAAGTAACTAAGAGAACACGTCCGTACAGATAGAGAACAACTACAAAATGAAAAAACATGGACTCCTCGAAAACAAAATCAGTTAAAAGAACATGTAAAGACTCTTGTGCTTCAATTATAAACCAAGTGAATGGAATAACTGAGTTGTTTCTGTATAAACTAAAAGAATATAAAGAGGAGCCAAATGACTAAGGAAGACATCTGGTCAATTTGAAGAATTGAAATTGGGTCGAATAACCTGTTGAAAATGATTAACAGATCTATTCATTTCATGAAACAATATCCATTCACATACCTTATCACTAAGCATCTGATCAAAATTGAAGGTGTAATTGGTCAACCTGTTGTTCTTCAGGTCAGCGTATCTGGTTTAAGGTACCAAAAGAAAGGGAGAACAAAGGAAAAGTCAGGAACTTACTGAGACAAAAAGAAAAGCACCAAAACATATGTATAGAAAAACTCTTACTACGTCAAAATCACCTATTGTAAAAACTGCAAAGATGAGATATCACATCTAAAGATGCATAACAATACACCACATCCTTTTAGGCAGAAAGGATGTTTGCCCAAGATTGAAAATGTTTCTTTCTAGTGCTCTTTTTATGAAATAATTAACTCCGTTTCAATTTGTTTGTCTGGTTTTGACTTGGCACAGAGTTTAAGAAAATAAAGAAGACTTTTGAATCTTGTGATCTTAAATTAAAGATATGTGGAATGTACCAAAATGTCTTTTAATCTAGTGGTCCTAAACATGTCATGTGGAAAGTTAGAATTAAAGAGTAGCCAAAAAAAGAAAAGGGCATTCTTTTTAAATGGACTAAGAAAAGGAAAGCAAGACAAACAAATTGAAATGGAGGGAGTACTTTCTTTGGTTCTAGATCACTGTATGGCAAATTTGACTAGATGCGGAGATCAAAGAGTTGGTTTGAGTTGTTTATATTAGTTGATAAAATTTTGATTTGATAGGGAGAATAACATATCACAGATTAAAAGTTCCAATTATCGAATAAATTTTATGTCTCAACACTAAAAAATATTTCTTTCTTGGAATAAAATGATACACACAAAAAGTTCTTTACTCAGCATGAAATTGGAGTACATTACAGATGTTATAGCTGACAATAGGATATAGGACAGTCTATCATCCCTTATCATTACCCATTTCATCCAATTGGATATGTTCTTATTTATGTTCCCTTTCTTCCAAATTGACATTCTTTAATCATCTAATGAATATATTTACTTCTTGAGAACAGAAAGCCTTCTTCAATGAAACAGCTTTTTTACGTTCTGGCTTTCAATAAGAATACTTTAAATGAAAAGATAACTACCATTAATGAAACAGTTGAAGGTTTCCTTTCTTTAAGTTGGAAGGTTTTCATGTGTAAAGCACCTTTATTAAAATGTATATATATATATGTGTGTGTGTGTGTGTGTGTGTGTTTAATCCAACAATGGCTGAACTAGAAAGCTCTGGATCAAATTACCAGCTCATTTTTTATCTCCTGCAAAATATAAAGTAGCATGCACAAGGATGAGGAACTTACTTAACAGCACCATATCCTACTGCTTCAGCAGTTTGCTCTAGTTCCTCAGCTGTCCAATCTTTAGTCTTACCTGATAAGACAATCATGATATGTATAACTTGAAGTGGTACTCTTTTACAATTTCACTACATTATTACCCATAGTATTCACAAAAGAGAAGCTATGACGAGCAAAGACATACAAGCAGAAAAGAAATTAAGCCCAAAATGCCATATACCAAAGTTACCAAACAACATAGAACACACCTCTTTCTTCAAGTGCTGCTTTACACCGCTTCTTGGCATCATCAAGCAAATCAACCAGCTTAACCACCTCCGTACTTCGAGTTCGGAACCGCTTCCCATCTTCCCCTAAAACTAGACCAAATCCTACATGACTGGCTTTGGGGTAATCATTCTCATTTGGAGGAAGCCAGCCCGCACGTTTTGCAGCCTAGAAGAGAATTTTACCCAGAAGGTAAAAAAAGAAGCATGAGTAAAGCTCAATCCCAACAAAGTTCATTGTATCATACTCCAACAGAGGAAAGAGAGGGGTATAAATATCAGGAACTTACAGAAAAGACCATCTCAAAGTGCTCTCGCTGTCCAACATCAGTCACATATATCATCCAGTCTGCTTTTTCTTCATTCAGTCGATACCTACAAAGACGCAGATAGGAAGCTTAAATGAACCTTTAATAGCTTCTGCATAACATTGTTACTCCATAGCATCCCAATGAAAACTTGCCTAGCAAATTCACAACTCCCGCTACCCATCTAGTTATCTTCATAACAGCACAATTCACAACTCCCTCTACCCATAGACTTTACAAATTTTCACTTGTCTGTAGAAATCACTGATATGTATAATACCTATTGGCTCTATAACAAGATATTTTCCTCCCATGCATCATATACAAATCATATGCCACTCGTTTAAAACCTCAATTCTGATACAAGGGCAGAACTGATCACCCATTGGAACCCACTAGAGAATGTGCATTCAACTTTCAGCAAATTGAATATTTCTTTTTTTTTTTTGTTGATGATCAATTACTTAGAAACAAATCATTCGACGAAAGAAAATAACCAAAAGGACATGTGTCACACTTGCAGAAGTGAGACAAACTCACAACAACCATTGAACCTTATATTCTTGATGAGAAAAAAGGCAATATTTGCAAAGTCTATCCAGAAACACAAATTACAACTAGACTAACCATAGAGCGGTAAGATCGGTTGAAGCATAGTTGAAACCACCATCCCTCTTCACAACAATAAGAGGTATTTTCTTCCCTTCAATAAAGATGACACGGGCTCCTTCACTTTCTTCAATTAATCCCTTCTCATTAAGCATCTCTAAAGCTTTGGGAATATACGGATTATAAAAGCTTTCACCCTAAAGGAAGAAACACCAAATTAAATCCATGAGGCTTTGCTCACTCATAAAATGGGCAGGAAAATGCTCAATAAAGAGAAAAGCATAAATCAGCTGGAAAACCCTCCAACTGAACAACTATCAATTCTTCCCGGGTTCATTTACGACATATGACATGATAAACCATCCATTGTAAAACAAATAACTAATTTACTGAAAACAATACCAGAAACTAATGGCTCAATTATAGCAGCCATAACATATTTTTTCTTTGACAGGTGAATCCTACACCTAATTCAAGATGAAATTAGCTTAATACACCAAGTTCTTTCACTCCCCCCATCCTCTTGAATAAGTTTGGATCATCAAAAAGAATCTATAACGAAGAAGAGGTCTAAGAGTGATGAAGCAAGGCAACACCACAAAAGCTTGTACAAACTCTACAATTCGGCAGATTAGATTACGACAACTCCTTTTCAGAAATTAATTCACTTGATTTTCTTTTCAGCAACTATTACTATTCAAATCACAAGGCAGCTGCAATGTAAATAGGACAGTTCACAGTAATACTTGAGCAGCAACGCAATCCTTATCTCTTTAGATTTCTCATATACAAGGAAGGACCTCTAGAGCAGTCTCCGTGAAACTGATTGAAAAAAGGTATTTGGAAGTTGAAGTTGTGTTTGAACAAGCATTTAACATGAAAAATTGTAGAAGTTTTGTGAGCGAAAAAAAAAAATCATTTGAGGAACTGGTCAAAACCACTTGCCCAAACTTGAAACTCGTCTTCAAAAAATTTCAACAAGTCAGTTCAATGTATAACCAAACGCTGTTTTGAAAAAAGTTGGAAAAATTGTTCATGTCCAAATGAGTCTGAAGTAATTCACAACCATGTCAGAAGTTGTGATTTTGCTCCTTGGCATTTTGAGTGAAGTTATAATGAATAGCAATCGTGCAGTTGTACTGAATATAATCTGCATTTATTATTAAATTGATACTTTACCAGATAAAAATAAACTAAAACAAACATCATCAACGTCAATTTGGCATTTTACATTCTAGTGCCCGGTAACTAACATACATAACCACATATTGTAGTCTGCCAGAATCTGTCGCACTATACTCTGTTCCATTTCATCATTCCAAGACCTTCTGAACTAACAGAATCAAATTTTAAATAAGTCGGAGCACAAGGATGTAAGAGATAGAAAACAGATTCACACTTTATCAGGTGCTAATGTTAGCATAGACTTTTTTGAAGATGCTAATGTTAGCATATACTTACCTGTGCCAATTTATAGCATGAAGTATTGAAAAACCTTGTCCATAGTTTACGAGGAGGCTAAAGAAAACTAGCATGGCAATTGCATGACACACTCGAGGACAACCAGAGAACTACTGCATGTCCCCATAGAGTCATCCAAAGTTCTATACAATTTAGGTGGAAGAAAAAGCTCACTGTAGTACCTTTTCCTCTAAGTGAACCCCAAGTCTCTCATAAACCTTCTGAAATTCTTTTCGGCTGATTTCACATATTTGTGCCCATGCCATCCTATACTTCTCATCCCCACCCTGTAAGAATGCACATGCACAGGTAAGAGAAACACATCAGATACAGCATTTCACTTAAAAGTAACCAACTATTTGCACTGATCCTTCAGTAAGGGAGCTATCCATTATTGTATGTAATCTCTTTTCACTCGAGCCAGTAAAAGAGAAGCAATAGAGATACACAGAACATATTCATCAAACCCCACCCCCAATAACAAACTAATTACTCAACTCTGCATAACCTCTCAAAACAAGATATGATCAAACATGCCAAATTTAATACTAAATTAAAAAAAGGTTACCTGAAGACTAACGACTGCCTTTTGCGCCCTTTCCTTGAATTCAGCATCATTATCAAATCTTTGTTTTGAAGCCTTATAGAATACCTAGCAATAAATGAAAATAATGATAACCTCGTCGAGTAAAATAAATTTCTGCCTTCCTATCCACACAACAGCCTGCTCTTCCAAGGAAAATATCACGAAACATGATATAAGGCATGCTTTGCTACAAGCAAGCTCAAGATCTCAAGTAATCTTGTGTGAGCATTCAAGGTTTGCAAATATGTACAATCAAAACCTCACCATTTTCAATTTTCTAGTCATGACTAATAATTGCAGACTCAATGTATCAATCACTTTTTCAGAATAATTTTCACTCTATTTGAAAATCAGTTTTTTGGCCATGAAAATTATCAATCCAACTTGATGTTGTATTTCGAATTCGGGGAACAGCTTATAACATGTTTCCAACTCACTTTTCACTTTCAAAGTTGTATTTAAGTACATTCAAGCATGATCATTATTTCAAATATTCTTTGCAAAAAGTAACCAGACACAACTTCATCTTCAAACTCCAACTCCATAAATATTAAAAAAGTAAAAAATATTTGGAATACTTGGCCAAACGCCTACTTAATAACACGTCAACGAATAACTGCAAAGAAAGAGCACGGGTAAACAAAGGAAACAACACTAGTCAAATCAGAGAACTCTATCCAATGCTAGACGGTAATATGCAGGTTGCATGCTCTATCAGAATCTAGATGCAGATAACAGGAGAAAAACAACTATAGTGAATAAGAACCAATACTCACCTCCAGATCTCCAATTGCTGGAGCACTACCAGCTTCCCAATTTGGAAATTTTTCATAAAGAAACTCAATTAACATTCCGAACTGCAAAAGAAATAACAAGTATGAGGCCCTAAAACAAATTGGTATGGAAACAAACATTTCCAGTAGAAGATACACTTTTCCATGAGCTTGAAAAGAACAATAGTTGATCAAGCAGCTCATAATCATTGTATCGGTTTGAAGATATAAAAAACACTTATGGTTCCCTCTTATGATTATGTTGAAGGACATGCAGACCAGAAATGATTTGCAAGCAAAGCCAATAGATATATCTCATAGGTATTACTCTTTCTTTTAGATGAAGTATCTCATAGGTATTAATCATGGGAAGAGAATGAGAGATTACTGAGCATGAAATCTACCTGTGTGCCCCAGTCACCCACATGGTTTCTCCGAAGAACATCAACATTGGAAAACTCCAACATACGGGCCAGAGTGTCTCCAATTATAGTAGACCGTAAATGACCCACATGCATCTCTTTTGCTATGTTGGGTGATGAGAAGTCAACAACAGTCCTTTTAACAGGAAGCTTGGGTGCCCATGTCTCAATGCCATCTATTAGCATCTTTTGAAGACTCTGTATCAGTAAGACAGAAGTGTTATTATATGATTCTAACCTACCAACTAAAAAAAAACTGCCAGCAAAACCAGAACTGGTTAAAGAAAATACCTTTGCTATCCATTGCCTTGCTAATACAATATTAACAAAACCGGGTCCTGCTATAGAGCAATTCTCTATCATTTCCGATGCAGGAAGATTTTCTATAATTGCCTAAAATGTGAAAGCAACTGATAGTAAGTTGGAAGCTTTCACTTCTAGAACCATGTTTGGAAAAGAAATGACGTAGAGATTAACAGGATATCTAATCACCTTTCCAACAGGCTGAGGACCCTTGAACTGTGTACCTTTGCCTTTAATTTTATTCCACAAGCTCATTGCATTATTGCTGCCCAAAGTTTCAAAGTGAGAACTTACGAATTAATCGATTCATTACTGACAAAATAACAATAAACAGCTAGAAAGTTAAAGGATAGCGTTCAACATTAAAGAATAATCAGAGTAAGCCATACCATTGATAGTCACCATGTTTTGGATCATTGCAAATAGCAACCAAAGGCTGTACATCTGGAATATCAGGGAATGCTGCTCTAAGTGATTCCTCAAATAGCTTTGCTATTTGCTGCTTTTGACTCCCAATAATTTCTTTATCCTGTTCAGAGAGGTGGCATAAATAACTTTGTTTATGCTTAAGCCTAAGTTGTACTGTTTACGGATGGCACTCTTTACAAGGATGTTATATTATGAGATCATGACTTACATTTTCCATGGTTGATATTGTCCTTAAAGATACTCCTACTGCACCAAAAAATCTCCTAGATGTTGCTCTGAGAATACCTGTCTAGTGTTACGACACCACAACAGAATTTACTTAAAGCACTTCTATATTGCATCTTGTTGAATAAATAAATAAAAGTCACGCTCTTTAAAAGCTTAAGCTTTAGATGAAATAGTCATACACTACAACATGGTATCAGAGCAAATAGAGGTCCTACATTAAAGTATCACCGCCGCAAATTGTCAAAGATTAAAAAAATGCACGTGTTTGGCCCATTAAAAGGAATCACCCCCACATGTGAAGGGGCATGTTGAAGATATAATTAAGTAAATAAGATGGTCACATACTAAAGCACATCCAAAGGAAATCTATATTATAGTACAATGGAACATTCAACCCTTGGGAACAATTTAGATACTTGAAAACACAAGGTAGTGCCAACAATTTAACATGTTGATTTCTTAACGGTGGAGATTAACATGGAAGATCATAATAGTTTATATCTCATATGACATAATTTAAATTGTACAAAAGGTGTTCAATATATTATCCAGCAAAAGCATCTCCCTTTTTCTTCTTCTTTTTTTGATCCGGAAGAAGAAATTATATTATCTCTTCTTTCTTCTTTTGCTTGTGATACTTTAGTCTTCCTCTTCCATCTGTTCAAAGTTGTTCACTACCTTTTTTTCTTAAATGAGCCTCTACCATGGACACTACATTTTTCTCTAGACCACAAGACTCGAGATTCAGAAAATTGCTAGGTTCCTCAGCTGTGTTTATTCTTAAAATTAATTGAACCTTTTACATGACACTTGTGCACGTCAATTCTAACAGGCTGTCCAATGGATTAGTCGAGTTGCGCTCAAGTTGGTCCAAACCTCACAATTGTTAGAAAATAAGTATGAAGGGTTTGCCAATACATTATATTCCATTCATCATGAACAACATTACAAACATGACCTACATCCATTAGGAAGCCATTGAGCAAGCTACAGCCTACAGTGTTCAGCAACATTACCTTAAAAAATAGGGTTATAGATAACATTGACTCATTTGGGGTCAAGGTTAGCATTACACAGAGACGATAAAAACCATTCCTAGTTTCAACAGCCAACATCCAGTACACAGCATTACATTCAGTGAAATTAAGTTCAATTTGTGTGCTTTACTCCCACAACAAAAACACACCCAATAAACCACAACAAGCTTATCTAAAGCAGTAGATAAGCATAACGTCAGCTAAATTTACATGAAAAGCAACAACAACAACCACATACCCAGTGTAGTTCCACAAAGTGGGTCGGTGTAATACTATGACTACCAGTATGGACAAAAAAGCAAGACAATGCACATCCAACTACTAACCTTCTACCCTAATCTGTGTACTCTCACACATTTCATATCTAAGATCAAGAAAAACATATTCAAAAAACAAAACACAAATTCTAAGTTCAACAAGTTAGTCCCTTTATAGCATGGACAGAAAGAAAACACTTTAAATTGCACTCATACTTTTACCTCAATTACTAACTACTCAACTCAAGAAAAACCCACACACCAAATAGCTAAAAGCATCAAACTTTAACATAAACAATGGTCAACAATCATAACAACATTACCCCATGAAGTGAAAACACTGTAAATTGCATTTAATACTTTTGTCTCAATTACTAACAACTCAACTGAAGAAAACCCAACATACCAAATAGCTAAAAGCATCAAACTTTACAATTAAAAATGGTCAAACTTATAACAATAACATTATCCCATCTACCATCAACAAAAGCCAGAAAAACAACACCAAACAAAATTTAAAAAAAAAACCCACAAACCCAAGAAACTGAGATTAGCAGCTTACGGGTATGGAGGAAAAAAGGGGAGAAATTGGGATTTAGAAGTTTAGCTGATGGAGGCGGAGAAAGTGAAAGTAATGGAGGAATTTTGAGGGAAATGGCGAAGCTATTCATATTCTTATAAAGCTTTATTATAAGTTGTGTTTGGGTTTTTATTTTTTCTGTTTCTTTTTTTTGTGGGGCTTTGGTCTTTAGGGTTTTTTTTTTTAGGGATTTAGGATAGGAGCTAGGGCATCAATTTGGAAATTTTGGCCCTTTTTTGCATTTGCCAATGAGAAAATGCCATGTCATCATGTTACTCTTCTTTTTTATCGGTGTTTCATCCGATATTCATATTAAAGTCTGACTGATCAGTAATCTAGATTCATTCGAGAAAAACACTCTTATCAATAACAAAGAATCATAGACAAGGCTCGAACTTGAGGCATATGCTTTAGGGAGTAATAGTCATGCTCATTACATTACAACTTTTGGTGATCATCGTGACTCATTTTGACATTAACTACTTATATCAAATTATTCATTGTGTTTTTTTATAAAAGGAAAATGTCGCAAAATATACCACTTTAGAAGTTTATGATAAAATTAGTTATATTTTTTCATTTAATATTTAGTAGTAATTATTTTTGAAGATAATAAATACTTCAACATAATAAATATTTATTGAAAAAAGCTTATATCTTAGAGGGATGGATGAAGATTAAAATAATCAAAAATTCCTTCTAATTATTATTTTCTTGAGGAAGTGTTAAAGAAAAACATGACAGATAATTAAAAACGAATGAAATAGTTAAGATAGTAGTGTGTTGGTCCTATGTAGATCAAGAGAGTAGAATGATTCTTTTTTCAACTGATTTAAATGATTTCCACTTGCATTATAATGTAAATTTAAAATTAATCGATGTCAATATAAATATCAAACGGAAAAACTAAATAAAATAAAATATCACTTTAGCTATGTTTTCTACAATTATTATTTAAGTTAATAAACTATATTGATCCAGTTAATTCCTTTGACCTATAAATTTTTATTTATTTTCTTATTTGACCCTTCATTTGCAAGGAATTTCTCATTTTCGCATAATTTATTTTCTTGCCCGACACACCAAGTAAAATTCCTATTTTAAAAGTATTTAATTTGTCAATTCATAATTCTATATTTAATGATAAAGTTATAATTTTCAGTAGAAAATATTAAAATGTAAAGAAAATAAATTTAGAAAGAAATTAATATAGTTTTTACTATACATATAGTTTTGTCATTACATGTATTTGAGTTTGTCGCTTGTCCTTTTTTATTTGAATAAAGACCTTCATCGATTTTCATTACTGTTGTCATTCTTATAAATAGTTTTTTTCCTTTTTGCTTGATGACGAAAAATCAAAATATTGGATAGTAATTTTGTATGATGTATGAGAAGCGATAAATATTTTTATGTCAAAGGGAAAAATGTTTTTACTTTAGCAAAAAATAGAATTATTTTTAGTCAAGAGAACTTAGAAGGTCAATTAATGAAATTGAAGATTAAATCTTATAATTGTGTATGATTCACTAAAAAATATATTCAATTTTAACAAATTTATTCTTGTGTTTTCTCACAAAAGACAATGATAATTACATTTTGTATGTATCCCATGTTGAAGAACAAATATTATCAAACATGAAATAGTTAGTAATGTGTCCTTTATTTTTCATATTTCGATTTTTTTATTTGGTTAAAGTTATATTAATTTTAAGTATTCATGTATGAAGTCATGCTCCGTAGAATTAACTTTGCAAAAATATCAAATAAGATTTTAGAACGATAAAAGCCAATAAGTAATTCAACAATAACAACGATAACCATACTTCAATCCATATAAGTGAAGATTGATTATATGACTTTTTATTCTTCACTTAAGCTCATATCAGATCATAAAAGCTGGTAAACTATTAATATAAAATTGGAAATCTAATATATTATCGGGTGATTTATTTTATCTAGCTAAATCGTAGTTGTCAGATTCGTAATTTATAGTCCCTTCGGGGACATCTGATAAAATTGGAACGATATAGAGAAAATTAGCATGGCTTCTGTGCAAGGATGACGCACAAAGTGAAAAATGGTCCAAAAAAATTTTTTTACCAAAAAAAAAAGAATCGTATTTTATAAATTATTCAATACGTACGTTGGTGAAAAGATATATAAAATATTTCGCTTTTCTGATTTAATATTAATTGATAGAGTTCCTCGATATATATTATCGATGAAAAGATTTTTAAAAAAATTGACATAAAATATGTGTATATATATAAACACAACATTATTTAGAACTAGATTTTGTTGCCCGTGCTATGCACGGGCCCAATAACATAAATGGTATGTTTTGAGGCTAATAACGAAATTTTTGAAGCGATTGTTTGCGTGGATAAAGGAATAAGTTTTTTTATCACAAACCTGTACTTTCTTTGACGCTATTCAAGGCACAATAAGACTACCCACATACAACATTTTTGAACAATTTTATGTTGTCAATTATCACGATTTAATTTTAAGAATCAGTCAAAAAAAATTTCTGTTTTTTTAATAAATATTTTAAGTTGTCAATTATCACGATTTATTGTATTTTATACATAATTTTTAACGATAGATTAATTTCAAGAATCAATCGAATTTTTTTAAATGTATTTATTTTTGAAATATTTTATGTTGTCAATTATCATGATTTATAGTATTTTTACGCAATTTTTAAATATAAAAAATTTAAAAAAATAAGACAAATAAATTAAAAATGGACCCAATATATGTTATTTTTGTTGTCTCAATTTATGTGACACAAATGAAATTTGGAGAGTCATTGAATATTATATATTATACTTGGGCATAAACTCTCTTACGCACGGGCCCAATAACTATTATTTTTGTCCTAATGTATGTGACACAGATAAAATATAGTGAGTTATTTAAATTTAATATGATTTTTAAATATTTTAAGTTGTTAATAATGTAATTTATAATATTTTTACGTAATTTGTAAATACTTAATATATATTACTCCACTTGTCTCAATGTATGTAGCATAGATAAAATTTCAAGAGTTAATCAAATGTTGTTAATTGTTAAGACTTACAATACATTTTACGTAGCTTTCAGTAATTTGACATTAAATAATACATATTACTACTTTTGTCTCATTTTATGTGACATTGATAGATTAATTTTAAGAATCAGTTAATTTCTTTTTTTGTGCATTTTTAATAAATATTTTAAGTTGTCAATTATCACAATTTATTGTATTTTATACATAAATTTTAACGATAGATTAATTTCAAGAATCAATCGAATTTTTTTAAATGTATTTATTTTTGAAATATTTTATGTTGTCAATTATCATGATTTATAGTATTTTTACGATAGATTAACTTCAAGAATCAATGGAATTTTTTGTATCTTTTTCAAAACATATTTTATGTTGTCAATTATCATGATTTATAGTATTTTTACGATAGATTAACTTCAAGAATCAATGGAATTTTTTGTATCTTTTTCAAAACATATTTTATGTTGTCAATTATCATGATTTATAGTATTTTTACGCAATTTTTAAATATAAAAAATTTAAAAAAACAAGACAAATAAATTAAAATGGACCCAATATATGTTATTTTTGTTGTCTCAATTTATGTGACACAAATGAAATTTGGAGAGTCATTGAATATTATATATTATACTTGGGCATAAACTCTCTTACGCACGGGCCCAATAACTATTATTTTTTGTCCTAATGTATGTGACACAGATAAAATATAGTGAGTTATTTAAATTTAATATGATTTTTAAATATTTTAAGTTGTTAATAATGTAATTTATAATATTTTTACGTAATTTGTAAATACTTAATATATATTACTCCACTTGTCTCAATGTATGTAGCATAGATAAAATTTCAAGAGTTAAACAAATGTTGTTAATTGTTAAGATTTACAATACATTTTACGTAGCTTTCAGTAATTTGACATTAAATAATACATATTACTACTTTTGTCTCATTTTATGTGACATTGATAGATTAATTTTAAGAATCAGTTAATTTCTTTTTTTGTGCATTTTTAATAAATATTTTAAGTTGTCAATTATCACGATTTATTGTATTTTATACATAATTTTTAACGATAGATTAATTTCAAGAATCAATCGAATTTTTTTAAATGTATTTATTTTTGAAATATTTTATGTTGTCATCTCTTATATATAAGTAGAAAGAAAATGTGTACTACATTACAAATGGAGCCAAATTATATATATATATATATATATTGTCCTATTATTAAATTAGATAATTAATTTGGAGTATTTATTTGTAGTCACTGTAACAATCCACAGTTTGTTCTTATCCAGTTATCCATTGCACATGTCAAAGTCACGTGACAGAACCAAATATTAATATAATTTCTAGTCCCTTAGATATTAATTATTTTTTAATTTAGTCCCTATAATATTTTACTTTTTAAAATTTGACTATTAAATTATATAAATATTTTAAGTTCATTATTTGATTGTCATCTATCTAACGCTCGAACTTTCAATCCTTGACCACCCCACCACCCCACACATCATTATCGTCAAACCTCCACTCTCCACTCCATAAATATTTCACTAGATTATATATAAATGTTCTTTCAATAATATGTTTTTATTTACTCATTAAACATTAGAAAACAAGTAAGAAATCAACTAATTTTTGAAGAGTTTTTCCTGTCATATCTAACACACATATGATTTAAATTTAATGTAGAATGAGCGTTCAATATTCAGTTTGATATGTCCAAAGTTAGTTCAATTTCAATAATAAAAAATAAATATCAAATACAAGACTTTTAAAATTCGATTTGATAAGGTAAATCCAAATTTTATGTCCATTCCTTGTTGCATGTTTTAATTAATCGATGATTATTTAATTCAATACTACAAGGACTAAAATTGATATTTATCAAATACTCAAAGGACCAAAAATTAAATATCATCTCATTTTCCTCTATATATAATCTCCCCCAAAACCCCAATAATTCACACACAAAAATCTCACTGAAAAAAATCACTATGAAGAATACATCAAAAAGTTCCAAAATTACCCCCAAATCAGGCCAGGATGCTCGGAAGGACCGGCGATCGGCCACCGGAGTAAGTGGATCTCCGAAGAAAGGCGGCCATGGTGGAAAGTTTACTTGGGCCGGCGACGGAAGTTATTCTTCTAAGAAAGAAGCAGCTGATGTTGTTGTTGTTGTTGATGCAAATGACCCTAATTTTGATGAACCGGAAGAGAATCCGATTGATGAATCTTAGATTTAGATTTAGATTTTGAATGATCTGAATTGTTAATGTAAATATTAAAGAATCTGGTAATGTTTGGTGATTTTATGCAGAATTTAGAGAGGGAAATGGAAATGACAAATGGAAGGGAAGATCTGTTATCTGTGTTGTTTAACTTTTGTTTGATAAATAAAAATGTAATTTTTCCCTCTCATAGTGTTTTGTTCTATTTTCTAGCATGATATATATTGTGGAATGATGAAGGTTTTTATTATCTTTTAGATAGATGTCTCGGGTTTTGAGAATGTTTTACTTGAGCTGAGAGTGTATGGAAAATGGTCTTTGAGAGTATCGGAAATGGTCATTGTAGGAGAGTTGGGAAGGAATTACTTGAGTTGAGAGTATATCGGAAATGGGAAATGGTCTTTGTATAGGAGTTGGGAAAGAATGAGTTATCGGGTTGTGATTTTAGGCATCGGCCCTCTTGGATCCGGTAGAAACACGAGTAGGTGAGTTAGTATCGATCAGTGTGAAGAAAAGAAAATTTAGTTGATAGAGACGTTAGATCTGAAGAAAGTATCGGAAATGGTCTTTGTATAGGAGAGTTGAGAAAGAATGAGTAATCGGGTTGTGATTTTAGGTATCGACCCTCTTGGATCTGGTAGAAACACGAGTAGGTGAGTTAGTATCGATCAGTGTGAAGAAAAGAAAATTTAGTTGATAGAGACGTTAGATCTGAAGAAAGTATCGGAAATGGTCTTTGTATAGGAGAGTTGAGAAAGAATGAGTAATCGGGTTGTGATTTTAGGTATCGACCCTCTTGGATCTGGTAGAAACACGAGTAGGTGAGTTAGTATCGATCAGTGTGAAGAAAAGAAAATTTAGTTGATAGAGACGTTAGATCTGAAGAAAGTATCTGGTCACATATATATGTTATCATATACCTTTTTCAAATATGCATGTGACGAGATATTTTCTCTAGATTTCATTTGTAAGATCACATTGTTGTCGTTATTGGTAGATGTTTCGAATTTGAGCTAGGAAAAATTGGAATCCATAGAGAAAATATCATTCGTTATCAAAGGTAATCAAAAGTAGAAAGGTTTGGATATGGTCTAAACTACTTCAAATTTCATTGTGGAATTATGTTGTATATGTAATGACATTGTTTATTTGTTGTTATTGTTGTCGTTATGTTAGAAATCACATTGTTTATTTGTTGTTATTGTTGTCATTATGTTAGATGTTTTGAATTTGAGCCAGAGGAATTCGGATCCCTATCATAGAGTGTTAATCTTTTTCATGTGTTGTTGTTAGAGGTCTTCGGTTTGAGCTAGGGGAATCAAAATACTTATCTATGGAGAGTGTTAAATCTTTTCACGTAGAAATTTGAATTGATCGAGCCAATATATTATTAAGTTAAAACAAATGCAATTAGGGATTGAAGTATGGAAATGTTCCTATGGTAGGAAGTGCCTAATCTTTTCAAGTAGGAATTTAAATTAATCAAATCAATAAATTTCAAAAACTATTGAATTGTAATCTTACAAATTCAAAATCCCTTTACTCATGTAAAAATGAACTCTCAAATACTTGCTAGCTCAAAAAGATTAAACATAATCAGGTCATTCCTAGATTAATTATAGGTAAATTTTTATCATAAACATTTACAAACACAAAATTTTGATATGTACATGTCATTTTTGTCTACAAGTTGTTCATAAGAATCAACTTCGTGAAAAGCGGAGACATTGACTGTAAAGATCAATTGATAGACATTTTTCTTGAGGAAGAGAATTCAGGATGATCTCTAACAATTTTTTACAAATCATGGTAAAACCAAGATTGTGAAACCATACAACTACTATGCTAATTTATTTTTGAACATACTAAGATTGAAAATGATAATACAAAGATTCATGTTAGTCGACCGCTGAGGACTAGTGATGCTTGTGTGATGGCTCGAGCAACTCGCCAAACTTCATGTTGTACAGAATGCCAGGAGTCTGAAGAATTCAGGCTCTTGGCATTCTCAATAGCGTCAGATATACCGGGAAATGACTTAGATCCATAGTCATCGTGTTTTGCTGGCGCGTAAATCTGAGTAAAAAGTTGTTGTAATTAGATCCAATTTTTCATGAAATGAATAACTACGTGATATCATTTGGTATCAGAGCAGGATTGAAAGATAACTTCTTACCAAATGTTTGTACCATGTCCTTGAAGAAAGCCCGTCTCTGTCTGTGAATGCTCGTTCTGTCATTATTAGTCTATCGTTCAACTCTCTCATTGATGCACGACTTCTTTTTGCTTTGAGTGCCTACAAGTTAAATCCACGCAAGCAATCTTAAGTATTACTGTTAAATTGTGCGACCGACTCATCTAAAAACTTAAGCTGTTACAAATCAAGCATTCTATAATAGAACTCGTGTCGTACCTTTATGTCGTTCTTAATTCTTGTGGCTGCTTTTCTGAGTTTTTCAATAGAAGCATACAAAGGAACAAGTGAAATGCCCTTGTCTGATATCTCAGCTTCCAAGTGTTCTGCACTTTTCTGTTTCACAAATATTGAGAACATTAGTGACATTTCGTTTGTAGCTAAGCTGACGATTCAACAATACCTGGAGCTCATACGCGTACGATAGGTAATTAAAAGGCAAAACTTCATCGTCTGCAAGTCGAAGAGCTACCAAACCCCATATGCTTGCCGCTGTAAAAATAGTAATAAAACTAGATCAATCCATGATGAAAAACAAGGCATTTGCATGGAACAAGAGCAATGATTTGTTACAAGATAGCATGGCATAACAGTTACTTTTTTATGTATAACAGGATTATTAGTTACTCGTTGGTGCTAGTTATCTAGTTACAGAAGCGACCCCATAGGTTTTTGCTTTCGCGTCTCTCTAAAATTGTAGTCATTGTAAAATCTTGGTTTATTAACCATCAAAAACTCCCAAGCACAGAAATATGCACATAGTATGTGCTTGCTATGTCACTCGCGCTCTCCAAAAATGTTGCTGCATTCCGGATCCTCCAAAAATACACTACTTTTGAGTATCTGATGCTTATACGGACCCAACAACATTTTTGACCAGTCCGAGTAATATAATGTGCTTGATATATGACAATAAATAACTGTATGTGACATCTTAAATTTGTCATCTACATTTGCTTTTCTACTTGAGAGCGATTTTTAGCATATAATGGGAACAAACAATCTCACTCAGATATTCAAGATGCAGCATATAGCAATCTGGAAAAAAGGCGTAACAAACCTGCTACATGCCTATGAAACATCGGGTCTCCAAATTTCTTCATCCAAACAAAGTCATCGTACATCGAATGGTATATTGGGTAACCTGTAGACAAAATGTCAAATGACTATACTTCAAAGCAGTTTCTGCCATAAAAATAACTGGACATGCCTTTTGAGGTAACTAATATCATGGTACCTTGTCCAAAAGACATGTCTACTGCTGGAGCTCCAATGTGTTGAACAAATGCCGCATAATCCGATCCAGATCCTCCTAATCTCCCGAGCTACATGAAAATAGATAATCCGGATTAGTCTGCCTGATCTTTTTCAAAGTTGTAGGCTCTTAAACGAAACATTAAGGTGTCGATTAAGATGACGTCTAAACTTAGGCAATCACTTTACCACTCTCACCTTTACTGTTGTATCGTTGCCAGAAGCGAGCCAAGATTGGTAAATAGTTTGTGAGGAGTTATCGGGGTCTTGGACCTTCAAAGAAGAATTTAGTTTAAGATGAGTCGAAGATCACGATAACTAGTTGCACATAAGATTACAAGTTCAAATTGATCTGCAAACACTATAAAATGTGGAACATTGACGATGCTTCCGTGCACATAACTGTGGTGTTGTACATTTTTTTGGAGGATAATCAGGATCAATACCTGCTGAGAAGCTAGTATGATTAGTTCATCAAGCTGTGGTGTTGCAGAGGCTCGAAAATCTCCTGCTTGAACAGCACAATCAACGTTCAAGTAGGCGACGACCCTTGCAGCTAGCATTTCCCTATTTTCTTCAACCCATTCTGTTGAACCTATCTGAAAAGCAGGTTGTTAACATTTAGTTAATGTCATTGTATATTCTTGTGAGATAAAAGCTTTGTTTGTTATACGAATATGCTCATGTTTGTCTAAGAGAAGAGATGAAGGGTCACCAGGCCATACTCCTCAGCGTCCCAGTTGCATAAGATGATTGTTCTTCGCGGTCTCCACCCTCTTTTTTGCAGCTTTTCGAGCCGTTGTGCAATCTGCATTTCACAAGTAAACCAGGTAATCGTCAGTTTATATATGTATATGCATATTTGATTCATGAAATATATATCCTTGACATTTTAGGTAAGTTCTCTGGAGAAATAATACCTCAAGTAGGGATGCTGTGCCACTATTTGGATCAACAGCTCCAAATGTCCACGCATCGCGATGATTACCTAGTATAACAAACCTGGACACATCTTCCCTTGAGCAACACTAACATTTCCTAGCAGATATTTTTAGTCATCTTGTTTTATACTTCACCGATTTCTATAATTATTCCTTTGTTTTATGGTAGCCGACCCCAACTCGTCAATCATTCAAATGACCAACTAAACCTCGATCCCAGACTAGTTGAGGTCAATTATATATATAGTATGCATTTTAAGGCTTAAGTGAAGTCAAATAACTCATGAAAAGTTGAAGGTTAGAGAGGCGTACCGATCAGGTTCTTCTTCTCCTTCTATAACTGCAATAACATTTTGGATTGTGCTTATGACTTGTTGTCCCTGCAGAATGTACAACCGTTCAACAATCCCAAATTGACGTGTAGACTACTACTCTTTATTCTTTCTAAAGGAAAGGGTGAACCAGATGACATAAACAAATGACGGTGAGTTCTGATGATCACTTTTAAGCTGAGTCTTTCGCATATTCCCTCATAACTTATACAAAAAATAGTATCTGTAAGACCGATCAAAGCGCACTAAAAGAACCTATGAATTCTTGCTAGTCATAACAACCAAAACAGGTTAGCCTTCATTTTCCCCGTTGACTAGTCATACGTTGTGATGAATCTGTGTAGCTACTATAAAGTGCTTTTTATAGTTCAATAGAGAAAAGAGAGAAGAGTTGTTCCATTTTTCGTGACATTCTTTCGTTTTTAGTCTGTTCCAACAAGAGCGAAACTTTTCTATTAGAAACAATTTAACTTTTAACTTCCCAATTCCTTAATGACATGCTCTTATAGTTAACGGAATGTCATGGCATGTTTAAGACCACAAAGTTCTCCGTCCAGTCAACACCTTCATATAAAATGAAACAGCATAGTTACTTACTTCATAAGAGAGATTTGCAATTGCAGGTCCCGGCCCAACTCTATAAATAGGACTATCCTTTCCTCCTTGCCAATCCACATTTGCTACTTTTCCACCAATGGTCCTTATGATTGCATCTCCATCAGCCCAAGAAATTGGCAATGATGGTATCAATGGTACATTTCCTCCCTCGTCAACTTCCTCGTCTGATAATCTCTCACATTCTCCGGTACTAGGCCACCCTGGTGTTGTAGGATCACCAATTCCATCATACACTGATCCAACTTGAACTCCACTTGGTGGCATCCACTTATCGTCCGGAAACCATTTTTCGCCACCATAGTCCTTTTTATCAGTAAAAATTAACACCCCTATTGCACCAACAGCATGAGCATTATGTACAATGTCTCCCCTGTATATCTTCCCATATCTTGCCAATACAACAGTATTAGATACATTAACTCCCATTTCTCTCAATGTCGCATAGTCCTCTACACGCCCGTAATTTGCATATACCACAGGACCAGTCGCGGTACCTGATCAGGTGGATTCAATATATAAAATTTTACGAGTTCAACCTTTAAAGTACTAAAGTGCTAAAATTCATTGCAGAAATTATGAGTTCATGACTTAATATTTGTTGAATAAAAACAAAATGTCTTCAAATTGTTAGAATATGGATAATAAGAATAACACTACAAAACCAAAATGACACTTGTTGTGACTTAACATAGCCATGTTTCTAGAGGATAGTTGAAGTCTCTATCACGAGCAAACTCAAAAACAATAACAATACTATCTACGGGATTCAACTAAGCCAGACACGAGGTAGCCTTCACAAACGATAATTATACTACCAAACCAAAATGACACTTGCTTGACTTAACATAACCATGTTTCTTGAAGATTGTTAAAGTCTCTTTCACGAGCAAGCGGAAGAATAATACCAGTACTATCTCCCGGATTCAACCAAGCCACACAAGAGGCAATATTCAAGAATGTCGCTCTTCTATTCTCGACTCTACGATTTCACCCTATGATCAATGATCTCTCTCAAATGCTTTTCAATATAATTGCTTATGATTTCCAAAGAAACCAACCCTATCTATCGTATCAAGGATTAAATTAAACTAAAATAAAATCCTTCAAACTCAATTTCAAGTAACATAAACCACTTAGTAAATTCAAAAGACTTGAATGTATTTTATACCCCTTTCGTTTCAACTTGTTTGTCTTAATTTCCTTTTCGTCTTTTTCCAAAAGAATATCTCTTTCCTTTTTTCACAACTCTTTAAAATTCTAAACTTTCCCGAAGACATTTTTAAGACTACACGATTAAAGGACATTGCAATACATTCTAGGTATATTTAGTATAAGGCCACGAGATTCAAAAGTAGTCTTTACTATCTTAAACTCCGTGTCAAGTTAAAAACAGACAAACAAATTGAAAGTATGTCAACTAACAATACTTGATCTAGCATAAGCATGAAAGGTAGGTAATACATTCTAGTTATTAGTATAAGACCACGAGATTCAAAAGTACTTTGTACTACCTTAAACTCCGCATCAAGTTAAAATCAGACAAACAAATTAAAACGAAAGGACAATTAACAATACCTGATCTAGCATAAGCATGAAAGGTAGGTAATACTTCATTAGCCACCTCTGCATATGGATCACCATCATAAATCTCTTGAAAAAGACCAAACTTTATTGTTTTTTCTGAAGATTTTAGGGTTAAAGACCTTGAGACAGGATAAGTTAAGGCCACATCATAGGATGTTAAATGTGATGGTATGTTACAAGAAGTGAAAATTGACAGAACATAAGCTGCTGCATCAGCATTAGCTTGAGAACCAGCAACATGGGGTCTCTTAGTTAAGGTATAAAGATGATTTGCTATAGAGGAATTATCAGAAAAAGAATCAGATATGAACAAAGTGTGATAGAAAGATTTTGGTGGGGTTTCCAAGAAAATAAAGGAAATTGAAGTGGCTAGTACTATGAAGGTGAAAAATGTTAACTTTGTCATTTGATTTTAGTTTCTTGAAATTTGGTCATAGATTCTTGATTTTTTGTGAAATTGGTCTTAAAGTGAAGTTGAGCAAGAAAGTTGAGTCCTTTATGTCATAGTGGTTTCTCCAATGTCAAAGATTGTGTATTTTGAAGGACTTTTTAGGCATGAAAATGGACAACAATGATAGGTAAATAACCATTTATTTGAGTGATTTTTTTGGTCTTTCCAAGTGAGTTTCAGAATCTTCCATAAAGAAATAGTTAGATTCTTGGATATATGTGTGTGTCACTAAGAGGGGCCAAGACTTGGGAGTTGGGCCTACAATTGGTGGTGTGTGTTGGTTGGGGGGGGGGGATTTTTTAATTAAAAAGAGAAGAAATAATGTATTTATTTGGAAAAGGACATTTTTGACTCATTTAACAACTATTGAGGCATTTCTGGGCCAAAATATTGACTACAAGGACATTTTTGAACCAAAATATTGACGACAAGGGCATTTTTGAGGCAAACTACAAAATTGAGGACATTTTTGTTCATTTCACATAGTTTAAGGACATTTTAGACCATTTTAGACTTTATTTTTAAATAGAAATATCGTTTAGTAATCATTTTTCAATCATGTCTTTGAAAGACGCACTACTATGGAATTCTAAGATAATATCATCAAGTTTCATATATTGAAATTGAAACTCTATGACAGGACAATTTTGTAATTACAACAGTTGAAAAAGTGATTATTTGTGAATTTTACATTTTTTTTGTCCTCGTTAGACAAATAAGTTTATTCCCTCCGTAATAATAACACATATAATGTAATCTTACAAAGTGTGTATCATGACGCAAGAGGTGTCAGGCTTGGGTCGATAGATGATGTAAACACTATTTTTTTTCTCAATTTTAATTAGCTGATGAGGACACACTACAATCACTTTATTAGATACATCTTCCATGAAGTATATTGACTTGACTTATTCTTATTAATGTTTGAAAAAAAAATCAAAAATCATTTAAAGATCTAATTATAATCCTTATAACAATAAAAATAAATGTTAGAATATCTTAATGGGACAATTTGTTTGCTTTCCTTTATTATTCTGAGATGTATTTGGTGAAAATTTTGTCACCAATTTGAATATAGGATTATTAATGGAGAGATGGAAAATTCAGTGGCTTAATCTTTTTTAGTCTATGATTCTTGATATATTAAGAAATCAAGTCAAATTTTTCTTAATTTATTAAGAGTTTATAGGGAAAAAACAGGTTATTTATTGCTAAATCAGAAAAATGTATAATGAAATTTAATACTTAGAATGTATTTTTATTATTTTATTATTTAAGAGATTGAGTCTTCAAGCTGGACAAAATTGGGCCTGATATATATGTTTGCTTGTATTGAGCTTCATCCATAATATTGGGCCTTGATGGATCATCAAAAGTTTTCAATAGATGGGCTTGCCACAGCCCACAAGTTGTAACAATGACCAATAGTTTAGTACAAATATCGTATTGAATTGTGTGATCAATCTAAAAGTTTGATTTATTAAATAAAACAACACTCTTTATCATTTAATATATATATATATATATATATATATTAAATGATAAAGAGTGTTGTTTTATTTAATAAATCAAACTTTTAGATTGATCACACAATTCAATACGATATTTGTACTAAACTATTGGTCATTGTTACAACTTGTGGGCTGTGGCAAGCCCATCTATTGAAAACTTTTGATGATCCATCAAGGCCCAATATTATGGATGAAGCTCAATACAAGCAAACATATATATCAGGCCCAATTTTGTCCAGCTTGAAGACTCAATCTCTTAAATAATAAAATAATAAAAATACATTCTAAGTATTAAATTTCATTATACATTTTTCTGATTTAGCAATAAATAACCTGTTTTTTCCCTATAAACTCTTAATAAATTAAGAAAAATTTGACTTGATTTCTTAATATATCAAGAATCATAGACTAAAAAAGATTAAGCCACTGAATTTTCCATCTCTCCATTAATAATCCTATATTCAAGATGCGTAGCCAGGTAGATACCAAGGGTTGTAATGGAATATACGTATCCCTTTACGTTTAATCGGATATGTCAATTTCCAGCACTTAAAATTTATCAGCTAATCCAAACCGACTCTAATTATTTTAATTTGCTTTAGTGCTGCATATGGTGGCAAAAGAAACAATAGTGGAAGTCTTTTTTCAATGGATATCCTTTTCAAATTGATGTTTTATTTTATGAAAAATGCCAAATATATATATACTTTTTATATATATCTTTGATTGGTATATTTTTTTTCCACCCGTGAAAGTAGTTTGTAGATAATTCCAAGAGTCAAGAGAAATGATTGGCTTCCAAAAATTCACAAAAAGGTATTTTTTTTGTTCTCAATTTCATATATCTTAACAACATAATTTAATCGATAAATTCTTATGATTCGATGTTTTCTCGAACTTTTTAGGTATAACAAAAGCTTAGTTCATTGAGCTATCCTTTTTATAATCTAATTAATAAATCTTTGTGATCCAGTCCAAACTTTACACATAAAGAAAATTTAGTATACATATTTTCTTTTTATAATCTAATAAATAAGTTCCTTACTTCATTTAGAATCTAATATCATTCCAATACTTTGTCTCCTTTCTCCAAAATAGTTTAAAAATAAGCAATATTTAATTAAAGGTCTTATTTAGGGTTAGAAAAATTATTAAATTTTTGTACTTTGTCCTTCATTAATAAATTTTTGATTTATAATTATCTGGATTTAGATTTTACTTCCTAATGGAGCTCCAACCTTGACGATAATTTTAAATTATACTTAAAAGTTAAAATGCCAACCCTCTCCTCACTAATTGCCTATCTAGTTGTGTTTCGAGCTTGATCGTTAGGTCAAGGTTGTAGACCAACGAAAAAATAAAAGTCGTTCGTATCAAGTGATATATTTAATAATTTTAAAAGAATTTAGACATGCAAAGTTCATTTATTTCACACTGAAGTTTTATCTTTAAAACTGTGTTGGACTAAAAATGAATCTTCAAGTCTTCAAATATTAAAGATTTCAAATTTGAATCTGAAAATAAAAAAATATCCAAATAGAAAAGTGTCCTCCATTTAATAAGTCTTATACTATACAAATTTGAATTAATCGCAATTTGAAACTTTTTTTTTAATAAAAGAACAGTACCTTTTAAATTATTTAATACCTACAATAAATATCCTAGGGTACTTTATCCTAGTCTTTTTTACTTTCCCAACTACTATATTCCAAAATTATTGTTCTTTTCTAATCATCCATTAGCATTTGAATTTCTCTTTTTGTGCATCATGCTAGATAATAACAAAATTAATCACTTTTTTTTTTTTTGTGGTAGGTTAAAATAGGCCTTTAAATATATCCATGACTAGTTTGGTCCGTTAAATTTAATAAAAGTAAATAATTTTGGTCCCCATAAAATATTTAACAAATTACTTTTGTTTGATTTGACGGGGACTCGTATTTGGTGTTGTAACTTTACTATTTTGTTATTTTTGATCTATTACAAGATTTTGTGCAACTTTTGAAGCGTAACTTGTGTTATTTTTTAGTGTCTAGTACAATATAAGATTTGATGAGATTTTCCTAATGTTTCTGATAAAACGTTTTGTGAATATAAGTTAAATTCCATAACTAAGCAATAAAATGTACTATGCAGGAGACTTGATTAATCTGTTATTTTACTGTATAGTGTCTATTTAATTAATTATGAAAAGGCAATTACTTTAAGCTAAAATAGTAAAAATACATAAATAAAAGTACATAAAATCATTTTACTCATGGGAATATATTCACTTTCCATACATACAACAACAGAAAGAACACTCACGGGAGCTAACAAACAACAAAAAAGCAAAAAAAAAAAAGGTAAAAAAAAGAGTTCTTTATATATATCAATTAATTAAAAAAAGACAAGTATTAAAAATACCACTGAATTTGACGAAAATTATTAGTTTCGTCCTTAAACTATTGATAGTCTTAAAAACACTCTACTATTTGACTAATTAAACTTAGATACACCTCCGGTCTGCCCTATAACATATCAAGTGGTCTTAAATTCTTGTAAAAGCATGAGTTTGTTTAATGAAAAACCGAGAGGAGTGTTGAACACTCCTAAACAAATGAGAATCAGGAGACTATTTCACTCATGTTGCAAGGTCGAGCGTATATTTTAATTTCAGTTAGTCAAGTAAAAAATTGTTTTTAAGATTGTCACTAATTTTACTAGTTCGGAAATGAAACTAATTATCCACGTCAAATTTAGATGTATTTTCAATACTTCTCTCTTCATTAAATAATAAAAAAATTGTTGCTAAAATTCTTTCTTGTGAACATCCCACCACCCCTATAAACCACCCTACCCACAACCCACCCACCCACAACTTTTCTTGCATTCATTTCAGTGGAAGCACCCGTGACACTCTCAATCCTATGTCATGACTCATGATTCTCCAATTTGTACCACTTTCTACCTAAAAGATGACTCATTATTATTCTCAATTTGTCCAATAATAACGGAGTCAGAATTTTTATTAAAATAAATTAAAACTATAAAATAAAAAGAAAACATACAAGGGAATTCAATATTTAGTTTATATATATATATATATATTATAATATTTTAACAAAAATTGTATCATGGAAAAAACTATATGTGTCATAATCCTTAAGGGTATATCCAACATTCAATGAAGTGGAGGAAAATCATGACAAATCGTGATTCAAATATTGATAATGTAGAAAATATTATTCCTTCTATTTGAATCAATTTATATGAACCTATTTCATTGAACTAGAAATTTAGTAAAAGAAATGATTTTTAAAAAAAAATTTGGTCTTATATATGTCATAACATTTTTATTGTTGTAAGACTTTTGAAATTGTTGTCTAGCTAACTACCATAACATTTGTGTAACCATAAAAACTTGTAATTAAGAGTAAAACATGAAGTTGAAATAAGAGAACGATCATATCCTTTTTTTTAACGACTAAAACGGAAATAAGATCACATAAACTTGTCCGAAAGGATTAAATGATTTTTTTTATATGCTTAATAAGTACACATTATCATAGTCCATAGAGTTATCCGATAATTTTAGTGCAAACATAAATACGTAAAATCATAGGTGATTTCAATTTATTTGCTTACATCTCAATAGACATAGTTATTTGATACCCAAACTATTAAAAAAATATAACAAATATTAAAAAGAAATAGTCAAAATACCCGTAAACTGATCGAAACACCGCTATCATTTTATTTTTTTAAAAACAATGATATATGACTCATTACTCAAAACCACTTGAACTCCCCAAAACCACACATAGAATCACACATCTAATTTATGTATATATAGCCAACTTGCAATACATTTCAAACATCTCTCTCTTTAAACACTTTTTTTGTTTTTTCCTCTTTTTATTCTCATTTGATAGCTAGATAGTACTTTAATTTACTACCTATAACAACAATGCCAAATTTTAAACCATTTCTTCTTCTCATTTTTCTTCTTCTTCTCATCAATTTTGACTTAATTTATTGTCACACAAAAGGTCTTAGGCCAAAAAAGAAGCAATTAAATGTGAACATGACACAAGTTCAACATTCTGAACAACAATTTATACAATGGGTACAATTTGTTGGAAGCTTAAAACATTCACTTTTTAAGACAGCAAAAAATAAATTGTTCCCTTCATATACACTTATTGTTGACAAAAATCCTTCTCATGGAGATTTTACTTCAATTCAAGAAGCCATTGATTCTCTTCCATTTATCAATCTTATTAGAGTTGTTATTAAAATCCATGCAGGAATTTACACGTAAGTCGCATGTTTTTTTATATTTTTTTTATAACATTGGTGTTCGTGTCAGTTTGTGTTCATACACATTACTAGAACTTTTCTAATTTCCCATCAAATTTGGAAGGCAGATTTTATCATAGTGATATTGATTATTTCATGAGTAATTTGAGGTGCGTGTAAACTGACTCTTATTGTTTCAATTTTGGAAATTAGTTAGTTGGATGAGTGGTTGTCATTGATACATGTCTATTGTTTGAGTCAGTTTATGCATATCTCAATTTTTTTTATTAAGTAATAATTAAATTGCGTGTAAGTTTATGGTTTTCCTTTTTTCAATTCTTGAAATTGAATATGCTATTGATACATCTACATTATGTGGTTTTCCATTGATTTTGTACTAATTTTTTTTCCAAAATAAGAGGGAAAAGAAAGACATAAAATTTAGCAAAAGGTAAATTTATTGAGTTTTAGGTTTTTATCCTCAAAAAAGTGTTTTGTCTTTTGGTGTAATGTCATTTTTTACTTTGTTGATCTGTCTTTTCATAGCTTCACATGTTGGATAAATGTTTTGTCCCAAACTCAACATTTGTGGTCAATTGTCAATTCATGGAGAATTGTGTGATGAATAGAATTTTGCTTTTTGTACCTGTCCTTTGTTTTTTGTCATTTTATAGTCTTGTGATCACATACAAAATGTTCTTTTCTATGAGTAGTTAAATTATTGTCGTGTGATAAGAAGATTACGAGTTTAAGCAGCAAACACAATCTCTAGATACATAGAACTCAATATGATCAAACCTTTTTTTTTTAGATCTGCACATAGCGAAAGCTTAATGCATCGAATTATCTTTCATATTCTTTTCAAAATAATGTCTTTTCAATCCAAAGTTCTATATATTTCTTCAAAATAATCCTCGACTCAACAATAAAGGTTGTCTTTTGCATAATTAAAAGATTATGAGTTTAAACTACAAAACACAACCTCTTGCATGAACACATAAGACTCAATGTGATCCGACCACTCCTCAGACCCGTGCATTATGAGAGCTTAGTGGCTCGAGTTGGCCTTTATATTTCTTTAAGATAATGTATTTTTATTTATTATAAATTGATTTATTTATTTTTGTATTTTTTTGCAGGGAGAAAGTAAATATATCACCATTTAAATCATTTATAACCATAGAAGGAGAAGGAGCAGATAATACAATAATTCAATATGGAGATACAGCACAAACTATTGGCCCAAATGGAAAACCCCTTGGCACTTTTGGTTCAGCTACTTTTGCTGTTAATTCACCTTATTTCCAAGCCAAAAATATTACTTTTAAGGTACAAAACATAATTCTTTATCTTTTTTTCCATTTCTCTTTTGTTGGAATCCAACTAAACTTTCGCTATGCACGGTGTTCGAGAAAGTATCATATCATAAAAGTCTAATTTATGTAACTTTTTTCAACAGTTCAAACATCTGACCTCTTGATTACAGGATAACAACTTTATTAGTTACCTCAGGGCTCTTGTTTCATTTATATCATTATATGTGCAATTTTATTTCACCCTTCGTTCTAAATTAGTTGTCATGTTGCTATTTTTTGGGAGTCAAACTATATTAACTTTGATCAATATTTTAATTTTTTTTTCACCATATTGACATTAGACAAATTGCAACTGGTAGTACTTTTCATATAGTTTTTAAATATATAAATTTTAATAATAAAATATTATATTAATTTAATTCAATTTAACTTCAAATGTTAGTCAAATTGACTCTCAAAAAATGACAACTAATTCAATTTAACTTCAAAAACTAGTCTATCATGTGGTCAATCCTCAACTAATGTTGCCTGCACCCGTTTCGAATCCTCCAAAACTATGCTACTTTTAAAGAATTCAACATGCATTCATCTACATTTTGATTATTTTTTTACATTATCGTTAGTACATAAAATTTAAACTCGTGATTAAAATGCAGAACACAACACCAGTGCCACCACCAGGAGCCATAGGAAAACAAGCAGTAGCATTTAGAATATCAGCAGATACAGCAGCCTTTGTAGGGTGCAAATTTTTGGGGGCACAAGATACACTTTATGATCATTTGGGTAGACATTATTATAAAGATTGTTATATTGAAGGCTCTGTGGATTTCATCTTTGGCAATGGACTTTCTTTCTTTGAGGTAATTAATCACTTCTTTCGATTTTTGCGGTTCACTCAACTGATTAAATTAAAAATAGTTGACGAATGAATCATATATGTATAATCAGTATATAATTTATATATATATCAGCTATGAAATGTTATGAATAGTAAATCTGACTGGATATTTGTGTGAATTAAGATCTTCTTTTAGAAACTAAGGAAATTTTCACTTTTAGTCCTTGAAATATTGATAAATTCTGATTTTGGTTCCTACATATTTATAATTAAGCACATTCGAACTTCAATTTTTTAAATTGTGCACTTTTGATCTTTTTGCTTGTGAATCTGTCTGTACTTGTGACATTTACTATATCTCATACGTTTCAGATATAGCATGTCCGTCCCCTTTAGTTTTTACTACATGAAATCCATATAATTTGTCATTTGAAATTCTGTAACGAGTCGAATAGTTTCATATAGAGCCTAACCTATTTTCTCCATTCAATTCTAACTATTTCTAAATCTTATATATAATCGACCTGAACAACATGTACAAATCTTTTCCAATTTGCTATATAACATCTTAAATTGTACATATAATTGTTTATGTACGTGTCACTATGTCAGTACATACAACTTAAATTCAGTAACATAAACAATTTTTTTATTCAATAAACGCTACAACATGTTTTTTCATACTTTTCGTCTTCAATTTTAGTTATTTCTGCACCTTATATATAATTGAATGAACAACATACACATCTATAACCTCTTAAAATTGTACAAATAATTGTTTAGATACATATATATATGTCAGTGCATATAACGTAAACTCGATGTGATTAAAAATCATGTGAGTTTTTTTGTTATGTTGTAGGGATGTCATTTGCATGCAATAGCACAAGTGACAGGTGCAGTAACAGCACAAGGAAGGAGCAGTATGTTGGAGGACACTGGATTTAGTTTTGTGAACTGTAAGGTCACAGGTTCAGGTGCATTGTACCTAGGTAGGGCATGGGGTCCTTTCTCAAGGGTCATCTTTGCTTACACATATATGGACAACATTATCATACCTAAAGGATGGCATAATTGGGGTGACCCCCTTAGAGAAATGTAAGTTCTCGTTTCATTTTATGTGACATCGTTTAGTTATGAATAATTTGCAAATCTTACTAGGGACATGTGAACTCGTAATTTTTGTGCAAAAGTAAATATTTTGTGTATATATATAATTATTTACTGACACTTATGCTACAAGAAGATTAATTAGATAGTGTACTAAGTTGAAGCTTGAGTTATTTACCTAGATGACAAAGGATCAATTTCCATTAAATACTTCTTTTTTCTTTTTTTAGTGGTGCATACAAGTTCTAGAAATTCTAGATTTGCTACTGCATCCGAATGATAAGGTTAATAAGGGATTTTTCGTGGTAAATAGTTTCATATGAGTACATTTTGTTGGGCTATAACAATCTAAAGATACTTATAACATGATTTGATATTGTCTGTTTTGAATCAAATTAGCATATTTTTACTCAAAATGCTTCGTACCATTAAGAGTATCCAACATATTACAAGTAATGAATTCATTGCTTTCAATAGTATCTCTCCATCTGTAATCAGAGAGGTGTCAGATTTGAGACATGAATAGAAAAAATGTTGGTAGAGTGTTTCCCCCTTAATAGCCTTACACGATGTGAATCTAAATTAATCTTGACTCCAATATAAATATTAAACACCAGATAAAAAAAACTCTTAAAAACAAATTGGATATATCTAAAAATAAAATAAAATAGAATCATGATATGTTTATTGATCCAAACCTTATTTTAGTTTACCTTTTACTACCACTCAAAAGATAGTGCAAGTCCTTACCTAATTTATTTATTTTTTAAAAAAAGATTAAACCTTTTGAGCTATGGATAGCTTTACACTTTTTCATTAAAGAAAAGAATCTAGAACCTAGATAAGTTTATTTTTTCTTGCGAAAATTACCAAAAAGCAACCAAACTATAAACTATAGACTAAAGTTTGGCTAAGTTTATAAGTCCACAAATTATAATAAAATTAAAAAATTAACTTTTTGTTATAATATATAGTAAGCATGGGACGGTGTTGTCCTTTTTATCTGTTACCTATATATCTATATATACACACTATGGTATTGGAAATTTGTCATATTAACACACTTTTTCCAGCATAGCCACTACCTTCACTAATATTCCACTATCTCCATATACAAATTATATCTCATATTTTATTTTTTGTTAGGTCGACTATATAAACTTTCACTTATTATATAATTCGAGTCGAAAGTAGTCAGTAGATATGGTCACATCTATTATCTACTGTTGAAAAGTTTCATCTTTCCATGTGAACCTAAGTATATTCTAAATTATCAACTATAATCCTAACTGTAATGCACGATAATGAAAAAAAAGGGGTTAATTAGCTTAATTGGAAATAATTAATGATTTCATGCATGAAGACAATGTATTAATTATGCTTAAACACTAATCATTCATTAATTATCATAGACAGGCCGGTCTCCTCATGCAGATACTTTTTTTATTTTATTTTAATTCCCTTTGTATTTGTTTATGGAGTATTATTATTACATTACTATTAGTACTTTTCTACCATCTTCATCAATTTTATTATTACTCGTTGTTCCTTTCACTACGGTTATCGTCTAATATGTGTGTTTCTTGAGTTGAAGGTCTATTGGTATCTCTATCTTCGTAAATATCACACTCTTTAGATCTCACTCGTAGAATTACATTGAATATGTTGTTTTGTCGATTTTTATTATTATTAATTATTGTTATTTTTTAAAATTTATTTTTGGACAGGACTGTATTTTATGGGCAATATAAATGTAGTGGACCAGGGGCAAGTTTTGCAGGAAGAGTTTCATGGTGTAGAGAATTAACTGAACAAGAAGCTAAGCCTTTTATTTCACTTAGCTTTATTGATGGTTATGAATGGATCAAATTTTAATAAATAAAATTTATTCCCTAAAATTTTTATTTTATTTTTGGCTTGATTTGTAAAAATCCATGTATCTTGTAGTAAGTTCAAAAAGGCATAGATTAGAAAAATTTTGGTGAAAATTATGTTAATTTAAAGGTGAGATTTTCTTTTGATTAAAATGGTTGAAATATTATATCAAGCATTCTACCATTAAATGTTTAAGGTAAAAAAAAAAAAAAAAAAAAAAGAGAGAGAAAAGAAA
>NW_006239081.1:741639-745594 GCF_000226075.1 Solanum tuberosum | reverse complement strand
AAAAAAAAAAAAAAAAAAAAAAGAGAGAGAGAAGAAATTATCAGCTTCTATGTATAAATATATACTATATTTTTCTTTTATGACATTTTTTTTCAGAATAAAAATTAATTAAATGGACATATAGATTATTTTTGACACAAAGTATATGTTAGGCAAAAATGGCGGAATTTCAATTATATGTATCTATTTGAAGTTTTAAGTGAAATACCACTAATTGAATGAATTTTGAGTAAGAAAACAAACTTGAGCGATTTTCTAGGTAAAGAACTCTTAGTTGAGTGACTTTGAATTTATAAAAGAAAGTTGAACGACTTTCTGTACAAAGAGCTATTAGTTAAGTGATCATCTGAGATATTAACTCAAAGATTTATGCAATGTGAACTTGCAACTTACTCGTATAAACCAATGTGTAGCTAGTCAATTCAAGATGAATTTTTAACACACAAAAAAAATAGTTTAAAATTGAAAAAAGAAGAAGAAATAGAATGCTAAAACCAAAAGAAAAAAAATAGTAGAAATGATTTGCTCACCAAAAATGACAATAAATAAATAAATATAGTAAATAGAAACAAATATTGTTAGAAAGCTATCTCCTTTTCAACAAAAAATAATAAACTTCCATCCGGATATTCCGGCCAATTATTCTCATTTTTTGAATTTTGAAATCAACCACTACAAAATTTCATGTAGTGACAAAATATGGAACTTACTTTTAACACATAATTTGAGGAAATTATTTGTCCATCATTTCATCTTACCGTCTAGTTTTACTTGTCTAGTATTGACTTCATACACTCTTTTAAAAAATAATAAATAAAAAGGAAAAAGTTTTAATATACCCTTCAACGTTGTCATTTAAAGTTGATATACCCTCGTTATAAAAGGGACTCACATATACCCGCCATAACAAGGGGTATATCAATTTTACGATATCATTCTTTGAAAATAATAAATTCATTTTTTAGGAAAATACATTGGAAAATGACTACAATTAATAATAAGAGTAAATTAGGTTCTAAGTGATAAATTCTCTCGTAACTTTCTAAACTAGACAAGTAAACACCAACAGCTATTTTAGTTTCGAATAAGTAAAAGTGGACAGAGGGAGTACAAAATAGAGTCATTGTTTTTTTCAGAAAAAAGACAAGAAGTATCATTGACATTTATGTCCCAACTAACAATAGTTTATAAATTCTTTTGGATGGAAATGCACATTGAAAAATGAACATAAATTTTTTTAAAATAAAAATAGGAGGGAAACAAGTGATTAATCATTTGCACAAATAATTAATACTAATAAAACAAGTTTTTATAGTATTAATAATTACACTTACCAACATTAAAATCAACCTCGAAAATTAGTTCAATGCAATCTTTAAGTCACATCATGCTTGTAACTTTACAAACAAATATTCCCTTTTGTTCTATCTCTCTCTCTATTCTCTATCTATTCTCTATCTTAAAACTTCCAACCATTTTTATGACGGTCGATGCAATTGTTAATAGTCCCTTTTACCTTCTTGTACTCTTGTAGTAAACTCTGATGAATTTCCAAGTTTGCTCATAACAACATTCTTGAAATTGATACTGATTTTTTCTTGTGCTTGTGAACATGATCTTTGCATTTTAGCACCACTTAATGAAACCCTAGATTCCATCATTTCATTTAATGACATTTTTTTCACCTTAGGACCTAACTCTGGCCTTTGTTTTGGTGCACTATGAGATCTTAATTTAGCCTTAAATGATTGTGTTTTAGCCATGTAATTAGGATAATAATTATTATTAGTGTCATAATAATTATTCCTAAAATAATGACTTTCAACACAAACACTTTTGGCTGTTGGTGTATTAGATCCACAAGAATTTGCAAACCTTGGTGTACTTTGGGCTGTTCCTACTGGTTGTTGGGCCCAATCTGAGGCCCATGAAGGTAGCACTTGTTCAAATGGATCATCACATGGATTAGAAGCCCAAGTGTTTGTTCTTCTGGATCTTGTTTTGGGCCTTCCAGTATCCATTTCTACAATTTTAGCACTTTCTTCATTTATGTTGTTAGCCTCAAATGATGATGATAGCCTTCTACTAGGCATTTGTTTTGTACTTCCACTTCTTGATTCTTCAAACTTTTCCTATAAATCAATGAAAAGAAAGTTGAAAAGTAAGAGACGGATCTAGGACGAGTTCTCTGTGAAGATGCAGATTTAGAATTTAAACATGACACACTCAACATTGAAGGTATTAGCATCGAAGTTGTTTTATTTTGAAAATTGTGGTACATAACATGATACTCGTTGAAATTTTAATAGATTTTCACTATTTATATCTATGTCCAGTATCGAAAATGAAAAATAAAAAAACATTCACTAGCCATTTTCAGCCCTATCTTTGAAAAATAGCCACTATGATGAAATTTCAAATTGCACAAGTGAAACTCTATGATAATGTCTTGAAGTTTCACTCGTTGAACTTGACAGTCAATGAGAATGACTATTTTTCAATTACAAGGACTAAAAAGTATGTAAACGAGAGTTTTTTACTCTGAAAATGCTAATTCAGTTGAACCTATAATATACGAGCTTCGTCCTCATCATCATTTGTATGATTTATCATTTTGGTTCTAACTATGTTTAAAGAAAATGACAGTCAAATGCACAAAGCAACACATAGTTCTGAAAAGGGTCGCATCCCAAGGAGTGAAAACCTAATGCAAGCACTAATGACTACTTCTATGATTCAAACACGTGGCATATAACTCACACGAAGACAACTTTCACAGTTGTTCCAAAACTCTACTCCGAGAAAAATCGAAAATATATACATATAACAAGATCATAGAGGAGTCTAGATTAGGGATCTTACAAGTGATTTTCTTGGTTGAAATTGAGAATTTTGCTGATTAATGAAGAAGCCTCCTTTGTTTTTTTGGGCACGAACACTTGCTTGTGCTCTCATTAAAGCTTGCATACTATAAAGTGTAGCATTAGCTTGTCTTCTTACCAAATAACCCCTAACCAATGCTTGTAATTTTACTAATCCTTTTAATGCCCTCAATGCCTTTCTTGCCTGTTATTAACATTTCAACAACAACAACAACAACAAAAAAAATATATGTAAATTTTTTAAGAGTTTTAACTTCTATATATTAACCGATCAATAAACATGTACATATCATCAAAAATATAATTATAAAATAATTGTTTGTCCATAAGTTATTAGCAACTTGAAAAATAAAATAGATTACCTGCTACAACAGGAGGGCGAATGAATCATATATATATATATTTGAAGTTAAAATTCGAAAAGAATATTTGAAAGTTAGTGTCATGTTTTAAGATAAAAATGAATTACTATAATTTTGTGAGAAATAAAAAACTTGAAAAACCTCTAAAAATGATTTTTGGAACTTCAAATTATATACTTTAAAGTTTTGAAGTTGAAATAAATTGTCAAGCTGATAAACAAATATTTCAATGATATAAAGAGTCAAGTAAATATTGACCATAGATATTGAAAATTTATCTTTATACATTTGTTTGACAGTAAATTTTGATTAGATTTAAAAAAATTAATCTTCAAATATTTTCAAAAACGGTTTCACTAACAAAATTTTAATTTTTTTATAAAATAAAATGTACATTCAAACATAATTTCAAAAACTCAATTTTTTAAGTTTTGAGTTTCAACTTTATGACCAAACCGAACCTTAATTCATTTAAAATCTTTAAAATACAAGTGGTACTTTATTAAAGAGTTGCATTAAATAAAAAGTTAAATTCAATGAACAAATGATTAAGCAATTATTATTATGAAGATTTAGTGAATTTACCAAAAAACCACGAAACACCGTTTGAATTTTGGTTGCAGCCAATTTTTCACGGCCAAACACGGCGGAGCTTCTGCCTTGGCTAGTCAATCTCACAACCGCCACCGCCGCATGTGCCGCGGGGGACGG
>NW_006239081.1:710724-741190 GCF_000226075.1 Solanum tuberosum | reverse complement strand
GCGCCGGCACCCCCCGCCGCCGCAGCGGTGGCCGCAGCCACCGCAATTGCATGCTTGCTCTGTTCCTTATCAGATTCGTCACCGTAAAAAGAGCTCAGCCACGCCGCTTCCGCCGGAGTAATGTTGGGCGGAATAGTAGTCGGATTGTGACATAACCGGTCGGACACGGCGGCGACGGCGACAGCGGTGGTGTCTCTACCGGAATGCCCGAAACATGTTGTTCCAATTTTGCCCTTTTCATCAATCTGTAATTTTTTTATACCAAACAAACCTTTCAACCACTTGATTGCTTTGCCCATTTGGGAATTTTTGGGATTTTTGGGAGAAAATAATGGAAATTTTTAACTAAAAGGCTTTTTAAAAGAGTGAAAGTGAGAGAAGAACTTTTTATAAAGCTTTAATATAATCCAAAGATTTTGCCATATGGTTGAAAAGTTGTCATAAAAAAAGGAAAATGTAAAAGGTCAAAAAAAAAAAAAGTAAAAAAAAGTTAATGAAATTGAAGTTCAAATTTATTTCAGATTCGAGTTTTGAATATTACAAAAAATAATATATAACAAAATGGTTTTTACATTTATGATTTTATGCAGTAAATTCAAATTAGCTAGGTTCCAATTGACCTATACAAATATGATAATCGGATGACACGTTTCAAAGTCTATAATTACTTAAGAAATTAGGTTAACTTATGTGCATTGAATAAAATAGTTAATAAATTATATGATCGATGTATATTAGTTACACTTTCAGAGAAAAAAAATTATATTGTATTTGTTTAACTATAGTTAATATATATACATATCAATAAGAGGATAGTCATAGTCCGATATATAAAGTAGTATTATATATTCTTGCAGGATTTGAAAAAAGACTGATATAAAAAAAATTTAGAATGTAAATTCATAACCTATAGGTCAGTCATACAAAAAAGAATTTTATCGTTATTTTAAGACCTTCTTTAAATGTACATGTCAATGACCTAGTCACCTTAATTTATTATTTAATTATGATAAATTAATTTGATGTAAATAGTGTAGGATATAATTTTTAAAGGAGGGAAGATTCTTCTAAAAATAAGTAATTGATAAGGACTACTCTTTCTAAGGGTTGGGTAAAAAGTATTTGAAATCCAAATTCAGCCAAAGAAATAGGTGTACTTACCTTATCGCAAAAAACAAATTTTCAAATTCAAAATTGGTTAGAATATAATAATAATAATAATAATAAAGAAGAAGAAATTCGATAAATATAAATTATATACACATAATTTATGTATATATTATGTATACTAACGAACAGATTAAATATGTTTGATTGCACAACTAATGTATAAATTTCATTTTATTTTTATTTTTCATTCTCACTTGATACCCACATTGAAGTCAAATAAAAAATCACTCTATTAATTATTTCGAACTCGTAAATAATATTACCTCTATGAAAAATGCATGTTAATTTGTATATAGGAGTAGTTGTTGAGATCGCCAAATTATTCTCCTTTTAAAAAGAAGCTTATTTTAGTAAAATAGATTATTAACCAGACTTAAATATTAATTTTAAATTACCTACCACCAAACACACAAAAAAATTATTAATGATAATTTTAAAAAATCCCCTTCTTTTTAATTTATATAATATAATTCAGACTTTGTGAATCAAATTTATTTATTTTGATTGTAAACTCAGATATATAATTTTTAAGAATACATTTGAAAAAATTATAAATAAAGAGAATTGACAATTAGAAGGACATACAAATAAACCGTAATTTCTTATTATTTGATTTTTAAAATTAAATTATATCATATAAATTGAGATAAAACGATAACTATTTTTAAAAGGCAAAAAAGGTAGTGAATTATTGATAGATAAACAGTCAAAGCTAATGCGTCCCCACTTAAAGACTTTTTAGACTTCAAAAAAGTGAGAATCAGATTCTATAGAAAATTGAAACATTTGTAATTTTCATTTTTCTCCAATTAAAAACTCAAGAAATAAAACAGAAAAAAAGAGAAAAAGACTAAAGATGGAAAAAGTGGAGAAAAAAAAACTTTATGGAGCACAGTGTATTAATTAAATAAATAATTTGGAAAGATAGTGATTTAATTGCATGTTTTAAGAAGAAACTAAATAAATTAATGGGCAGTCTTGATCCTATTCCTATTAAAAGTATCTGTAAAAGTGAAAATATTTTAATCGATCTAACTATTAAATTAAAAATATCCATATGCAATACAGGATATATACAAGTTTTTCATTTATATGTTTATTCGATATAAAACATTGAATATGAATAAATAAGTTTTAATTGAAGTATAACATAATGTGTCGTATAATTTTTATCACTATACATCAAGAATTTATTTAATGATGAATTATAAGAAATTAATTAGCTACGAATTAATTAAGGTGATAAATTTTATTGCTAATTAAGTATATCTTATACATGAAATGAGGCTATGGAAAATACTTAAGTGATAAATGAAGAAATTTATTCTTCTCTTCTATTTTTCACCTAATATTTAGTATTTATATTTAAATTCAATGAAATTTGAAATCACGCATTAAATGGCTTATTTTTAAGAACAACACTCCTAATTTTTTTTAAAAACACTCACTCAAATCCAAAATTTACGATTAAAAATGAAGGAATCTCGAATCATCTTACCACGACCCGAAGAAAGATACCTTTGAGTTAGGCTTTTCTGACACCCTCGTGAATGCTTGGACAAATTTAGAAGTACATATTCTTTTCTTGACTTTGCACCTCTTCTCATCTTGTACTTCTTGTATACTAAAGAAAAGAATATATATATATATATATATATACATATATATATATAAATAAAAAAAATAAAAAAATCATGAGTTATATATTTTTTTAATTGTGGGGTTAATATTTTAATTAAGAAAAAACTAAATATAATTAAATAAATAATTACATGTAGAAGTTAAGAGAATTATTTATCTATATAGTATAATTTTTGAATGACCACTTGAATAAATATGGTATGATGTCTCTCCTTAAACATTTTGTTTTTTAAAAATATACCTATAATAACTTTAATATAAAAGCGTTTTTTATAAGTTACGATTTATTTCTCCTTAAACATTTTGTTATTTAGTATAAAAAAGGAAGTAATGTGCCCAAATTATTTTATGTTCACACATGATTTTGCATCACAATAAAAAAATGATGAAGGCAGCGTACTCTGACATAAGCTACAATGTTTATTTCATGGTTTAATACGTGATTTATAAGTCAACACTTCATAAATTGAAACACTAAAATATAGTGTACATTTTTAAAAAAAAAAGGTACTAATAAATGGATATTATTTTTCATTTTTCTAAAACGCTATTCATCTAGAATTATTACCATCATATATATATGTAAAAGAACCCTAGGTTCGTCTACGTGGCACTATCACAAACAAGAATTTCCTTTTAGTTTATTTATTTCCAAAACTAGTCTTCCCCTTTCATGAAAAATTGTGATTTTTATGAAAATTTGTGATTTTTATGAAAAGTTGTGACTTTTATGAAAAGTTGTGACTTTTATGAAGAGTTGCGACTTTTACGAAAGGTTGTGACGCTTATGAAAGGTTGTGACCTTTCCGAAGGGTTGTGACTTTTCCAAAGAGTTGTGACCTTCCGACAAGGCACAATAAACATTTGTTCACACTACTCTTTGTTGTCTATAAATATAGAGATTTCCTCTCATTTTAAAACAAATAAAATTATGAACTTCTTCTTCTTCTGCACAATTAAATATTCGTGTACTTTGCTCATGTTGAGTGACTTACTGACACCATTGTTTTTTTATCAATACGTTGGTGAATAAAATTGTTTCGTCCTGAGAGGATCTAATTCTTTAAACCTCAGGTATTAAAGGGGAATAGTTTTCTTAAGGGGATATTGTGCATTCAGAGGACTCAATTTTTTCCTTTCTATTTCATTCTATTTTTACGTATCCTGGTATGTTTTTTTTACAGTCATTAATTTATACTTATGATATTAATTGTTGTTTTTGAGTACATGTTTTAAACTCTGTTGTTTATGTTTCTGCAAAGTTATTATCTCCGGTTATATTGAACATATACACATATAGTAGGTATATTCATTGTGCAGAAAATAATTATCGTACTTAGTTCCAAGAATGCATATTTTGATATTCTATATAAAACTCTATAACTTAAAAGTACTATATATAAGCTTACATATTATCTATTTTTACATAGATATGAGGTTTCTCACTTATCAATTGAAGAAATTCATTATGCAAGTTCAAAAGTTATAATTGCTTTCATGTTCAAGCGTAATTTCTTTTTAGAATCTGTTAACAAATTTTTGAATTTTTTCCTAAGATCTATATCACAATCGTATAATCTATGCAACTTAAATATGTTCTTTTTCGTACGAAATGCCTTTGTATATATATTGTTATTTTCCTCTTTTAATGTTGATTAAAGAACCAATGATTTATTATTTCCTGAATAATTCATTCATTAGAGGTTCTTGAGTTACGTGATATTGACAAATAATCAAATTCATGTTGAAATATTGCTAATATTTATTTAAGCAACTATTTTTTCCATTATTTTTAATATATGGATATTAGTAAAGGATTATTTGCAAGTTCAATGCAATTATTATTATTCGCGCAGTCAAATTACCTAATTTGATATATTAATTTATACATAAAATAAACTCCACTTCAATGTAATAGCTCATATATTATACGGAGCGATAAATCATATTAGACAAGTCTCATTCGACAAAGATATATTTTATTATTATGAAGAAATCTTGGATGCAATGATGATATGCATTTATTATTTTATATGTACTAAGTTCAAACTCTGATACTATATGACCCCAACTACTTTTTAATTTTTGTAGCTGTTATCCTTTGAGTCAATTTTTTAATGAATATTTTTAACCCATAGTAAATAAATGCTATAAAATTCCAAAAATCATATGATGTTACTACAATTTGGAATTATCCTTTGGCTTTTGTTTACCACATATATATAATCTTGGAAGAATAAATCCATTGATTCATTTTCTTGGAACATCATTTTCTTATCTGTATAGTAACTGACCAAAGCTTCTTCTGTCTAGGTACTTTATATATAGCCTGGTAAAAATAGAATACTGTGGTAATTTCAGAAGCTTTTTATCATCTTTCAAAAACATCAAAACTATTTTCTTCAAAAAATAAATGGATTTATCGAAAATAATCTTTCTATTTCTATGAGGTAGGGTTAAGGTTTGCATACTGATAGTGTCGAAGTCACAAATTTCGTTAAGGGTGATCAAATAATTTTTTATCTATATATTTCTTATAAATTTTCTATATACATAGTGTAAGTTATTGACGAAGGGCATCCGACAGTCCACCCTTAGTTATATGTGACTACACCATTGTGCGTACACTCTATCATTCGTAAATTCTACTTATGGAATTATATTGTGTATGTTGTTATTGTTTCTAGCGTTTGGTCAATGAATAAATAAAATATTATTCCAAAAGTATTTATATGTAATCTAACAAAATACTGTATGAGTGATATGAGGTGCGGATATGGGATTTGGGGGTGGGGGTGGGGGTGGTTAAGGAGAGGGGAATGAAGGCGTTGCCGCAGGAGGCGGAGCCAACTTAGGGTTAGAGGTTCATTTGGTCCCCTTCGATAGAAAATAATTATATTAATTTTGCATGGCTAAAAATTATTTTTCATGTATATATAACATATATTGAACCCTATTTAACTTGTTTGTGTGTTAATTTCTTTAAATTTTGTTCCTCTTTAGTGAAAATTCTGACTGCTAAATTGATTGGGTGGATAAGGAAGGGACAATGAACTTGGAATATCACTAATGAAACTTATTTTTCCTACCCCTATTAGAATGTCACGTGAATTTTCTCATTTTTAAGAAACCCGATTTTCATAATAAGGAAAAAAATAAAAACATTTTGACCACCAAAAATGAGAAAATTAAAATACCTAACACACCCTAATTTATCTATAAAAAAAATTTCTTTCTGAAATTTACGTACTTTTTTTAATGCACATTCACGGGCCATATTTCTATCTTATAATTGTACTATAATGACCTTTCCATTACCGACTATTCCTCATTGTCTCAAATTAATTGTTATGTCTCTTTTTTCGAACATTAATTTGAATTATTTTTGAACCTAAACTAAATTGGATCAACTCAATATTTTATAATTTAATTCATAAAAACGAAACATATCTAATATGAGACGGAAAGATTACTTACTAGTTACTACATATCAAATTCAAATGTTGTATAACACACCTACCTCTCTCCTCGCTCCAAATTCATTATGTCAAATACTCTCATCGATACTAACTATTCTTAACACGACCTATACTATTAAATCCTATGAACCAATTATTTCCCAAAGAATAAAAATGTATATAATATAGTTTTTTTTTAGTAGTCTACTTATAGAAAGCTAAAATTAGCAAATAAATTGTGACAAAACAATGTAATAAAAGCCCAAAAACTTTAATTACAAAATACGTAAAAGGAAATTAAAGGACTACTCATCACGGGCCTATGTTTCCTATTTCTGCATAATGGACCACAAGGAAGGAAATAAAAACTAAGGGTAATATTTCAAAAATAGTCATTTCGAACTTGTAATTGTAAAAAAAAAAAAAACTCGAATTAGAAATTCGTTGAAAAGTATCTATTTTTATGTGGATATACCATGGTACTATTTTGGATTTTTGAATCTAAAAGAAGTGAAATCCATCATAGTATCCTGGACGAAATCCATAACAATGTCATAAAATCTGAAATCAGGACAATATTAAAAAAAATTCACTTGTATAAGTTTGAAATTCGTGGAAAACGAAATAATCAGGATAATATTCTGGATTATTCACTTGTTTAAGTTTGAAATACATGGAACAATCATGATATTTTCGCATTAAATGTAGTTAATTTTCAACAAATTTTCTAATATTGGTTAATTTTTAAAAGAGATTTAAAAAGTGGTTACTTTGTACAATTTTTACAATATAATTGTCATGATATTTTGGCATAAAATGTAGCTGCTTTTCAACAATTTTTCAAATAGTAGCTATTTTTTCAAAGATATTTAAAAGGTAAGTATTTAGTACAATTTTTACTGTATAATCGTCATGATGTCTTCATATTAAATTTAGTTGCTTTTCAAAAAACATTTAAAATCGTAGCTGTTTTTTCTTAAAATTAATTTTAAAAGTGGTTACTTTGTACAAAACTTTTACTATAAAAAGGCCTCCAATAGCTCTAAAGCCCATTTATGGAATGGCCTAGCCTGGCTTCACATGGTTTTCTAACGTGCATTATGGGCCCCTTTTACCATTTAAATAGGGATAAATTACCTATCCACACAACCTTTTTTTCCATATTCTCTAAAACTCCTATTTCAAAATATTTCAAAAATCTTTTTTTTTCTTTTTCTATCCTTTTTTGGATACATTATTTACGGTCCTTCCAACCCAACAATTTTGTTCCTAATTTCACGCCTAAAATCACTATCATATATTGACAGTTACATCCATCACTCCATTTTTGAATTTCAAATTTATTCTCTCTCCAGCTCAATTTCAAGTTCCTAAAGAGGTATAACTATTTCTTCATCAATTCTTTTCTTTCCGGTTCTTCAATTGTCCTTTTTTTAAAAACAAATTGTTTAGCTTTTTCATCATAATATCGACACTGTCGATTGGACTAACGTCGGTGTTAGGTGTATTATCATTGGCGGTTGTTGCCGTGGACATCGCCGGAAAATTTGTGTGAAGAAAATGACGTTTAAGTGGGGAAGAAAAAATAAATCTGTATGCAACCCAAGGTATGGAACTTCTAGTTTAACGTAAATGTAGAACCCCCAAAAAATGGGGAGAAAAAAGAAATATGTAGTTTCTCGACCTATGTAACCCAAGGTATGAAACTTCTATGTATTAATTTTTTTTTGTTTTTTAATCTAGACTTATTAGTATTTTAAAGTTTCTGATACATTATTATCTAAATGGTGCAATGTATCATGATTTAAATTAGCGTAATTCTTAGAAGTTATATGTTGAATATAAAAGTACTTGATACATATTCTTTGAGGAGCTATTGTAATTTTCTGAAATTATTAATACAAAAATAATGTTCAATAGTGTATCATTCAAACATGTACTTTTTCAGTATGCATCAGATACAAAAGTTTGCTAAAATGTACAGATGCAAACATAAGATAAACGGTAAGTTACTAATTTAACTGCACTTCTTTGTTTGTGTCATGTTTAAGGGTTGGACAATTTTTGTATCATGTTCAACTGGTGGGTATTTTTGTATCATGTGTGGAGTTGTTGTAATTATGTGAAATTATTGAAGATATGTACTATTCCGTGAGTATCATTCAAAATATGTACTATTCAGTGAGTATCAGATACACAAAATTTACTAAAATGTATCAGGTACACACCTTAGATACATTGCAAGTTACTAATTTAACTATACTCAATTATTTTGTATCAAGTGTTGGGTAATTTGTGTATCATGTTCAACTAGTGAGCATTTAGTATCAGATACAAATATATGTCAGATTGTATAGATCATCAATTGGTATTAAGTATCAGTTACTCTATTTTATCATTATGTATTAACAAAACACTAAGATATTTTATAGTTACAATTATGTACCATATGATTAACTTGGCATGTTTCTCATGATGATTCACTTTTTGTAGCTGCCTTTGTTGAGTTTCTTAGTGACGAAATCAACATCCCATCAAATGGTTTTCGAGCTGATTATCTTCGCACAAGATATGAAGCATTATTATGGAGATACACTATTGAAATGGCAAAGTCAGACTATGTTAACAATAAAGATGATCATCTAAAGCTCAAGGGTCGCTTCACTCCACCGCATCAAGATGATTTGGTTCTTGTTGAATAGTGATTATGTATCAATGAATAGACACCATTTGATGTTTTGTTCTTTTTTAAAGATAATTTCACTTAGGTTTTAGAGTGTTACTCTAAAAACTGTTTCATGTCATTTTTTGAATTTGAATGTTTTTTGTTATTGATTATATCATGTAAATTTTTATATTTTGTGTTTTAATTATAGTGTTGTTGATACATAACATATCATCTGATACTTAAATCTTTCACATTATTTATTTGAAGTTCAGAAACATAAGTATTAGTCATAACTAATTTTAATCAATTTTATATAAAGAAAAATGGTGTTTGTTTGATACATTACGTGTATGTGATATTTCCCACCAGTTGAATATGTTACAAAAGGAAAGTTCAAAAACACATAATCAATCTTTCACTTAATGTATATGATACATTAGATATGAGTATTATCAATGCATATAAATTACATAATTATGTATCAGATTCACATAAGTTATTATTAAATAACTTGGATATGAGTTTTATCAATGCTTATAGATTCACATAAGTTAATTATGTATCAAACAAATCATTCACACACAAAGTTGAACTAATTTTTATACAAAATAGCAAAGCACACATATATTGTATCGTTACTTCACATTGTTAAAAATTTAAGTTACTTTATTGAAATATAACAGTGCAAAATTTATATAATTGAAAGATTATTCAACATGAACATGAATGTCTTGTATAAATTCAATGATTCACTTTCCTTTGAAAAAAAAAGTACAAGTCCTATGATTGTGACAACGTCCACAACAACTTGTGTATCTCGACTTTTAAAACGGTTAGATACATGTATCTCGCCTTTAATGATACATTATCTCGCGGTCAAAATATGGTATAGAAACTATTATTACAAACTTTCGCGAATCTTAGTAATTAGGATCTAAAGTAGTGAGAATTATATATTAATGTATCTGCTACATATTCACTGCAATGTAGTAATCAGAATAGTGGGGATGCATATTTGTAATATCTTGCTCTTCAAAACAGCAATTGCATGTGCACAAGATATTTCATCTAGTTGAAATCTTCCACAATTATATATTTTTTTCTCAAGGCTAACAATGTATCTTCTTTCAGATTCATAAACTAAAAGAATAAATTCAGACGATGTAATAACCTGCAAAAATTAAATAAGTCAATGATACATTAAATGAAATACCATCTTTGGTGTTTTGGAAGCAAGACTGATCAAAGTTTTCTAATGATCCAAGCATTGATAAACATGAAAATATTATAAAGAACATGCTTGAGTTTTGGTCGAGGCAAATTGGATATGGCAAAGTACTTGGTGGCATCTCCACTAGTAAGATGTCCATCTCCATCTGTACCAAATTTAATAGCCCCATTCAAAAAACATTTCGTTTTGCTTTTATTTGAACAAAAACACTAAAAAAATTACTAGAATCAGCAAAATTGAACCATTGTTAATAGATCTTCTCGTGTTGTTTTGAGCATCGATTAATGGGGCTTGATAGATCGCCGGATGTAGCATCAATGTATCTCTCTAGCCATCTTGTTTGTTGTACCAATGGCGGATTTAAGATTCCATCACTTTTGTAACTTTCATAACTCACCTTGTTCACCCAAATTCCTGAATGCCTCAATAAAATCAATATATTCATCTTGTATCAATAACTTTTTTGATTTTTTTGAAATTATCACTTTTTCGACATTAATGGTTGATCAATGGAGAAGATGTAAATTTGAAATTTGATATTTCTGAATTTGTTACCTATTGGGATATGGACTGATAAGAATCAGTTAGGCGTTAATCAAGGAAATTAAAATAAGTAAAAATAAATTTAGGTGTGTTAATCAAGGAAATTAAATTAAGTAAAAATAAATTTTAACTGATTTGTTCCTTTTTAAGCGTAACAAGAAATTGTTTACAATGTATCAGATCTAATGTATTCGGACGGTAGGTATGTATTCGACTGCCTCCTTTTTTAAGGGATTTTTATAAATTGAAAATTAGTAGGGATATAATGTAATTTAGATCTTATACTATGTGATTCCTATAATTTATACTTTAAATAGTGCTTTGTTTGTCTCGAGACTTTACTCGTGAAATTATACTGAATATGTTAGTTTCTTTTACGTTCATCTCCAGATTTCACTTGTTGAATTATATTGAATATGTTGTTGTTTCTTTTACGTTCATCGCTAGAGGTGTTCACGGTTTGGATAAAAACCGATCCAAACCGAAAAACTGAACCAAACCGATTAAATAATCTGATTTTTATTTGGGTTAGGTGTGGTTCGGTTTTAGATTTTTAAAAACCAATAGTATATGGATTGGTTATGGTTTTGTTCGGAAAAAACCGAAGAAATAACCGAACCGAATCGACAAATTATATACATATATATTATTACTATACATACATAATTAAAGATCTTATATCTGTTTTCATCAAAATTTATTTATAATTTACTTATGAAGGAAAAAATGCCCAAGGTGAGGATATTGTCTTACTGGTTTTATGTATATGAGTGTGTCTATGACAATTCTTTATAAGATTGAAAATATCACTTTCTCTTTCTTCTGGGCCAAAATAATGAAATTTGAAGCTTTTGTCAGAGTAAATTCAATGATTGAAAGTTCTGCAATGTCAGTCATTCTAACTATTTTCATTTTAAATGGATTGTTGTCATTTTTTTTCATGTTTTGAATGAATTATTTATTTTATTTTTGTCTATGGTTAATAACCAAATAACCAACCCAAACCGAAGCAAAACCGATAACAACCAAATCGATAAATATATACTATATTTGGTTTGGTTTGGTTTTGATAATTTTAAAACCGATTAAATTGGTTTGGTTTTGGTTTTGACCAATAACCGATCCAAACCAACCCGTGAACATCCCTATTCATCACTATAGTTTCCTTTCATTTTTAAGCGAAACGAGTGGTTACATGGATAGGATTATTACACTCATTACATTTACTCGTTCGTGACTCATTTTATTTCAAGTCGTCCAAAAACAGTTCAACTCGCCTCGTTTATACTTGCTTGTGGTTTTGTGGTTTCCCAACCCATCTGCATGAGCCCACAATACAAATTTTGGGCCTTCAAGAATATGAAGTACAAGTAATCCCAATATGTTATAAATGACATATAAAAGGAACAAGGAAATCGATACAACTCTTATAATCTAGTCGCGCTCCGAATAAGACTTTTTTCATTCTCAAAGCTCAAAATTGAGACCTCTGATTAGGGATAAAGAAATCTCAATAATTATACATATATATTTTTTTTTAATCTTAATTTGCAATTCATATAATATATTTTTAAAAATATTTTTCATAAAAATAACTGCAATCGCATAAAAAACAATTGGACGTAGCTTTTAATATAGGAGTTCAATAAAATTCAATAGTTGTGATCCAAATTATATATGTAGTAAAGACATTCATTATATATATAAAGTTTAAATTTAGAATTCAATTACTAATATTTGCATGACCGTTCTAGAATTAAAAACTAATAAATTTTAAATTATGAATTCGTTAATACCGGCCACTCACATCGAGATAAGGGCCATATGCGCCTAACGTTGAGCCAATAAGAATATACGTCACCTCATAGGTGATTGATATTTGTCACTTTATGTGCAAATTGGTCCTATGGTCAAACCAAAAAATATTGTGATTTTTTTTAAAATTATAGTATTATCACTTGACCTGCTAGATTCCCACCTATTATTATAATAAAAAATATAAATATAAATATTTATAAGTCACTATAGAATAATTCACTTTTGATGAACAATGGTTGACATTGTTTGATTCATGTGCCAAGAAGAGATATCATTAGTTGCATAAAGTATTTTGTGTTCAGAAAATATTTTGATCGCATTTACATATTTTAAAGTTATTATTTTTAATAATTGAATTTTTTGAATTATATGATTATATTATTTTGATACTAGAAAAAGAATTATTTGGGAAAAAAGAGAGAGGAGTGTATTGTAGGCAAATATTATCGCTATTTCCTAGAAACCTCAAATGATTGGAATTTCTTCTTCTTTAATTAAAAAATTAAGATTTAAGTTTTCAAAAAAAAAATTTGTTAAAAATGTCACTCATAAAAGGAAAGAAAATAAATTATCCAAACTCCTTAAAAATTGGTACACATCCCAAAAGAACTATATATAGAAGCAGACATAAAAAGATTCTTTTAACAGAGTTTGATAAGCACCAAAACAATTGTTTAAAAAAATGTATTTTATCCATTTTATTTTAATTTACGTGACATTATTTAATTTAATATGATATTTTATTTAAACAAATAATAATTATATGGCTATAAATCATTTCCTTAAAAATATAGGAGAAATTTTAAAGTTAAATTATTTTTATCTATATTAAAATGATTTTTTTTTGTGAATGGAGGGGTGTTTGGATTGTTTTTTTATAAGTGACTTACAAATTAAAAGTTAAAAATAAAAAAATAGGCAATTTTAAGTTTATTTTTCTTACTTTTTCAGCTTAAAACACTTTTCTGTTATCTAAACACTTACAAAACTAAAAAAAAAAAAAATTAAAATAAAAAATCACTTAAAACAAATAAGTTAATTCAAACATCAACTACAAAAGAATGTCATCTAAAATGAGGCGGAGGGAGTAAGACAAATTGAAATGGAGAGATTTTTAATTTATTGTTAGGATAATACGTATTATCCTTAACTTTGAATCTTTTTCGAATCGTTTTTATTAGGAAACGCTTTTACGGTATAATTTTTTATATATAAAAAAGTAAATAAAGAATCTATATGGTTGGGACCTACTTCTTTGTCTTCATCCTTCCATGTCATCTTAATAAAATATCCTCTGCAACTCCCATTTTTCTTCTTTCTCTGTCACTCCACACATCAAATTCTGAATCTTTAACAAACCCCATTTAAAATCAACCAAAAAAGTTTCAATCTTTACAGTATATTCACTCAAATATACACAAAAAGTTTGATTTTTTTTCAAGAAAATATGGGAAAATTGGTTGTAGGTGTATCAGTTGTGTGTACTGCTGCTGTAGTATGTGGGGTGGCAGTTTTGTTAATGAAGCGCAGGATGAAGAATTCTGGGGAGTGGGGAAAAGTTGAAGCTTTATTGAAGGATTTTGAGGAGAAGTGTGCAACTCCAATGGGGAAACTTAAGCAGGTAGCTGATGCTATGACTGTAGAGATGCATGCTGGACTTGCTTCTGAAGGTGGGAGTAAGCTCAAGATGCTTATTAGCTATGTTGATAACCTTCCTACTGGGTGAGTATTTGTGTTTTGTGTGTGTGAAGAAACTGATTTTTGCTTATTTGGGTGTTCAAGAATGTGTATAGACTGTTTTTTTTTTGCTTATTTGGGTGTTCTTTGTTTTGATATCCGGATCAACTTGCGCGCACCTCAACTAAATCTTGGCATCTCACACCAACAATAAGTATCAGTATTCAGTCCACAGAGGCGAATCCAGGATTTCAAGAAAACGGGTGCACCATTGCTTTAGAATTTCGTTTTTTTTTGTAAAAACTAGTGTTATTAGTTACTAAAAAAATTAGAAGTGAATTGTGGCTGGCTGGGATTGAACTCAGGACCTTGGTGTTAAAATCTAGCTCTCAAACCAGTAAACCATCAAGCAACTTTAAGAACGGGTTCAACAAGTGTTTATTTAATATGTTCTTTAATAATTATACAAGTAATATATCAAGTTTAGTCGGAGGAGCACGGGTTCGGGTGACCCGAATTTTACACATAAATTCGCCACTGAGTCCACCAAGGCTAGAATAGATAGGAGCTGGGAATTGAGCCTGAGACTTCATGGTGCTCAATCCACGTTGTTGACTACTAGGCCACACCCTTGAGTGCCTTATTTGGGTGTTTAAGAAAAGCTGTTTTTTACTTATTTGGGTGTTTAAGAGTGTGGATAAACTGTTTTTGGCTTATTTGGGTGTTCAAGAATGTGCATAAACTGTTTTTTTTTTGGCTTATATGGGTGTTTGAGAATGTGGATAAACTGTTTTTATGCTTATTTGGGTGTTTATGAATGTGGATAAACTGTTTTTTGCTAATTTGGGTGTTTAAGAATGTGCATAAACTGTCTTTTGCTTATTTGGGTGTTCAAGAATTTGTCTCTTTTTTAGTAAAGTTGTGATTTTGGAGGCAGGGGTGGAGCTACATATTAGATACAGGTTCGGATGAACCTAATAGTTTTTTCTCAACAAGTTCAGAACCAATAAACATCAAATTCTAGCTCCACCTCGGTTGGAGGTGGTCTCTTTATTTTAGCTTCTGGGTTGGAGTTATGTCAGTTCTTTTTTGTGTTTTTACAATTGATTCATCGACATACTCAAGATGGTTATTACCTAAGTTGATAACCATCCGACTGGGCGAGTATTTTTGTGTGTATAAACTGATTTTTGCTCATTTGGGTGTCAAGAATTTCTCTTTTTTCAATAAAGCTGTGATCTTGGTAGTGTTGTCTCTTGATTTTAGCTTATGGGGTGGAGAGTTATATCAGATTGTGTGTTTTACTAACGATTCATTGGCAAACTTAAGATGCTTATTAGCTAAGTTGATAGCCTCCACATTGGATGAGTATTTGTGTGTGTATATGTGCACAAACTGATTTTTGCTAATTTGGGTGTCAAGAATTTCTCTTTTTTGAATAAAGCTGTGATCATGGAGATTGATTTCACTTTCGTAATGTTTGGATAATTGATTAAGTACTTTTCAAATTGTTTTTAATTATTATTTTTTAGTCCTAAATTATGATTCTTTTGATGTTCTTAAGGTGATTACCTTGAGCATCGTTATAAATCACAAAAAGCAAAAATGAAACTCTATTATTTGAAGTATTTGTTGAACTTGGAGTCCACTAAGAAGTTTCTAACTGACAAGTGATCAGGTCACTTGTTATCTATGGATCCTGAGTTTGATGTTTATTCTATATTCTCTTCTACTGTTTTGTATCTTGACCACCTTTTTTGAATTTTACATTGCTAGTTCCATTCATTAACACTTATAATGTGTGTAAATTTTTCAGTTCCATCTTCTTCTGTCTGCTCATTATTTGTTACTGTGCTGTCTACACAGACATCTCTGTGTTCAACATAATGAAGTTAGATCCATAAGAAAAGCATATATGACATATGAATCAGTTTGACATTCTCTAAAGTTTAAAAATGGCATACCTATAGTAGTAGGCGGAGGTAGGGACTTGGTAACATTTCCATGTTCTTGTGATAAACTTACTAAAATTGGGTATAAAAATTCACATGTATCGACAAATTTTCAAAAGCTGCTGCCAATAGACCTCTGTAGTGCATTAGGGGTGGGGTATGTTTTCCATGTATGTTTGTATCTTCAGTTTAACGACTGGTATTACTTTTATTCCTTCATCTTAGGGACGAAGAAGGTCTGTTTTATGCATTGGATCTAGGCGGCACAAACTTTCGTGTGATGCGTGTGCAGTTGGGTGGGAACGAAAAGCGTATAGTTAAACATGAAGTTAAAGAAGTTTCAATTCCACAGAATGTGATGGCTGGATCATCATCTGAAGTAAGTCTTAAGCTGTATCAGCCATGCATCCTGCAACTTTTTTAATACAATCAAGGTTGTACTCACATTATTAAACTTCAAACTGTTAATTGCAGGTGTTATTTGATTTTATTGCCACGGCACTTGCAGAATTTGTAGCTACAGAAGGTGATGATTTTCATCTTCCACCTGGTAGACAAAGGGAATTAGGCTTTACCTTCTCTTTCCCTGTGAAACAATTGTCAATTGCATCAGGAACTCTTATTAAATGGACAAAGGGCTTCTCCATAGAAGACGTGGTTAGTCATACAGAGTTTCTGATTTTCACTTCCGATTGATCATGCCTACAATCAACCTTAGATTTAGTCCATTCATTTCAATGTATGGTTTTGCATTGATGATGATTTAATGCATACAACTTTATGCATGCAACGTTGATGATTATACCATCTATGTTGCTCAGACTCTTCAAAAATTTCGCCACTGGCCAGGTGCTTGTAGGATCCTTCAAAAGCAGTACATTTTGAAGGATCTGACACAGGTGCGGCAATATTATTGGAGAGTCCGACAACGTATATTTCATTGCTTTTTCACTGAGTTGATTTAAAATACGTTGTAGGATTTCCTTTTCCAACGTTATGTTGTATTTCAATGATGAACTACTCCTCATGGCCTAACATAGGTTGGCATTGTTGAGGATTTAATGCATACAACTTTATACAAGCAAAGTTGATCATTGTTTCATTGCATTTTCACCGATTTGATTTAAAGTACGTTATAAAGAGTTCCTTTTGTAACGTTTTATTGTATTTCAATTCTGAACTACTCCTCATGGAATCTAACATAGGTTGGCCAAGATGTGGTGGGAGAATTAGCAAAAGCAATGGAAAGGGCCGGCCTTGATGTGCGTGTGGCTGCTTTAGTAAGTTTTTTTCCCAATCAAATTCGATAAAATATAAGTAAGCTGATGATTTTCATGTATTAGGTTTTTGTATGTGTGATATTTCTGATTTTTAATCTTAAGCAATTCCTGAGCCTGAATTTCTTAGTTGACTTGGCTGTTTAGGTCAATGATACTGTTGGAACGTTAGCAGGAGGTCGGTACAATAATCCTGATGTCATTGCTGCAGTAATTTTGGGTACTGGAACCAATGCAGCATATGTTGAACGGGCTCATGCGATTCCCAAATGGCATGGTCTGTTGCCGAAATCCGGAGAGATGGTAGATGCTTATGACATTTCATAACACCTTCATGACTTGATATGTGCCTAATTCATTTCCTAAAAATATTTTCCTTGGTAGATTCATACACGTTTGTTTACTTAAACGTAATTTTGACTGGTCTTTAAAGGTTATCAACATGGAATGGGGTAATTTCCTCTCATCACATCTTCCAGTAACAGAATATGACCAAAATCTTGATGTTGAGAGTTTAAACCCCGGGGAGCAGGTAACTAAGACAATCCCCTTCCTTTCTACATTTTCTATCTTACATCTGTTGTTGAACTTTCGGAAACTGCACAGATTTATGAAAAGATGATCTCCGGGATGTATCTTGGAGAAATTTTGCGTAGAGTATTGTGTAGAATGGCTAAAGAAGCTTCATTATTCGGTGATTATGTCCCATCCAAACTGAAAATTCCTTTCATATTGAGGTAGGGTATTGCTTTGACCAACACATTTATTACGGCAGTAATTTATTTTTTGGCAGGCCCTATTTGCATTCATCAATTTTAACCTTATTCTTCTCCATGCAATTAGTGCAACTTAAGGTTTATGTAATTGCACTAATCTCTTACACTGTAAGTTATGCTTCTTGTTGGACTAGATTCGTGTACGTTTATTAAGCATATGTAAGCTTTGAATTGTCAAATATTGTGAAAAAGGTTATTTACTGCCACACATGCAGGACTCCGGATATGGCTGCTATGCATCACGACGAGTCGGCTGATCTCAAGGTGGTTGGCAATAAACTGAAGGATATCTTAGAGGTATTAAGATCAAACATTTGACTTAGAGTGAAACATTACTAGTCTTTGAAGTTCTCATCTTTTTTGTCCTATATATGATAGGACAAAAAACCAGTAGCTTTGTATTTGTACTGAAAACCCCACTTAATATGTGTAAATAATTTATCCGGAACCCATAAACTCAAATTCCTAGCTCCTGGCTGAACATCACTAAGTTGGCTAGGCTTAATTAAGTGGAGAACGTCTTTCTCATCCTATTTGCTATATATACATTTTTTTCACAGGTACCTAATTCTACCTTGAAAATGAGGAAAATAGTTGTGGAGCTATGCGACATTATCACCTCTCGTGGAGCTCGTCTTTCTGCAGCAGGAATCGTGGGCATCCTCAAGAAATTGGGAAAAGACACTTTGAAGGACGGAGAGAACCAGAGGTCTGTCATAGCTGTGGACGGTGCATTGTTTGAGCGTTACACCAAGTTCAGAAATTGCTTGGAGGAAACTATGAAAGAGTTACTGGGAGACACTGCGGACAGCATAGTCATTGAGCTTTCTAATGATGGTTCAGGTGTTGGAGCTGCACTTTTGGCTGCCTCGCATTCCCAATACACAGATCTCGAGGAATCATGATCATGGTCAGAGTGACACAACCAAAAGTGCCTAGTCAAAGTTTGTACGTTTACAATCACCCCTCTTCTTGCTAAAGAGAACCCTCTTCTTACTTTCTTCTCCGAGATGATTGAAATATTTCTTGCTTCCTTGTGCACCGCATCATGCAAGAGTGAGCTTTGAAGTGAGCCATAGTTCAATGTATCAAATGAGCACATCTCTCTTCAGCTAAACATCAATATGCTGACCTTTTCACTCCTGGTGCCTCTAAGGATCATCTTTATCCCAAGTGTAAACTTAAATTTTTTCCTCACTAGCCAGAAATAAAGCTAGGATACAAATAAAGTTCTTCTAGTAGCCACATTTTTGTGTGATCTTTTACAAGATTTATTGTTGCCAAAAAGTTACTATCGGAAACAACCTCTCTATCTCTACGAGATATGGGTAGGATTTGCGTACACTCTACCCTCCCCAGAGCCACTTGTGGGATTAAATCAGATATGTTGTTGTATTGTTGCCAAAAGCTTGGGACTCATGGGATTACATCGGATATGTTGTTGTATGGTTGCCAAAAGTTAAAGTACTGAGGTAGTTCAAACTTGTTTCTATTTTTTCTGGATTTTTAGGAAATCTATCCTCCATTCAATAGTTTATGGTTTTAATGTACCTTTTTGACAGTTATTTTATGAGTAAAGAAAACATTGGAAAAGCAAAATTTATGTAGCAAAACAATGCAAAGCAACACTATGGATCCAATACAGTGTATGTACAATGCTAGTTTTCACTACCTGATACATTATCTATTGGTCTTATTCTTTGCTATTTCTTACTCTAATCATATTGTTAAAAAAAGGCATCCCGGTGCACGAAGTTTCACTATGAGCAAGGTCCTGGGAAGGACCGGACCACAAGAATCTATTGTACATAACCTTACCCTGCATTTCTGCAAGAGACTATTTCCACAACAACTTTACCAGTTACGTCAAGGCTCTCCGTCACTCTAATCATATTGTAATGCCATCAAACAAGTGATGTTAAACCAACATCATCATTTTCTTCAATCCTGTCACTCCTTGAGTTCTTGAGGAGTGGCAAAACATCCTGTTCTGTTTCATTTTTCTTTTCTCCAGATGTCGGTGAACTGTTGCTACATTGGATCAAGATTTGCAGAGCTTCCTTCATTGTTGGCCTTGATGAAGGAAATGTGCTGGTGCAAAAGATTCCAAGCTTAAACACAATGAAGATTTCTTCCAAGTATCGCGTTTCTTTGATGTCCTCATCTAATGCATCAGCCATCGGTTTCCCTTTTTGAAGGTGACGCCATGCCCAGTCTGCAAGACATGAATCTTCATCTCCAAGATTGGCTTCTTTTCCAGTCACCAGTTCCAATAGTATGACTCCAAAACTATACACATCAATTTTCTCTGTCACTCTAGTTTTTCGTGCATACTCTGAAATACCATCATGAATATATTAGCATTTATATGAGTTACGCGAGAATTAGTGTACTAAGAATAACTACTTGCATAACAATCTCTACATAGACAACCCGTGTTACAACTCATGCATAGCTAGTACGTGAACAAAACGACCCCTTGATATGTTATTGAATTGTGTAGCATAGGAAACTTTTTTCCATGTAAGAGATTAAACCAACTTCTAAACTTATAATGATGTTATAGATAAGTTGATGGCCTTATACCTGGTGCAATGTATCCGAAAGAGCCAGCTACTGCTGTCACTGTGTTATCTCCAGGCTTGAGCAACATCCTGGCAAGGCCAAAATCTGCAATTTTTGCATTGAATTGGGAATCCAATAGGATGTTGCTTGACTTCACATCGCGATGAATAATAGGTGGTGAGCAGTCATGGTGCATGTAGCAAATACCACGGGCAGCTCCTATCGCGATTTGCAGCCTCCTAGGCCATTCCAAGACCAGATGTGGTGTTGATCTTGAGGCATTGTTCAACCTATTCTTTGAGTGAAGCCATATATCCAAGCTCCTGTTCTCCATATATTCGTAGACAAGAAGTTTCGACTCTTCACTGAAGATGCAGCAGAGGAGTTTCACTATATTGGTGTGTCGAATCGTGCCTAATATCTGAACTTCAGCAAGAAACTGTTTCTCATGCTTGTGATCCAACCTTTGGTTTCTCCAAATCCTCTTGACAGCAACATAGTCACCTGATCGGCTTAAAGGCACGAGGTAGACCTGTCCCGATCCTCCACTTCCAATTATGTTGTTTTCGGTCAGATTGGATACAATGTCTGATTCCGTGAAGTCTAATTTGTGAAATGATGTTTGTTTCCATGTCAAAACTGATTCTTGTTTTCTTTTTCTATGACTTCTCAACACAAACAGACCATACAGAACTGCCACAAGGAAAGTAACTGCTGCTACACTAGCAAGAGCAGCAACAAGTCCAACAGGAAACTTATCTGACTTAGTTTCCCTCTTGCAAGACGCGACTTCTACTGATGGATTAATTGCACAAAGACCAGGATTATCCAAGAAGCTCTTACCAAAACCTGCATTTTCCAACTGAGATGGGATTTCACCCGACAGGCGATTGGATGACAGGTTAAGTGAAGTAAACCTCAAGTTACCTAATTCAGTTGGAATAACACCTGAAAATTGGTTACTTGACAAGTCCAAATCAATGAGATTTGGTAAAAGGCCAAGTGCAGAAGGTATAGGACCTGAAAGCTGATTTTTTCTGCTATTTAATGTGACAAGAGTCTTCCACGACGATATATTCGATGGAAAATTTCCAGATAGTAGATTACCATCAAGAAAAAGTTTAGTTATCCCTGGAAGAAGAGTCAATTCTTGAGGGATTTGACCACTTAAGAGATTATTACTTGCCTTGAACTCACTTAGATTGTACCAAGTACCCATACCAGCTGGTAATTCCCCCGAAAACTTGTTATTGCTGATATCAACTTGTGACAAATTTGATGCCACTCTATGTGGAAGCTGACCAGTTAACAAGTTATTCTTCATCAAAACCATTGACAAACTCTTACCTGTCCATAATCCATCAGGAACCTCACCAGAAAGTCGGTTATTTTCGACTCGAAGATACCTCAGACTGTCACAACTTCCAAGTGAACTTGGCAGTTCACCTGTTAGATTGTTGCCAAAAGCAACCATCCTAGCTAATGCCTTGTTATTGCAAATACCCTCAGGTAGCTTTCCAACAAGTTGATTTTCTGAAACTTGGAAGTCAAAAAGTTTCGAAAATCGACCAAAATCAGGTGGAATTTCACCTGATAACTTGTTCCCAAACAACTTAACAGATACCAATGATGATAATTTGCCTATACTCAAAGGTATTTCCCCTGATAATTGATTGAAAAACAAAGCCAATCCACTCAGTTTCGTCAACTTTCCGAAATCTTCTGGTATTTTTCCTGTCAAACTGTTGTTACACAAATCAACAACATCTAAATTCATTGATGAAACTGACTGTGGTATTTCCCCTGACAATTTGTTAGTAAATAAATACACAATACTCAAGTTCTTGAGCTGAAACAAACCATCAGGGATACTACCACTCAATCCATTGTTCGACAAATCCAAAAATTCAAGACTTGTCATGTTACCAATATATTCCGGGATATTTCCAATCAAATGTGCTTCTGTCATCCAAAAAATTTTCAAATTTTTCAACTTGGTGAATCGTGATGGTATAGCCTGTGGAGCAAAACCATTCGAGCTCAACATAAGTGCTTCAAGATTCAACAATTCACCAATCTCTTCAGGAAAAGATCCATTAAACAAATTCCCCCTCAGGTCAAGTACTTTGAGCTGACTCAATCCACCAATTCCTTTAGGGATATCACCATTGAAGTTGTTGGAAGTTAAGTTTAGGTATTTTAGATTACTCGAAAGACGGTTAATCTCATCAGGGAGATTACCAGCCATGTAGTTATAAGAAAGGTCTAAGAATTCAAGATTTGAACAATTGTAGATATCAGGGAAGTTTCCAGGGATGAAATTATGGTTCAAATCAAGAAAGGTGAGATTTTTAAGATCACAAATGAAATTTGGGATTGGTTTTGAGATATTTCCAAAAGGGATTTGAATACCAGAAACTAAATTTTGGGTACAAATTATTCCATCCCAAGAACAATGATTTGATGATGAAATCCATTTTGTGACATTTGGTGAAGTAAACCAGTGTTGTTTTAGTTGGAGTAAAATGGCCTTTTCTTGATTTGGAGATTCTTGGGATTTTCCATGAGAAATGATGAAAAGCAGAAAAATGAAAAGTGAAAAAATAATTTTGGACATTTTTTTTGGTGATTTTTTCTAAGTTTCTATGAACATTTGGTAAAAAAATAATTGAGAAGATGAAGGTATAATTGTGGTATGGTGAGATTAAATGTGAAAACTCATACTGGTCAACTTTGGTTTTTATAGACTTTTTCTTCTAGTTCTTTATTAGTTAGTTGACTCAACTTTTTCTTCTTTCTTATAAACTCCACTAGTATTCGGTGTTCCGAATTTACTGATCTGATTAATTTAGATTTGTGTTATAGAAAAGTATAATATGAGAAGTTGCTTGGTGTGAGTCTGTAAGGTATAAGTTATAATAATCGTGTTTTTAGTTGGAGATATTAGGCAGTTTTGAGATTATTTATCCCATCATTTATGTCGTAATGATCAAATAAGTTATTTTATATAAAAGGTGGAATAACTTATCCCGAAATAATCAATTCCAGAATAATTTGTTTCCAACCAAACGATTCCTAAAAGTTTTACGTTATCTGATTAATTTGGATTTGGTGTTGTAGAAAGGTATACTATGAAGGTTTTACCTGAGACTTTTAGTTAATATGAAGTATTTTTTATCATTTTACCGTGCCTTTTAGTAATAGTTGATTGACTGTGTTGACTCACGGATTGGATTGAAATTGAATGGATAAAATAAGTTAAAGGGAAAGGTGTAAGGTTGGGCCTCATCCCCCCATTGAAATTAAGTTTGTGGCACATGATGATTGATTAAATTTCAATTATTCGGTGTCTAAAATTCACTTGGTCTAATTGATTTGGATTTGTGTAGTAGGAAAGTATACTATGAAGGTTCTACGCGAGACTTTTAGTTAAGGTGAAGGATTTTTTACCGTTTCATCATGTCCTTATGTAATAGTGAATTAACTAATGGATTAGATTAAAATTGAACGGATCGAAATAAGTTGAAAGTAAGAAAATGCAAAGTTAGGGTCCCACCCCCATTGAAATGACAGTTGTGGCACACTATGGTTAGTTATGTAATCATGATTTAACTAATGCAACTCAAAATGACTTGTCAAATGATTTCTTTCTTAAAATTGGATTAGGCAAATATCTCTATTTAATTGCACAATTTATTCTTTGAATGGACTGATTTTTTAAAAATATCTTTAGTATTTTTAAACTTTATGTTTAATAGGATTTGAACTACAGTCTACCTCGTGGAGCACTTGAGGTATTTGTTCACGTTTAAAGAGGTATTTATTGAATTAAATTCAATAAATTTATGTTCTAGCGGGATTGTAAATGTTCTAACATAACGTATGTGTTATCTATTATTCAAGTAAACAGTATATGATTTTTCTCGTATACTTCCACTATAGTTATAGTTTTCCAATCATGAGTTCTTTGAAGTCCGACAAAATTTGAAATATATAACTTAATTAAAGCCTTTATTTATTCATTTTTGTTTTCCTTCGAGAAGAAAAGTCAGACAATTGCGTCTTAAACTGGCAAAGTTTTTAAATTCAAAGGTTAAATACTTTTCTCAATTTAGTTGTGTTAATAAATCAAAGATGGGATAGTTAGGACCATTTCTTTCCTTCGTTAAAATCGAGGGCGAAGCTATAGTATTAAGTAGGGGTGTTCACGGGTTGGTTTGGATCGGTTATTGGTCAAAACCAAAACCAAACCAACTTGATCAGTTTTAAAATTATCAAAACCAAACCAAACCAAATACAATATATATTTATCGGTTTGGTTATTATCGGTTTCGGTTTGGTTTGGTTCGGTTATTCAGTTATTAACCATACACAAAAATAAAAGAAACAATTCATTTAAAAATGTGAAAAAAAGTGACAACAATCCATTCAAAACGAAAAATAGTTAGAATGACTTAAATTAGTAAACTTTTTAATCACTAAATTTACTATCAATAAAGCTTTAAAATTCACTATATTGGCCTAGAAGGAAGAGACAAAAATATTTTCAGTCCCACAAAGAATTGATATAGACACTCATATACATGAGATCAATAAGATAAATATTTCATCTTGGGCATTTTTGCTTTCAATAAGTAAATTATAAAGAAATTTTAATGAAAATATGTATAAGATCTTGAAGATTGTTTATAAAAATAATATATTAAGTATGTATATTAATAAAATATATGTATATAATTCATCGGTTCGGTTCGGTTATTTCTTCGGTTTTTTCGAATAAAACCATAACCAAACCAAATACTATCGGTTTTCAAAAATCTAAAACCAAACCAAACCAAATCCAAATAAAATCGGTTTTATTTTATCGGTTTGGTTTGATTTTTCGGTTTGGGATCGGTTTTTATCCAAACCGTGAACACCCCTAGTATTAAGTACGAGTTCAGATAAATTTAATAATTTTTTTCTTAATTTTTATATTTGAATAAGAAGTTCACAAAAATATATAAATATTTATTCCAATAAATAAAACTAGCTAAAAATTCAATAAATTTCAAAATCTGATTCTATCACTAGTGAAAGTCTTCCATTTTCTTCCCGTGTAATTTAGCAAAATGATTATTAACAACCATGGTAGATGATGATATTTTTCTTTCTTAATTAGTGCTAATTTTATCTTCCACCAAGTAAAACCACTAAAGAAACATTTGATTTTGCTATAATTAGTGGCAAATGAATTTTAAGGATCTCTTAAATTTGTTGGAACTTTCAGTGGATGACTTATTATTGTTGGAATTTATTAGATGAGTTGTTTGTCTCCAAGTCATTTTATTAGTCTTTTATGATTTTTATACACTCTTTAATATCTTTTTTATTTATTTTGGAACTTTCATCGAAATCCTCAACCATTACCTTTCAGATGTTGGGTAAATTCGCTCATATGTAATGACGCGTAAATCACATAAAAGACATAAATCGCACTTGATAAGTAGAAAAAATCAATCACTAGCCTCCATAATGAGATTGAGTGTTTGGTGTGAGTCTGTAAGGTATAAGTTATACCTTATCCAAGGTGGAATAACTTATCCTAGGATAACTTATCCCGAAATAATCAATCCCAGAATAATTTGTTTCCAACCAAACGATTCCTGAAAGTTTTACGTGATCTGATTAATTTGGGTTTGGTGTTGTAGAAAGGTATATTATGAAGGTTTTACATGAGACTTTTAGTTAAGATGAAGTATTTTTATAATTTTACTGTACCTTTTAGTAATAGTTGGTTGACTGTGCTGACTGACGGATTGGATTGAAATTGGATGAATAAATTAAGTTAAGGGAAATGTGTAAGGTCGGGCCTCATCCCCCATTGAAATTAAGTTTGTGGCACATGATGATTGATTAAATTTTAATTATTCGATGTCTAGAATTTATTTGGTCTGATTGATTTGGATTTGTTTCGTAGGAACATGAGATTTCTAGTAAAGGTAAAGGAAATTGTACTGTTTTCATAATATCCTTATGTAATAGTGAATTGATTGTGTCGATTGACAGATATGGATTAAAATTGAACGGATCGAAATAAGGTGAAATTAAAAAAATTCAAGCCCCCCCAACCCCCCCCCCCAATACGACAGTTGTGGAACACTAATGGTTGGTTATGGAATCATGATTTAACTCGTGCAACTCAAAATGACTTGTCAAATAATTCCTTTCTTACAATTGGTTAGACAAATATCTTTATTTAATTGAATTTATTCTTTGAATGGACAGATTTTTTTTATTTTAATCTTTAGTATTTTTTAACTTATGTTTAATAGGATTTGAACCGCAATCTAACTTGTGTATTTACTTGAAGGTATTTGATCATGTTTTAAGGGGTATTTAATGAATTAAATTTCAATAAATTTATGTGTTCTAACATAATTATAAATGTTTTAATACAAACGTGTGTGTTATCTATTACTATTCAAATAACCAGTATGTTTCTGGTAGACTTCCATTATGTATGTAATTTTTCAATCGTTAATTCTTTAAAATCTGACTAATTTAAATTTTCACCGAAAAGTCATATCCTATCAAATTCAAATATATAACTTAAAGCCTTTATTTATCACTTTTGTTTTCCTTCGAGAAGAAAAGCAAGACAATTGCGTCTCAATTAAGTTGTTTTGGGTTAATAAATTGGCGAAATGGTCTGATGGACCCCTGTACTTGTATCCATTTGTATTTTGGACCCTTTTACTTAACCATTTGTCAACTGAACCCTTAGACTCAATTAAAATGAGACTTTTAAGCCCCTCCAACCATGTGTGTAGCTCACTCTCCTTTACATAAATGACATGTCATATCCACGTCATATATATTAGTGTCATGTCATAATTATTTCATAATTATTTTTTAAAATTATTAACCAAAATTATTTTGTAAAAGGTATTATATACTCTTCATATGTTAATAAATGTTCGTAAAATTTTATTTGTTAACCAAAATTATTTTAAATGAAAGGTAACCAAAATTTGATTCTCCATATAATGTTTTAATAAAAGGTAACATATACTCTTCATATATATAATTTAATTAAACAAAATTATTTAATAAAAGGTAACATATACTTTTCATATAAATTTTTTAATAAATGTTAAAAGAGACGTAAAAATTGTTAGTGCCATCTCATTCTCCCCATTCACTGTTCACGGCCAAAATCAACCGGAGAAGCCATCGCTGTCGTCATGGCCATTTTTGCCGGCGAAATCGCATATACTCTCTCCCTCACCTATCTTCATCTCCGCCGCACACCATCACCATTTTCCTTTCCTCCTCCAACCTCCACAAAACCAACAACCTAAGCTACCGCACCACTAGATCTGGCCGAGAAACCTCTTCGTCGTCGTGACCTCGCATCCTCACCCACCTCGTTCTCCTCTCCATTGACCAGTGCCGCCTCTCTCTCTCACTCCATTGCGAAGCAGTGGTCTCCGGCGTGCACCACCAGCGCCGCTTTCTCCCTCCGCCGGTTAATCAGTGGACTCAAGATGTGCCCAAGATCTGATAAATTGATGTTAATAGATTGTGGAGAAGAAGAAAAAAGCGGTGGGTATGGGATGAAAATGGTTGAAAAGGACCGGATAGTGGGTGAAGAAGAAGGTATTTTTTTTAATTAATTTAGTTTTTAAAAAAATTATTTCTTTTATAATTTTAATATTTTTTAACCCAAAAATATTATTCACTCGCTTAAAGATGCGTGTAGTTACACATATTTGCCAACTCAGACATTCTAATGCCACATAAGTTTGGTCAATGGTCAGAGGGATTTGTTACATTGTGTTTTATTTAGTTTAAGGGTCTAGATGACAAATGTTTAAGTAAAAGGATCCAGAATACAAAGTGATACAAATACAAGGGTCCATCAGACCATTTCGCCTAATAAATTAAAGATGGGATAGTTAGGACCATTTCTTTCCTTGGTTAAAATCAAGGGCGAAGCTATAATATTAAGTTTGAGTTCAAATAAATTTAATATTTTTTTCTTAATTTTTATATTTGAATAAGAAGTTCTAGAAATATATAAATATTTATTCCAATTAATAAAACAATGAAATTTCAAATTCTGATTTTGCCCCTAATTAAAGTCTTCCATTTTCTTCCCATGTAAATTAGCAAGATGATTATGAACAACCATTGTAGATAGTGATATTTCTTTCTTAATTAGTGCTAATTTTATCTCCCACCAAGTAAAACCACTAAAGAAACGTTTGATTTTGGTATAACAAGTGGCAACAGAATTTTCAATAAAAGGATTTCTATATTTATTGGAACTTTTAGTGGATGACTTATTATTGTTGGAATTTACTAGATGAGTTGTTTGTGTCCAAGTCAATTTATTAGTCTTTTAAGAATGTCGGGTAAATCTGCTCGTCTGCAATAACTTGTAAATTACGTAAAAGTTGTAAATCGCAATTGACAAGTTCAGTACAACAAGCTAGATTGAGAAGACATTGGTAGAAAAAAACCAATCTCTGACCTTTCTAATGAGATATCACATGTTACACCAACTCAGTCACCCTTATAATTTTTAATAAAAGTATTTAATAACTTCAATCACATGAGTAATTTTCTAAATTCTATAGCCTGGAATATTTATTTAATACATTTACAATTTATATTTTCTTTATTCTTCTAATATTCTTATTGAACATAGTACCCATTAAATAATATTGAGTGCATAAAATTTTTTAACCACATATTGAGTGCCATTAACCATGGAATATGATGATATTTCCCTCCTTGGTACTGTTCTTGTCTTCCACAATAAAAACCATTAGATATTTGTTGGATCTTAGTGGCAAATCAATTTAAATTATCAATGTGAATTATGGTGGATGGTTAAAAATCTTTTTATTTTTAATCAGAGATTTTAATTTGAGTTTCTAAAATAAAAAATATTCAGTTGAAAGCACTGCCTCCAAAAATAAGTTCTACATGTAATACGTGAATCTTAATTTAGTTAAACTTCAATACAGATATTGAATATCAAGTATTATGTAACATGTGAATAATAATTTAATCGAATTTTCAATACAGATATTATACACCGAGTGAAAGTAAAAATAATAATTAATTTTTCCAATATTGATAAGTTTTATTGAACTTAGTGGACGACTATGAACATGAGGTCTGGTCCAATTTTTTTAATTTTTTTTTCGTATAATATACGTTGTATTATCGTGATGTTTATTAATTTATTTATTTAATTTGAGTGTTTCTATTTTGCTACATTTGCCCCAAAAAACAATGATAGAGTTTGGAAGAAAGTCAACTTATTTAATTGTAAAGAATATTCTATGGTCGATTTCTTAATTTCTTTTCAAACTTAATTGGTATATTTTAAATGTAATATACAAAATTTTCATAATTAAAAAATGCATAGTCAAAGTAATAATATTGTAATCTTTAAAAAAAAATGCTAAGTTTATCCATCCACCTATGTCTACTGTCTCATTAGGATGCTTATTCCATTATTAAATAATTTGTAATATTTTATATTTAAGAGTTTCAAATATATATTTATATTTCAAGCAAATATTTTTTTTCTTCATTAAAAGCGTAAATAAAAAAAGTTCAACAAAAAAACTTGTCTTTTTTCAACTTCATAAAAATAAAAACATAAACTTTAAATTTGATATATATATATAT
>NW_006239081.1:679602-705660 GCF_000226075.1 Solanum tuberosum | reverse complement strand
CTAATCATAATTTTTTATATTATGAATGAATAAAATTTAAACTCTCGCGAAAAACATGATTTTTCTATCGAATTAGATAGGAAATACAAGTATTTTAAATTACTAATTCGTAAATAATTATTCCAAATGTCAAATGTTGATTGGTTAATAAATTATTGTTAAAGGAAGTTTCCTTAAGATAGTGATACCCACCTTAACAAAGCCAAAATGTTCTGCCTTTCACACTCCTTGATTGTTGTTATTTTATTTTATCGATAGAAGTCAAGGGTACACCTCTGTTGAATACTCATAAAAGATTGGGACCAGACGGAATTAAGATTTAAAATTTATATTTTTTAATAATAATTTAAAGTTAATATATAATAATAATTTTAAATTTATAATTAAATGTTATAAAGTTTAGGTAAATACTATTGAATTATGTGAACAACGTCCCACCTGAAAAGTAAAAAAGAAATGGTAAGTTATAGAGATAATAATCAAAAACACAATTGAATTACCAATTTATCACTAATTCACAAGAAATACTTTTTAACTATCAATCATTTTCTTTTCCTACGGAAAGTATCATCATCTATGTATTAAAATGCATATACTTGAGTACTAGGTGTATGACTTTACGGAATTGAATTCGGGGAAGTAGAACTCCCGAAATTGATCTTGGCGTGAACGGGCTGGTATTTTCTGAGTGTTGTTGGTTGAAGGTGTGTTGTGAAATGAGGTCTTGGAATTATTAAAATAGATCACTGGTTCCGTGCAAGCCCCTGGGGCGGGATTTCTGCTGCCAGGGCGGGGCCGCTGTAGCGGGTTGGGTGCTGCCATGGTGGGGCAGACGCGACTTAAAGTCGAAAATAAACTCCAAAAACATTTTATTTTGTAATTTTTGAACTTGAGAGCTAAGGAACGAACCAGGGACTTTCATAACAGTTTTTCACTATTGTTGAGGCTAAATGTAAGATTTTAATTCTCCGAAACCATTTTTCGATCCATAGAACGTAATCGAATGGGTAAATATTGATGGAAAAGGATTTTGATCTAGAAATTATGGTGAAAAATCCCTAATTTGGATAGTGGGATCATGGATATGATCTAGGGTTGTTAGAATTGTTAGTAATCCGGGTAATCAATGATTGTTTATTGATTCCCGTATTATATTGATTGTTTGTAGACCAAAAACAAGAGGAACGCATCTGGAAAGGGAAGGATCAAGTTTCTTAGAGTTTCAAGCTTGTTTCGAGGTAGGTGATGGTTGTGATTCTATGGTTGTGTGATGTATATTTGTTCTTGCTTCATTATGATACATGTATGTGTGTGAATGTTGCATTATTGATCACATTAATTGTAAATGAGGATATATGAATGATGATTGCCATGAATCATGACTTGATTGTATGATTGAGTGTCTCGTTCCAACACACTAACTTGGAGCGGTTGCCACGTTCCGGCATAATTATGGGATTGATTGCCACATTCCGGCATAGTCATCGGATCTGGTACCATGTTCCGATATGCTAATTGTTTGGGTTTGGGTTCCATGAGAGGACCGATGAGTTGACATAATTGTGTATCTTGAGAAATGTGAAATGTACCTTGTTCGTAATTATTGATAATATTGTATACGTTCGATATATGCATGTGATTAAATGTTGTAATGGCTTATGTATGTTACATTTAGTGGGATAGCCGCGTGATCCTACCAGTACATTGTGGTTGTGTACTGATACTGCATTTGCTCTTTCTTTGTTGAGTACAGGGCATCTTCAAGTGGCTATTGACAGACCTCGCTTAGAAGATCAGTGATCGCCGATCAAATTCAAGGGTGAGCCAGTTCTTCCAGGCTACCATGAGTTCTCTTTCTGTCTATGTCCACATTTCGGATGTAGCTTTTTTAGTTGGTTATTAGTTCATTAGTTTGGGGTTGTAACCCTTCTTGTTTGGACTTTGGTTCATTGTTAGAGTTTTGGTACATTGACTTTCAGGTTCTAGGCGTATTTCCACATTGTTTAGTTGTTAGATCTTTTGGAAGTTTATGGGAACTTTAGTTTTTAGGCATTTAACTTGCTTCTGTAACTTAAATCCTTTAGTTTTTGGGTTAGTTGCTTGGTTTGGGTTGTAGTAGTGGTTCTCCACCGGAGGGTTAGTGTGGGTGCCAATCACGATAATCTGGATCGTGACAACTAGGCGATAATAATTTTAGTAGGAAAAGAAAACAATTGGTTATAGTTGGTCTAGTGAGCTTCGAAGTGTGTTTTAGTACATAGATGGTTAAAATTCAGGTAGGAGAACATAATATGATGATAATTCGAGTAGGAAAAAAGAATAATTGATAGTTGGGATGTGAAACTCCCGAAAAAACAATAGTTTATACATGTTTCATAATAGAGTGAAAGTTTTTGCAAAAAATAATATGGATTTGACTCAAAATAAACAGTATCGTATATATATTAAAGTGATATTAAATTTACGTGAACCCATAATTTATAAACACGATTTACACGCCCTATGTTAATGCACCAGCCACCAGGCAACTTGTTGTATATATTTATTTTCTATATATAAGGCATAAGTGTGTATTGTATAAACGTGTTCCATCACTAAAATTAAATATGATGCGTTTACGTACGGAATATTGTAGCTAAGATATAAATGAACTTGAAATTTTAATTAGTTATAATATCTTAAAATTTATACTTAAAGTTAAATCACCTAACCATGGCAATTATTTTGTAACATTTATATGTTTTGTTTTGTTTCTTATTTGATGTTTGATATTCATTTTTATTAAATTTGAACTTGAATTTCGACCATATTCTTCAAATCCTAAAGTTCGACAAAGTTGTTTTATGCTTAAATATTCTTATCTTAAATCTATCTCAAGTCGGACACCCATTCTCTTGAAGATGTGTTTCAAAAATTTCATAAAATTTTGGATATTCATAAAGAGACCAAAACATCAAATATTGTCTCTCACAAAGTATTGAATATTCACATAGAGATCAAGACATCAAATATTATCTTCACAAAGCAAAGTGTTGCCCGACATTACTGTTGTCCATCAAATATATTATAAGGAGGTCCATATCATTATATGTTTAAGATATACGTCAGTAACGATTCTCGAATCACATAAAATAGAAAAAAATCAAAAGATAAACAAAATACTATATCCACACATATTCATCACAAATTTGTTGCAAATACACTATAATAAAAATGATTCAGTACCTAAAATTCGAAATTCAAAACCTCTAATTAAAAATGAACTCATGTACAAACTAATTACATCCATCAACGTCATAATAAATCAATACGCAAAATCCTTCACTCCTTTTTCCAAAGGGGAAAAAGAAACAAAACCCTTTTGTCACATTTACCAATTCAATGTTCAAACTTTTGACTAATTAATTATTATATATACCTTACGTCACCCTTTTTTTTTTTGCCTACATCATTATATTTCCTTTTAAGCAAATACTCATGTATTATTAATCCAATTGTCTCCTCCTCGAACTAATTTTCACATTATTCAATTAGCCTATCACCATGATTCACATGTTCTCCTCTCGAATAAAGTTCCACGTGATTAACTAATACGATTCATGAATTAATTTTCAAGATTCATTGTATGTCACTTACGTGATTGAACATGTCATTTATAATCGTTGAAGGTTAGACACTAGAGTTGGCTTCTTTTTGACATGGTAAAGGTAATAATCCAAACGTTACATTATTACTCCGCCATTTTCATACTATTCTTGTTACGTTGAATAAGAGGCTATTGTGTACATAATTAAATAAATCAAGCCTAGTCTAAGAAGCAATAATTATTTTTTAGGTAAGAAAATTTTAGAGACTGAGAAATTGATATATAATGGCAAATTATAACATTTAATTGCACAATCATCAAATAGGCTAATTTTTTCCATTTATCCATTTTAATAGATTGGTTTTTAAATTTTCTCCTTAACAATCGAACTTATGTTTAGCGGGATATAAGTTTTTTAAAGGTACAAGACATAATTTATGAAATATTATGATCCACTTAAATATAAATTTATATTCCGCAAAAAAATTACTTTATCTTGAGACAAAAGTGCAAATGCCCTATCTAAATCTTTATGTATAAGGTCCACCAATCTAACTTATTTTGGTTGAATGCACCTTGTGACTGATAAAGGAGGCTGGATCTTGACTTTTTTTTTTGAAAACTAACCAGCTAGAAAACGTTTCGCACGTATAGCCACAATAATTAGTAATAGTTGTTGTTGTATAGAAATGTGTCATTTTTTTTAGATTGATTAAAATAAAAAGTGTATCATATAAATTGAGACAGAAGAAATATATAACAAATGTATAAGTTTGTGCTAATGACATTTGAAATGGTGAGACTGATCCACCCTTAACCTTAAGTCTCGGGTTTGAGCCCTGAGTATGAAGAAAATCCTTTTGGAAGCGTCACCCCTAAATGACCCATGCAGTGCATGATCCGAGTTTAGTTGGGTCTTTAATGAGGGCTCTGAATTCCGGTGGGAATCCAAAAGACTACGGCCCACTTTTGCACATTTAGATATATGGGCTAATTTTAGAACATTTTACTTGGGCTATATATAATGGACCCAAAAGATCCAACAAGTGGGCCGGCCCAGGGGGAAAATCTTAGAGCATTTTACTTGGGAAATATGTCATTCTTTTTAGATCGATTAAAATGGAAAGTGTGTTATATAAATTAGGACAAATGAAATATATAACAAATGTATAATTATGTTCCAAAAAATTCTCAGAATTTTGGGCTAATGACATCTAGAATGGTGGGATTGTTCCACCCTTAACCAGAGGTTTTCAGATTTGAGCCCTGAATAGGAAGAAAATTTTATTGGGAGAGCCATCCCCCCCTCCAAATGGACCATGAAGTGTGCGATCCAGATTTAGTCGACGTTCCAATGTGGGCTTTGGACACCAGTTGGAAAACCGAAAAAAAAAGGATTACGACCCACTTTTGCACATATAGATCTGGGCTAATTTTAGAACATTTTACTTGGGCTATATATATTGGGCCCAAAAGATCAGATCAACAAGTGGGCCGGCCCAGGGGACAAATTTTAGAACATTTTACTTGGGCTATGTATAATGGACACAAAAATTTAGAATTACAAGTGGGCTGCCCAGGGGACAAATTTAAGAACATTTTACATGGGCTATATGTAATGGGCCCAAAAATTAAGATCAACAAGTAGGCCGGCCCAGGGGACAAATTTCAATCAAGTGCCTTCATATTTCTCATAAATTATAAGGGATAATATTTCAATTTATTATTGCTTTCCAATTACAAATGTATCATATAAAATATGTATCAAAGAGCAAATTATAAGTTAATGACAAAGAAATAAAATAAGTAGATTATAATTCATGCATGTTTCCTTTACATTTTACCAAACTATTTAGTGAAACAAGAGTTGAATATTCAAGAACCAAAGATATTTGTGACACATACATTATACGTAGATATAAATTCAAGATTAATCAGATGTACAATTTTCTTAAATCAATCAAAATCGTTTCATAGATATGTATTATAAGGTATTCTTCCTCGCCAGGTTGGCCCAGTGCATTGTGTCAGCGCTAAAATATGCAGAAAATTTGATACGTACGTTAAGTTATATAAGACCCATTAGGTCATAAAATTATTCACTATTTTCGAAAATATATTTCACTTTATTTAAAAATTAATATTTGATTATACAAATTCCAAATCTAACTTGAAATTCAACAAAAACCTTGGAAATTATTTTCAACTCTAACTTCATAACTATAAAAAAGTTTGATCGTCCCGCTCTGTCGCATCGTCATCCCAGCACATCAACATGACTATGACTATGACTAATACTAAAGTATTTGGGTGACAAGTGACAACAATATGATTTTTGTTACATTAATTAGTTTGCTAGGTGACAAGTACAGCTGTGCCAGTTGTATGAATATGAAATGTTATATTGGCTTATTTAATAAAAAAAAGTTTATAATAATACTAACATGTCCAGAAAAAAAAAAGATTTTTGTTTTTTTAAAAAAGAAGGAAAAATTTAAACGCATGTTCCATTTTGATTAGTGCCATTTGGATACAGCTTGCATCATTGGCAAAATATTCTTCACGCAACTATTTTTAGTGTGGTCACAATAGAACAGTAAAAGTTTCTTCACTCTTAATCAAAATGTTGAATTTAAATTTTTGGATATAGGTTTTTCTTACGTAGATAAAGATAACGTATTCACGTTCTTTTTTCTTGTATAACTCGTGGATATTTGAAATTTACTAGATTGATTAATTCATATTTACATAGAATATGTTTAAGTTTTTTAAGAGAGTTAAAACACTTCATATCAAAAAAGTAGGGCGTAGCTAGTAAGGGTTAAAGGGCTTTTTTGAATCCTGTTTGATGAAAAATTACATTGTATATATATGGTTAAAATTATTTTTTTATGAATATATAACATATGTTGAACTCCCTTTAACTTCTCTGTATGTTTTACTTCTTCACATTTTGAATTTTTTGATGAAATTTCTGACTCCAATGTCGCCAAAAAGTACTACATTAATTAAAATCAAACTTGAAATGTTTGGTTAAAAGTGAAAGAATGTCGACCGTCCAATATTTGGTATTAATAACTACTTCATAATGTGTGTTTTGAATTATTTATGCTTTAATTTGATGCGTTGTTGTTAATTTTCCCGATTAATAAGTTTGATTTAGAAAGGTTTATTTAATTAAGATTTGGAAATTGTGTTTTTAAATTATTGAAGATCCCTTTTAGTACTTGACTAAATCAAGACCAAATCTGGGAAAATCAATGAAGAAATAAAAAAATGAATAAAAGGAATTAAGGGTCCCAATTATTATTTAGATTTTTCTGGAACTACGTGTTTCACTTTCATATGAGATGAAATTAAAATATTATATCAATATGGATTCTGAGAAATGGTTCGTGAATTTTTTATTTTTTGGTTAGTGGTCTCGAGTTTGAATCTTTATTTAGATTTTTTTGTTAGGAGTGCTATTTACAGAAGTTGATCATGTAATACGTTAATTTAAATTTAGTTAAATTTTAATGAAAATATCAAATACCAAATAAGATGAAAAAAATACTCTCTCTATTCCTATTTACATGTCGTCCTTATTTAAAATAGATATTCCTTAATACTTATCATCACAAAATCAATACATAAATGACACTATTCTCCCTATTTTTATTTTTGAGAGGTATTAGCCTTACATGTACTTTTCGAAAAACACTTTTGTGTTCATTTATTTAAAATTTGACTTCAGAGAACACTAAATAAGGATATAATGATAAATTTACTTAGTTTCTTAAAAAACATAAAATCTAAAATAATGACAACTAAATAGAAACGGGACTATAGATTATTGCATTTAATGTGTATCATCATAATTTTGTTTGAAAATGACACTAATAAACACCTTAACACGTGTTAAATGTTACTCCCTCCGTTTAAAAAAGAATGACCTCCTTTCCTTCTTAGTATGTTTAATAAAGAATGACCTTTTTCCTTTTTTGGTAACATTTTAATTTCAGCTTTTCACGTGACATGTTTAAAGCCACAAGATTGAAGGACAATTTAATACATTTGGCATAACTTAAATTTAGGACCACAAGATTCAATAGTTTTTTTTATTTTCTAAAACTCCATGTCAAGTCAAAGCAGTTCACTCTTTTTGAAACGGAGGGAGTAATATAAATCCTTTACAAATATAGCTAGCCACTAAAGGTACCACTTTCCTACCTGCCTAAAAAGTGAAAATACTTTCTCTTGCAATTTTCATAAAGATTCTATAGTAAGTATATAATTAATACAACTTTAAGAAGTATTCAAACTCATATAATATACAATAACTAAAAACAACAATAATGTTTATAATGTTCAACTATAGAAAAGGCATGTCACAACAAGTTTAAAAATTCATACTTCTCCGTCTCATTTTATATGTCATCCCTTTTTATAAATAGTTGGTCTATAATATTTGTCATTTCATAAAATCAATGCATAAAAATATCGTATTTTTCCTTTTTTACCCTTGTGAAGTTATTAGCCTTGAAAATATACATTTGATCAACTTAGAAAAACTAGGTAAATGATTCATGTTCATTGATTAAATTAATTAATTCATATTCATTGATTAAAAACTTGAGTTCCAAAAAAATTAAATAAGGGTAAAATGATAAAGTTACATCATTTCTTAATGCAAGTGCAATGTAAAAAAATGACATATAAAATGAAACGGAGGGAATACTAATTTATAGTGCACTTGGTATTGTAAATGACTCAGCCCACGTGCATTATTTGATGAAGTCACTTTTTCTTCTAATGATCGTTACCTTCTTTTTGGTGTTGGGCCAATAGAATAATGAGTTATTCGCTTTAGAATCTTATCGTTTTAAAAACAAAATGTCAATTGAGATAAAATTCTTTGATTAATCTTTTATTTAAACTTATCCGAATTTCATGTTTTCCAAGTGCAACATAATGTATATGTTATATTTTATATATTTTGCAGGTTGCACACCAAATTTTAAATATGTATATATAATTATAAAAAATTTGTACTACATAATTTGTTAATTTGGTTATTTCTTCAATTTTTTTTAGCAAAATCAAGATCAAACTAATTTTTTTAAAATATAAAATTAAATCAAATCAAATCCAAATAAAAATGATTTATTTAATCAATTATTTGGTCTTAAATCGTTTTAAATCATAATCATAAACATCTCTAAGATTATATTGCTATTAATATGCATATTGCAGTAAATACTCATATTAATCATTACTCTATTTGTTTCAATTTTCGTGACACTTTTCGCTTTTAAAAAGTTAAGCAATTTAATTTTGACCGTAAATTCAGGTATGAAATCTTTTAAATCTTTTGAAACAAAATTTATATATTCAGAAATTACGTAAAAAAAAAGTAGTATAAATGACTGTCAATTAAAATTATTATCGCTAAAAATAGTCTTATTTGAATTTCAAAATTTGAAATGTGTGATATTAATTGAGACGGACGATTATAGAAAGTATTTTATAAGAGACGTACGAAGTTTAAAATGGACAAGTAAAATTCAAGGGGAACACTAATATAAGAAAATGGACAAGTGAAGCATATTCTTTCTCTAATTACACCAAAATCCATTTCCCCCTTTCGAAATATAAAATTACGCGGTCTCTCACGTTTTTTCCTTTTTTTCCTCCTTTCATTTCTTCCCTGTTTCTCTCTCTTAGTGTTTCTCTCTCTTCTTCTCCTTCCATGGTGATTGATCTGAGAGAACACTGAATAACTTGCAGAATTTTTCTCTTTCTCTCTCTCAGATCTAGGGCATTGTGCTTGCCCTAGCACATTTGAGTTATCTCTCGCCTCGCAACAGACAGGGAGATAGGAGATTGGAGATATACATACATATATCTCGTAAAAATTTGAAAAAAAAAGTATATTGTGTAAAAAAATGGTGACAGTTGATTCATTTGATGCGTTTTTGTTTAATGCTAGCAGAGCATTGTGTAGTCCTCTTGCAGTTTTCATTCAGATCCAGGTATTGATTGTTTTTTTCTGCTGCTCGTTGTTTTTACGTTTTTGATTAGCTGTTTTGTTTGGAAAATTAGGAATAAATTGCTTATTGAATGTTTTTTTTCGGGTTTGACACAGTTCAGATCTAAGTATTAGGCTTTAATTTGGCTCATTTTTTTTTTTTGTTAATTGCTTAAATTTAGCTTACGATATATTTGTTTGATGAAGAATTTCATTGCGTATATATTGCTGAAGTTTGAATTTTCGATTTGCAAATTGTATGATGCTGCATTTTCACGTTAAATTCCCATACTCCACTTGTAGGATTACACTGTGTATGTGGTTGTTGTTGTCTGTATTCACGGTAAATTGCAGCTTGGAAGTTTCTTTTCTTATGCTTTTTTGTTAACTTATTATGTTTCTCTTTAGGATTCAGAACTGAGTTATTTGAAAGCTTCTTTTTTTACCCTCATTGGTTGGAATTTCTTATCCGGACGTGGAAAGTGTGAGGAGCATGGTCTTGTTACTTCCCTTTCATTACAAATTCTTCAGTAATCAATAGTTGGAGAAGCTTATTTGGCAAGAGCTTAGGCTTGTATATTCATATGGTTTGTCATTTAAGTAGATTTTTTTTTGAAGCAATTAATAAGCTCGCATTTCAATGACTCCACAGCTATAACAGAAGGCTTTGTATGCCCTTGCTACGCATGACTGCAAGAGGCTGCTCTTCAAAAATCATTTTGTACAGCTTAGCCTTAGTGATAGAACAGAGAAAGAATTCGACAAAAGTAGCTCATTTCTGGTTGTAGTAGCTACAATGTCCTTTCATATTGGATTTAATAGGATAAGACTGATAGATGAATAAACCAAGAAAGTGAATACCTACGATAACATACCGAACAAGGCAATCATTATAATATGAAATCTAACTAAGGAATAAGGGAAATTATTAAGGTGCAGATTGCCGAAATGATTTTAATTTTTCAAGTCATGCTGGCTTATATTATTAAGTGCATGAAAGCTACTGCCTTCTTCCCAATTTATGTGACCACTTTTCGCTTCTGGAGATTCAAACTATGTGAACTTTGATCATATTTTTTCATCATATTGACATGAGAAGAACGACAACTCATAGTACTTATCACATAGTTTTTGAATATCTAAATTTTTATTTTATAATATTAGATTGATCTAATCCAATTTAACTTCAAAGATTAGTCAAATTGACTCTCGAAAAAAGAAAAGTGACACATTCTATATCTCATTGTTTGGATGGGAATAAAAAGGTTTGATATGCTTAAAGACAAATGAAACCAGTTGTCTGTTAATGTTTTTTTAAAATATTTACTGTTAATGGTTCAAGTATCTTGGGTCTTTAGTCCAAGAAAATGAGGAGATTGACAATGTTGTTGCACATCGTATTGGTGCGGGGTGGGTGAAATGCAGGATCTCTTCCGTTGTCTTGTGTTATAAGAATGTGCCACCAAAACTTAAAGGTAAGTTTTATAGACTGATGGTTAGACCGACTATGTTGTATGGGGTGGAGTGTTGACCAGTTAAGAATTCTAATGTACAAAAGAAAGTTGCAGATATAAGAATGTTGAGGTGAATGTGTGGGCATATTATGGGAGATGAAGTTAGGAATAAAGATATTCAAGATAAGGTGGAAGTGAACTCCGTGGTGGAGAAGATGAGCGAGGTGAGACTAAGATAGTTTGAGTATGTGAAGATGCGTAGATGCCCTATTGAGGAGGTGTGAATAGTTGATAATGGTGGGTGTGAGGCGAGGTAGAGTTAGGGCGAAGAAGTTTTGGGGGAGGTGATTAGACATGAAATTCCGCATCTTCAGTTTACTGTGGACATGACCGTAGATATCAGGGTATGGGAGTCATGAGTTAGGGTAGAGCGTTAGTTGAGTTGAGCGCTATCTCGCTTTTCAGTGGGATAGGCTTGGTTGTAGTTTGAAGCACCTTATCTGTTACATCTGTTTTCACTTTCTTACGGTAGTAATATTATTATTCTCTTAGTTTCTTGTCTTCGATTTTCTGTTATCACGTGTGTTTCTTGTGCATTAGTTATTGGATTGTTGTACTATTTTTAATTTTTTACTGGATGCTTCGTACTACTTTCTTTCTGTTTGCCATGTCTTCTTCATTTCTGTATTTCCTTTCTCAAACTGCTTTGAAATGCTTTTCTTGAAGCTAAGGGTCTATCAGAAACATCCTCTTCATCTCCGTGAGACAGGGGTATGGTCTTCATATACCCTGCCCTCCCTAGACCCCACTTGTGGGATTTCACTGAGTATGTTGTTGTTGATTGTCCGCTAATCAATGTTTTGCGATGTGTTTAACATGAATAAATCTCTGTGCATCTGCTAAACTGCTCTGCGTTCTATCAGTGTGTGTTATTTAATTATTTGATCTGTTACTGACAAATTAAGAATACTATAATTCTCATCACACTTTTCTACTTTCCTGTCTTGTTTCTTTATCTATTCTTTTGTTGTTTTTATGGGACTTTGTGTCTGCAGGGATGTTTAATTGTCTTAATCCTGGCTCTTGGATGGGCTTTAGCTGCTTATGTTAGGTATGTGATCTTTTTAATCTATCTTAGAGTTTATGGTGGACAATTATCTTTGCTGATTATTTATAATCAACTTAGGTAATGAATGGATTCTAAGATTAGTGATTTTCATGCAGCTTTTGGTTTCTTTTTGCAGGGGCAGGGAGATTCGACGGATGAAGAGTAGTATGAAAAGTGGAAATAGCTTTGCATTCCTTACATTGGACATTAATGAACTTGAGCATTCAAATCAGGCCAATTTGCCCCGAGTCACAGTTGTAATGCCTTTAAAAGGGTTTGGCGAGCACAATCTACACAACTGGAGAAGTCAGGTAAACGATAAGAAACCTTTTGCCTTGGAGTGTTCTTTGTTTTTTCAATTAAGCTGTGTATTTGACGTTACGCTACGGTTTTTTTATGGCATCTTCTCAACTTGAAAATTATCTCAAGTTTGCTGCCTAATTTCGTCCTTGTTGCTTCTGAGAAGCCCGCATTACTACATAATGGACTCAGTCACATATTGTTGTGTCTTTTAGTCTTTTTTGTGAAGTTCTCTACTTTTTGTATATGGGCATGTTTGCCCTTTTATAATGAAAAAAATATACTTCATAAATAACAAAGGTAAATGCCGTCTTCTAGCTCTCCATTTGGTATCTAATTTATATTCATGTTATTTTGGACGTGCAATGAAAACCTTGAGTTCCATGCTTCATTTTTTCTCACTTAGTTCAGATAATTTATAGTCTGCTCGGTCTGCTTATGTTCCCTTTGTGAATGGTGCAGATCACGTCTCTTTATGGTGGTCCTCTGGAGTTCCTTTTTGTGGTTGAAAGTACCGCTGATCCTGCTTATCATGCTGTGAAGTGTTTATTAGCGGATTTTAAGGTGTGGTATTAGGGCTTCTTTTGTGTTTAAAGAGTTGGTTTCTGTTTATATCTTCTTATTGCACACTTCTCATGATGTTCGTTTTCTAATTTGAGCAAATGAATATCTCCAAAATTGAAGAGTTGGTATTAGTTGTTAGTTTAATCGTTTTCCTTTGATTTGCATAGCATATTCAGCATTAGTTTGATGTTTACTATCATTTTAATTTGAAAATCCTAATATTCTTTGAGAAAGATTTTGCATAGCAGTAATATTCATTACAATATTTCACGAGAACTGGTTATTGCCTTTGAAACTGAAATATAGGTTTTGTGTTGACGTCCTTGTTATATTTTCATCATTGGACCGATCTTTGTACCCTTTCTTTCCCTTCTCTTATTATTATCTTTCCTTGCCAAGAACCTCTCATTTTGTTCTTCTACTTTGTCTTTCTTGGAATTTATGTTCAACAGTTGCATGTTAATTGGAAATTGACAAAGCAGAGGCATGAGAACAATTTGAAGTTTGCAAATAAAGGAATTTGTGAAAACAGTTTAAGACTTGTGATAAAACTTAAAGGGCATAGAAAAGAGCAAAGAAGCAAAATATCCTAAAGAAATAAAAGGAAAGAAAGAAAGAAAAGGAGCATGGAAGAAGAATTAGAGGAGGTACTCTAACCAGGGGTCTCTTTGAATCAATATTTATTCAATGGCTGGAGCCATTGATATTTAGTTTTTTCCTAGGATGATAAGCAGCTACATTAGGAATGTCATTATTTTAAAGAACCTCCAAGGTATTCTCTCCTTTCCCCTCTCTCTCTTTCGTGGGAAAGTAACCGGATCTTCCTATCACCTATCAGTTCATCTCTCCAGAAGAAACAATCCCTTCCGTGTTCTGATCATTAAACTTGTGCCCAAATCAAAAGATGGTCATTATTATTTGAAGGATGGAAGTATTTACCTAATTATGTCTTTGATATGACATTTTCCTATGTCATGCAGTTATAATTTTTACCTGTCTGTGTGTCTATGTCAAGCTCATGTTGCATGTATGCTTTGCATTCTTAAACTCATTACTTGTTTCATATTCTGCATGCAGGATGCTGTTGAGGCTAAGGTTATTGTAGCTGGTTTGTCAACAACTTGCAGTCAGAAGATTCACAATCAATTGGTATGCATCATGATTTTATTGTTTACCGTTGGAAATCTTGAGAAGCTTTTTTTTTTGTCCATTTTTCTTTAAATTGATGAGGCAAACCAATCCTTACCTCTTTTGGAATGGAGGTTACAGTCATTTTTATTACCATTCTTTGCTTTTCTAAGATGGAACAATTTGTGTTAGCAGAGTTCAATGTTGTACTTTACATATTGATGCATGAGTTATAAGAGATGATACTCTAAACTTATCATTAAGAGAACTCCCATTCAAATTAAACAATTTAATAAACTCTTAAAATTTCATGGTAGGCCGAACAAACTGATGAAAGGGAAGGCAATAAAGCAAGTAAACGGCTTTTTGTTTCAACTGCCTCTAGACTTCTATAGGTAAAGAAAGAAGTCATCTAGCTGCACGAAAATCCTTCCTATTTCTCTCTGATTCTGTTCTCTTTCGCTCTCTTGCTCTTCTTTCCAATATTCAAATTATGGTTCTTCAGCTTTTTGTTGAGGGGCAATTTGAATCATTATTATTCCTTAGAAGAGTCAGATTGCAGCCAGTTCTTGTTCAAGCTTATATAACCCATTTGATGTGACTGATGGACATAGATTTAAGAGGAGGGACAAGTGTGGCACCAGGGCGGTGTTTGTGAATCAAAATTTAATGTTTGAGTGGTCGCTTAAGATAGATTGTTTTATGAACTAGTACTTCTTTGGTCTTCCTTACCTAAAACGACGGTGATTTTTGCAGGTTGGGGTGGATCAAATGCACAAAGATACAAAGTATGTCTTATTCCTTGATGACGATGTTAGGTTGCACCCTGGGTCAATTGGGGCCCTTACTACTGAAATGGAGAAGAATCCAGATGTAATTTCTACCCTGAAGCAACCTTTTTCTCAGGCACAGCATGCCAGCTCACTAATAAAATCTTCATTTCATCTGTTTGGTAGAGATGTAATATTTTGTCTTTATGCTTGCCAGATCTTTATTCAAACAGGATATCCTCTTGATTTACCATCTGGAACTTTGGGGAGTTACTGCATTTATGGATATCACATGGTATGGTGGCATTTATGCCCTTATCTCTATATTTATGGTCTGTCAAGTTTGTTTTTTTGCTTCTATTTTTGGTAGTTCATCTCTCTGTAATGTGGAGAGTGATTTTAGACTAAGATGGTCTATCAAATATTGGTTGTAGTCTTTGTTTACATTAAATGAAAGGTGTTAGATTAGTACTTTGGTCACTCAGCTATTTGTTTTTAGATCCTGGTCGACCCAACTTGCTTGGAATTGAGGCTTTGTTGTTGTTGTTGTGCTGTTGGTTGGAGTTTTTATTTTTCCATAATTTTTTTATCTTAAAGTAAAAGCTGTAGTAAAGACTTTATTGTTGACACACAAATCTTTCGATGATAGCTTGAAGTTATGTAGTTTGCGCTCTTTGTTATATTAATGTAAATTGAAGTCAGATACACTATATCTATAATTGGTTTTTATGAGGCTCTTTTTGTGTTTATATCTTGTATGGGCATGGACTCTAGCTTCTAAATGATCTTTCTTGGCCAAGTTGAATCTTCTCCTCTAACTCTGATGGTTTATGAGCTTCCTATAAGATGTGGGATTATGCGTCTATGTTGTCTTTGCATGTCTTTAGTGCAGATGATTTGCTTTATAAAGAATCCTTTTTAACTTAGTTTGTAGCTTTGCTGACTTTCTTTACCTTGTTGGTTCATTGCCATTTATTTACAGCCATGTTCTATGGGATTTGCTACTGGTGGAAAAACATTCTTTCTGTGGGGAGGATGCATGATGGTTAGTTTTTACCATCACATTTGTTCCCTGTTTCATGAGTACATCCACGTTCTCTATTTGACAAACATTTTACTTATGTAGCATCTGGTTACAAGTTATTTTGTACCTTTTTAATTCCAGATGCATGCAAACGATTTTAGAACCGACCGCCATTGTGTAGTGTCAGGGCTTCGAGATGGGGGCTACTCAGATGACATGACTCTAGCAGCTATAGCAGGTAAAGTTTACCTCCAGTTTCTCATTCCTAAATTAATATTATGGCACAAGAGTGGCAATGCAGCTGGTGCGTATCCCCCTCGCTGCTGTTGTGATAGCCAAAATTCATGGAAAACAGAATTTTGAGTTATTGTCTTATTCTGCAACTTATGACATTTTAAGAATTGTCCTGACTATGCTTCTCTTCACCTGCAAATATGTATAATGATCTAGTCTTCTCCTCTGAACTTTTGTCTTTTCTCTTTTACGTAGTGATATTCTTGTCACTGGATGATATTTCTCTGGACATATGTAACTTAAATAGTTATGTGCATTTTTTTGTTGCAGTGATTGTTTTGGTATAACTACTTCTGTTGATTTTATAACCCTCTTGGAGATGAATATTGGCCCTCTTATAACCACGGGCACTGCGGTGCTGTGGTACTTCTTGTTTTTAGCTTTAGGTGCTCTAGGGACTAGTTGTGAGATATGATTCTTTGCACAATCTTTCTTTTTGGTGGAAACTATTATTTCTTAATCCTTCTTTGGTTTTTGCTACTTTTTCTAGGTGCACACAAGAGGCTCATTACATCACCACCGGTTGCAGTCTTTCCACACCCTCTTGCAACTGATCTTACCTTCCCTAGGTTTCTAAAAAATAGATTAAAATCTTTTATGAAATATTGATATACATGTGATAACTGTTTGCTGTTGGCTCACCTTATACTTGTGTTTATGTGTAGATATTGGAATTATTTGAGGAAGCAAACATTTGTACTGGAATCATATACAACAAAGGTTAACTGGATCATGAATCGGGCTTTATTTACATCCCACTGCTATCTGTCTTGGGGTTTTGTATCTCCATATGTCATGGCAGGGATTCATGTGGCAGCAGCACTGAGACATTATCTTAAAGAAAACTCTCTTGAGGGGACAGTCATGACATGTAATGGTGAGCACATTTCTTTTGTGTAAGTAGAAGTAGAGTGCATCGTGGTAGCCATTTCGGTCACATATTTTTCCTTTTCCCAGAACTATTACATACTGGAAACCTCCTCATTATTTTAGTATAATGCTGATATGATTCTGAATCCTGATATTCGACTGGTTATATACCAGTATGCTATTCCTAGTAGTTGGAATTACTATATCTTTGTTTGGGTGGGAGGTGCTACATGAAATGTTAAGTAGCTCATAGTTATTCTTGAAAATATGTCTATCCTATTATTAATTTAATGTATTCCTCTTATCTGAAAAAATAATCTGTTTATGCTACAGTAAAACTAGTATTTTTTTATTTGGGAACGGGTCACGCGGTTTCCAGTTATTACTTCTTTGGTTGCATATTTCTTCCTCTTAGATGCACATATTTTTTGTACTTTGTCAGGGTTGTTACTTGTTGTATGCCTTGCCGTATGCACAGTGATTGAACTCCTTTCCATGTGGAACTTGACAAGAATTGAAGTTCACTTGTGCAATATGTTGTCTCCCGAGGCACCTCAACTGTCACTTGCTTCTTATAACTGGTGTCTTGTAAGTTCATTCAGACTTTGCCTATAAACCAAACAGTTTATTTCCATTTCTTCCCACTTACCTTTGAAGGTTTGATATTTTTCATTGACTACAAGATTTCTGCTGAACATAGTCTTGCCAACAAATATAAAATTAAAATGTAGGTACATTGCACTTGAATTAGATAACCACAAGTGGTTAAAATGTATTGCTCAAGAATTTTATTTGTTTGTTATATACTGGAAAACAAAGTATTCATATAGTCAAGCCTGACTAGTTCAGAATTGAGGAATAAACGTTGTACCAATGTGGTTTAAAATAATCAAGATTTCAGTATGAAAATCCTGTATGGTCCTGTTTGCTTTTAGTTTTTTATCACAATACAAGTCACTAATGTTTAATTGTTTGATGTCTTACTTGAGCAGGTATTCATTGCAATGCTGGTTGACAATTTTTTATACCCACTATCTGCAATGCGTTCTCATCTTTCTCAGTCCATCAACTGGTCTGGCATCCGATATCATTTGAAAGATGGGAAGATATGCAAGGTATCCCTTCCTAAGGCACCCTTCTGCTTTCAGAGCAACATTATAATCTTTCATAGAAATCTGCTTGTTCTAGGATTCGGAGTTCTCTTTATCCCTCAGACTAATTACTTCAAAGAAAAGCTAGATGTAGCAAAGAGAAATGTTTTCTACTGTGTTGAAACGGAACACTTTAGATACTCAAATTACTTCCAGACGGTTTCATATCCAGTCTTAGTCTTGCACTTACATGTATTAAAAATTCGAGTGTAAACCCCAAAATCATGTTACAAGTATAAGGTAGGATGTTGAGTCATATAACAACATTCCAAACTCCCATTGTCCTTGGTCTAGTATCTCATGATTATACCGAATTGTCTAGTGAAGAAAATTAAACACGTCGTGAATAACAACAACGGAAACCATCATCTCTCCCTTTTTTCTTTTGCAGATTGACAGACACAAGCATTTGGTTCCTAAAATTACAGATTTGGCTGGAAAAGATTTGCTTGGAAAACAAGGATCAATACCTAAGGTTGCTATTATTAGTACATTGTCCAGAACTTTAGCTCAATGGAGACAACCAAAGAAATATAACATTTAGATAATATCCAATCAGTGGTAAATTATGTGATTCTTTTGCTCCCTTGGTATTAGTGACCAAGGATTTGCTTGACCATTTTTTTTTTGGGCCTTTTTTATCCCTTCTGATCTTAAGGGGTACATCATTGATATAGGTTGTAAGTTGTAAGGGTTATTGTTTCTGGCTATTAAATTCATCACTTCATTCTTCTAACTAAGGTCTACCATGCTTTTGGGCTGGTTTTTGTAATTGTAATGTTTATTTGTAAAAAATTAATGTCCATTTCAAAGTTAGTTTAAGATTGTATTTTGGGTGGTGGCTGACCAATAGATAACAAGTGTAAGGTTATGTTGTTTCTCAGTATTAAATTTTATCACTTCATTTTTCTCATTCTAGTGCAAGTTGTGCTGAACTTTCTAGTTCTAATGTTATTTTTTTAAATAAATTTTGCATATCTATTCACTTCGGAACTAGTTTTATTACACAACGTTTGAAGTTAGACTTGACAAACTCTAACTTGATCTTGAAATTTTGGTTTTTGAAATGTTACTAACAAAGGGAGAGGAATGATGATATTTTTGTTTGAACTTTAGGTCATATGGTTGAAGTGTAGCTACTTTTGCGAACCTTAGTCATATGAAATTTCTAAGGTGAGGGAGATGTATACATTTTTTTTATAATACAAATATAAATAGTATGTTATAATAAAATACTCAATTTTTTTTACTATTTTGGTGCAGTAAAAATATCGATGAAAAGATAAACATATATTCAGCTTCCTTAAAATCACATCAATTATTTGTTGTCTCTAGCAAAGATAGATCCAACTAAAAAATAAAATTGTGGTTGGGGGAGAGAAAATGGGGAGTATTACGAATTGAGAAAATCAATCAATCGAACTACTAAAATTCCCTCTTCTTTCTTTCTTATATGATTTGAAGAAGAAAAAACAGTGAAACACAAAAAACTAGCTATCTAAGATATCATGCCGGCAAATAGGGCAAGAATTGCTATGCTCTAGCCATTTTGCAATACAATCTTCATGAAACACATGTGAACAAGGTGTGCACATCACCTCTCCCTCCTTTCCAGGCTCTTCAAAACAAATCACACAATCATCACCCAAAATACTTTTATCAAGAAAACGTTTAACGACGAATATTCATGTATCAATGGACACCTCCACTTTTTCGCGTCCCTTGTTAGACTCATCATCAAAAATGTCACGTACTTCGCCTATGATATAACATATGATATCTCTACGATAATTATCCTCAAACTCTTCTCCGAAGGCATTGTAGAACAAGTCGTATGACGCGTATATAGAAGGGTAATATTCAAGATGACGCGATTTAGCAAACATATGGCGATAATATTGGAGTTGTTGAGGGTCACCATTGTTAGTTTTAATAAGTTATGTTAGGAATAAAATATCTATCGTTATGTTTGTCCTAGTCTTTAGGAAGAAGTTTAAATGTGGGCTGTTGTCAAATTTTTAGGAGAAAATCTTGGAGCAGTGGTTCCTAATTTTTAGCTTCAGTTTTTCTGCAATGTATTTGTTTTATAAAAGGACTGCTGCAGGCAGCGTAATAAAGTAGTCAGGAATTTTTTATCACATACTGCCTCTGCTCTACTTCATCTATTTTCTGTTCTTTTTTTTCTATCAACCATGGGGTGGTTTATACCAACATAATTCAACTGCACGAAGGTGAAATCGAATAGATAAAAGTGTTAAAGAAGAAGAAATATTGCTATCTTTATTAATGTTTAATTTTTCTTGTGGTGTTTTTATTTGACTAAATACTACGCAAGCGTGTGAGGAGGGAAGACTGTAATAGAACATAGTTTCCATATTTATATATTTTTGGTTTTCCACTCGGTGTGAAAACAGATGGTAGTGATAGTTGTAGGTAGTAAATTATGGTAATGGTGCGGAGTTGATGATAAATGATAAACGAATATTGTGATTCCAAACTTCTGATTGAGAATGAAATAATAATAGTCTCAAACGGTCTTTATGTATTTATAAGAGTTGAGAAGCAAATTCTAAACCGATTCGACATGGGAACTTTGAATTTAATTAGGAAAGGTTTAGTTAATTCTGTTTCAATAAAGACCCAAAATAAGTTACTAAAATAAAATAAAAAGTAAAACAAATACCTTTTCCCTTTGAGATGGATTATATTTTTTCTTTTCAATATTTCTCTATATTATTTAAATGTGAATGATAATCCTCTTGAGCAATATTTTTTTTATTAAAGTTAGAATTTTAGTACAAAGAAAATGGGTATTCCTTAACTAATCAAAAACGTTGTTCAAATAATTACGAAAAGAAAAAGCATAATGTAAGTGAGCTTGGAATTCTCAATTTGTTCAAAGTGTTATATTCAATTCAACTATTGAACATATCCTATCAACTATTTGTATCTAGCAAACATAGAATTGGGGTGGGAAAAGAGAAAACGGGGAGGAGATTACAAAATGAGAAATCGAGAGTTCAGGTAACCAATCAATCGAGCAACTAAAATAGTTAGATATCTGGGAGATCATGACGACAAACAGGGCAAGAATTGCCATTCTCTAACCATTTTGCAATACAATCCTCATGAAACACATGTGAACAAGGTGTGCACATCACCTTTCCCTCCTTCCCAAGCTCTTCAAAACAAATCACACAATCATCGCTCAAATTATTTTTATCAACAAAACGTTTGACGAAGAACATTATACCAACAAACACCTCCACTTTTTCACGTCCATGGTTAGACTCATCAACAACAATGCCACATATTTTGTCTATCACAACATGGATGATATCACTACGATAATTATCTTCAAATTCCTCTCCCAAATCCTCCATATTTTCTTGCAAAGCATGGTAGAACAAGTCGTATGACATGTATATAGAATGATAATATTCAAGATGAAGTGAATCAGAACGAACATGTCGATAATATTGGTACTGTTCAGGTTCATTGGGAGGTTTATACCAATATAGTTCATGTGTATCAAGGTGAAATCGAATAGATAAAAGTGGTAAAGAAGAAGAAATTTTGCTATCTTTACTAATGTTTAATTCTTCTTGTGGTGTTTCTATTTGACTAAATACTACACAAACATCTGAAGAGGAACGACTGTGATTCAAAATAGTATCCATATAATATATTTTTTTGATTTTCAACTCGATATGAGAGCAAAGGGTTGTAGGTGTAGGTAGTAATGGTGCGGCGGTTGATGATATATGAAAATAGATGTTGTGATTTGAAACCTTTGATTAAGAGTAAAAAAAAAAAGAAGCTGAAAATAGGAAGTGGTCTCAAACAATCTTATGTGTTTATAAGAGTTGAGAAGCAAAAATTCTAAACCAATTCGACTTAGGAACTCGATTTAAATAAGGAAAGAGTTAGTTAATTCTATTCTAAGAAAGACCCAAAAATAAAATTATTAAAAATGGCATAAAATAAAAAGTAAAGAGAATTACCTTTTCCCTTTGGAAGATGGATTATTATATCATAAATAATTTGAAATAACAAATTTTTGGGAAGCAATAGGTTGTCGGAGACACAAGTGATGCTTTATTATGAGATAGGCAAGCTCCTCGAATTTTTACATCACATGAACAATTCGTTACAAATCAATTGATGGAAGTAATCATTTATATTTCTAGATCACCGATGCAGAAGTCATCAATCATCTCAAATACTCGCGTAGCATGTTGCGGCCTGCAACAAGAATGTGACCGCGATTTGAATGGTTAATACAACAGCAAACAATGAAACTTTGATGAAATAAGGCAATGAAGGAAACACAGAACCACAAATGGAATAGGAGCAAGTATGATCAGTGATTACACAGTTTAAGAGGCTACTTTAAGTCTCTTATCTTTGGGAAAAGAAAAAAAAATTCCCGAAGATTGTTGGAAAATCACCTAGTGTCAAGCCATAAGGGATTATCGGAGGGAAACTAGAGCAAAGAGACAAATGTGGATATGATTTTTTTCTTAGTGTAACTGAATTAGTGGAAGATTGAGCCGAGGTCTATCGGAAACAACCTCTCTACCCACAAAGGTAGGGGTAAGTGGTAAAGTCTGCATACATCTTAACCTCATCAGACCCCACTTCTAGGATTACACTGTCGTTGTTAACTGAATTAGTGGAAGAAGGATATATTTGACAAAGGCTTACCCATAGAAACCTTCAGTTGAATCATCACCAGCATGATCTAGGATGGCATCACCCCCTGGGTGTTCTTCAACATACGAGGTAACATCAAACACCTAAAGACAGAAAAAAGCGAAGAAGAGAGTATATATTACGAAAGGAATGTGACCAGAAAAGGTTAATATTCCACAAGTGTAAGTAATGGTTTATGTGGTCAAGTAGAGAATCAAAAAGACCTTATCTTTGATAATAATCCAGCAATCAGTTCTCTTGTTATGCCGTGCAACTTCAGCTTTGCTATATGATTTGACTGCCTTCAGTTTAAAAGAACACATCCCAAAAGAAAGAAAAGGAATCAGCACAATCACAGAACATACGGAAAATATAAAGACGAGAAAGCGATTGTACAACTGCTGGTGCACAAACAATATGCACAAGAAAAGAAAATTATCAAATCGGTCAGTTATGAAGCTTTGTGCAGTTATCTAGCAAAATAATTCGCTCGCAAGAAATGACTACGATAGATGCAAGACTTGTCAATTGCTTTAAACACCAACACAATTTATTGTTCTCAAAGGACTTCCCTTCCTTTAAGGTTTATCCTTCTTTCATAGACACATTCCACCGTCCCCTCACCCCACCCGGCCACCACTTGGGGAGGGGACAGAGTGCACACAAACCTTACCCCTACCTCAGAAATAGAGGCTTGATTCGGATAGACCCCCCCCACACACAAACAAGGTTTAAGAATAAGAATAGTTCAAGCAGGGTATCACCTATCATCTATAAAGAGATAAATCTAATACACAAGGAGTAATCAACAAAGTAAACTAATATATCCATGTGTTTTACAAAAAACCGGGAGAAATCTGAGATATCAAACCATTAACAGTAAGTTTCTGCTTCTTTGTCTTCTCCAAATGCTCATATCAGTTAATTAATTGTATGGGTTGTAGTCTCCTTATATGATCTTTGAGTAATCCTTATAACTTGAGCTAACTTCAAGTTAGGCCAAGGTCCATTTCCTTAACATGGTATTAGAGGTAGAAGTATCCCTATTCCCTAGTGTTCGGCTACCCAGTTGGGCCATCCATATCATCGTACTCTATGCTCTATGCTCTAGCCTCTAGATGTCCAACCCTCAGCCTACCGGCAGTATTAAAATCCCACGTAGTATATGAGTTGTAGTTTCCTTATATGGTTTTGGGAAATCTTGACAACTTGAGTAGGCTTTGTGGAGTTGAGTTGGAACCAAGATGGAATTTGTTTTACCCACAGTAAGAATGACTAAAACTATTATCTTGACAAGCATAGTTATTAAGTGAACAACTGAAATGAAAGGTCTAGAATTTAACAACAAAAGTAACTTATCAAGGACCTATTCAAACAACCAAAAAGATTATATGTGATATGACTGTAAGTTAAAGTACCTTGTTCTGAACATTTGAGGCAATCTTTCTTTTCGGCTGAACTGTGGTAGAACACAAACGAAAATAATCAAACATCAAATTCTTTCTGAGCATAAGAACATTACAAACTTGAAACCTATAAAGATATGACACTTAAACCTGACTCAACCCCAAAAGATAACTCATGAAAGGACGATTGCCCAAGTCACATATAAGTAAACCACCCGTCCATTTCCCTACCAAATGGGAAATCTAATCCACTCAAACATCCCATTTACACCTAGACCCAACTAGAGCGTGAACCTAGATCCCAATCGGGGATAGACTTGACCCTAACACTATATAAAGATATAACATTTAGGCCTAACTCAACTTCAAAAACCGACTCATGAGAAGATGATTGGCCCAAATCCACATAAACAAACCACATCCATTCCCAACTAATGTAGGACTCTAACCCACTCTAACATCCCTTTACACTCACAAGAAGCGCCCAAACAGGATGAACATGAACCTGACACTGATACTATGTAAAGATATGACATTTAAGTCTAACTCAACTCCAAAAACCAGCTCACGACAAAAATGCAAATCTATATTAGCAAACCACCAGTCTATTCCCCGCTCTAACAAAACCTATACAGAATCAGCTAAAAAGCTTACCAGATTTACTCCGCAGTCGAGATATCACAATGAACACAGCTAGCAAGATACCCAACAATACTGTCGCCAAAATAGCCTCCATATCTCAAATTTTAGCTCTGTAGTTGAACAAATGAGCAAAACAACTAGAAATTAGAGCACATATATAGTTATAGTTGAACAAATGAGCAAAACAATTAGAAATTACAACACATATAGTTACAAAATATCATCAATGGCGGCATAACCCTAAAACCCCAAATTGAGTTCGCTCAGATACGAAAACATACCGAAGATGCAAAAAAAAAAAACAAATTCGAGCAAAAGACAAGATTAAGCGATGTAAAATATATTAATGGTGAAAAGCACCATATTAACAAAAATACCCTTTACACCTTGTTTGGATGCCGCCACTCATGGTATTGTATTGTATAATTGTTAGAGTCCGTTTGAAATGTAAAAAAACAATTTTTGGTTTTAAAAAAAGAAAGAGAAGTAGAAACAGAAAATTATTTATTTCAAGACCAAAATATCTCTGTCATATATATACATATTTATCAATATATTTCTTATATTTATTTATTATTGTAATGAGTTTTTTTTTGTATGTATTGATTTAATTTTGTTAAATTGTTTTTAAGTTTATTTTCCTTGATATTTTTTATTATATAATCGTTATGTTAATGTTTTATCAATATTTAATTTATTTTTTTATTCATCTATGTATAATATTGATATAAAAGTTGAATATGTATATTTTAATTTAATAAAATAAAAAATTAATTATAAATTTTATAATAAGTATTTTAAATAATCTTTAATATTAGAAGTGCATTGATATTTATCCATTTTTCGTAATTTGACTCTTAAAACACTCTGTTTGGATCATTGTTACCCATTGTTTCATAATGCATTGTATTGTATTGTACTCTATTGTATGGTAGATACAATGTTTGGTTAGACTGTATTGTTTGTTGTTGTTTAATAACATTTTAATTATTTGGTTTGATTGTATCGTACTGAATTGTAATTTATAAATTTACTAAAATATCCTTAATTATTCTA
>NW_006239081.1:639258-678870 GCF_000226075.1 Solanum tuberosum | reverse complement strand
AGAATTAAATAATATAAGGTAAAGGGTAAAATAGTATTTTGAAATATTATGTAAAGATATAATTGAAAAAAGATATTAAGTAACAATGGGAACACACCAAATCGGTTGTTCCATAAAATAGGGGTTTTCATTGTTGCGTAACAACGAAATTTAATAATACAATACAATATATTTTAAGTAACAATCAAAACAAACATTGTAGGTATAGTAACGATACAATACAATACATTGGGTAACAATGATCCAAACAGAGTGTAAAAATATTTCCCCCCTTAAAAACTAGTCAAACATTTTGCGTAAGCAATATTTAATTTTGGTTCTAATAGACCAATACTTAATGTTTTATCAATATTTAATTTTGGTTGTAAAAGAAATAAAATGAAGGTACCGCGAGCAAATTGAAGAGTTTTAAGTATTAGCATATGTAGTTAGATTTCATAAGAAAATGTCTAAAGCTTGAGATTGTCAAATCAAACTCCATATAAAAATGTCTGAAATTTGCTTAAGCAAATAATATGCCAAATATCGACTCTCATATGTCTGAAAGTTGAACTTTCAGACGTAAAATTTTCAACTCCAATCTCGTAATCCTAATGTGATTCTCAATCGTTTTTTTCAACAAGAATATTAAAATTATGTTATTTCACTCCGGACAAAGAAATGTAATGGAATAAATTATAGCTTAATAAGCTTTATATAACGCGAATTTAAATTAGTTGAGTCAGTAGATATCAAACACGAAATAATTAATAATAATAAATAAATGTGATTGTTACATAATTCTTAGTGCTCATTTGCATAGCCTTCAACCTTGTTTATTAAGATTTGAATTTTTAGCCACCATAAGTAATGATACCTAAATAACAACTTCTCTTTGAAGAATAGAATAAGTACCAATAAAAACAATATGTAGAATCAATTAAAGTACTAAACTTTCTCTATTAGCCATCTCCTTTGCATCTTTATATTCCCTTTAAATCCATCATCCTTCTTTTCGAAAGAAAAAAAAGTCTTCCCATATTTATTCTCGACTTTAATAAAATTTTAAAATAAATCAGATAAATTTCACGTGTCAAAATACTTTTGAAAGTATTTAAAATTTATAAGTTTACTTTTAGTTATGCTTTAAAATTATCATATATTATACTTCATTGAAGCTCCATAAGGGTTAAGGATACAAGTACGTGACGATTTGCTAACGATAAGTACACCTAAAGTATAACTTAAGTGAAATTTAAAATGAGTTTAAGTTAGGTATATCGTCGATGTAAATAATTTTTCATACGATTTAAATTGATATTTATAGGTACACTATAAACCAGTTTAAAATATGAGATTTGTAATCTTGAAAATAAGACAGATTACCTGCTATGACTACAGAACATGACAACTAATATGATAATATAAAAATTGTCAAAATTAAAATATTTAGAAGAATATTTTCCCCCCTTTTCCATTCCTTTTTATATCTCAAAGTTCTTCCAAGCTACAAACAAAGAAAGAAAATGAGTTTCTTTAAGACAAAGAAATCCAAAAGTTTCCCTATAGCCAAAACACCATCACAAATACAAACACAAGAAATCAAGAACATCAAACATGAAGTTCTTTTAAACATTCCATCATGCAAAGTTCATCTAATGGATGAAGGAGAAACTCTAGAACTTTCCAATGGATTTTTCACAATTTTTTCCATATTTGAAGAAGATGTTTGTGTAGCTACAATCATAAAAGTTGGTGATGAACTTCAATGGCCACTTACAAAAGATGAACCAGTAGTAAAGCTTGATTCTTTACATTATTTGTTCACTTTGCCTATTAAAAATGGGCATCCTTTAAGTTATGGTGTGACATTTTTAGAAAAGGGTAGTGGAAATCTTGGAGTTTTAGATGAATTTCTTAAAAAAAATGCTATGTTCACTTGTTCATCAAAATCTTTAATTAGGAAAAGTGATATTGATTGGAAAGAATTTGCTCCAAGAATTGAAGATTATAATCATGTTTTGGCTAAAGCAATTGCTGAAGGAACAGGTCAAATTGTTAAAGGGATTTTCAAATGTAGCAATGCTTATACTAATCAGGTTTGTGTATCTATTTATAACCTTCTTAGTTTTGTATTCTTAGATTTTTATTACTATTTGTTGTTTGTTTAGCCTCGATTATTATACTATTTTGTTGTTGGTTCTGCTTTCACTTACATCTTCCTTTGAGCTGAGGGTCTACCGGAAATAACCTCTCCACCTTCTTAAAGATGGGGTAAGGTCTGAGTACACTCTACCAATCTCTCCACAAACCCCACTTGCACACTATAAGAAAATTGTGAATTACATGGGGATTTTCCTGGGGATTAATATGAAAATTTGCAGGAAAATAAGTTTCCTACAGATTTTCATACTAATCCCCAGAAAAATCCCCATGTAATTCACACTTTTCTTATAGTCTTGTGATATATTACATTGAATTTGTTGTTGTTGCGTTGTCTTTTATTTGTTAAGATGTGTCTATGGGCGAGGAATCCGTGGTTGTGTCTTTATATGGTCTTTGAAGAATTGTTTGTTAGACATTCTCATATATATAGACATACTTGCCTTCCTACCATCATTTTCTGTGGGGTGTTTTTTTACTCCAAGGATCTTTTAAGTACCCAAATCGAAGTATTATGCTTAGGGACCTTTTGGATCAAATATGTCATAGGCTGAACCAAAATGTAAAGTTTATGAGTTCTTACAGCGTCTTCAAGCTAATAATACAGTAATAATTGAGTAGACCGTCTATATTTATAGATGTTTGATGAATTTCTTAATATATATATCTCGTCAATCCATAGCCTACAAGCTAGATCTATCTTTGTTTAGTTTGTTCTCCATCAAGAATGATTTTGGAAGTTGCTTCATAGGAGAGCAGAAAGGGTTAGCCACTATTTATTAAAAACATACGACTTTACTAAGTGGTAACACAATGTATAGAGTCCGATACTTGCTCGATGCTAGAAGGTCAGAACGAAAAGTGTTATAAGCTTTGAATAGAACCTCTAGTAAATGTTAATAGTAACTCTATTTCAAAGTTAAAGTTAGCCTTAAACTCTGTTTTCTTGTCGAAATCCGACTTTAATACATGTGTTAGATTAATGTCACTCTCACTTTATACTTGTAATATTTGAGATTGAGTTAGATTCAAAATTCATTTTTTCTCATTACGCTATTAAATGCAGGTACAAAAGGGAGGAGAAAACATTTTAATTCCAACTATAGAGAATTCTGGTTCTACTATTAACAAAAAGAAAGGCAATAATACCACAAATAAGAGTGCACTCAATGAAAGCCTTAAACGGTACTAAAATTCTTCTCATAATCTTTTGTCATTTAAGTCAAAAAGCTAAAGAAAAAGAAGAAAGTTTTGTCTACCAATAATGATTCTTTTATCTCATTATGTCAAAAAGTTAAAAGGGTAGAGGTTAAAAGGTTTATATATTATACTAAATATTTTGATTTTATTATATGTTAAAGATTTTTGTTCTCCTTGACATCTGTTATTTTAATATAAATTTTTTTAATTCTTAAAAATAAACAGTTCAAGAGGGTTCATATATTATACGAAATATCTTAATTTTACTATATGTTAAGGACTTTGTTCTTCTTGACATCTGTTGTTTTGATACAAATCTTTTTTATTCTTAAAAAGAAACTGTTCAAAAATATTTCAATTGGCCAAGATGAATTTCTAAATTCACAGATTTATATCGTAGTAACTTCACATCATTTATATTCTTGATTTTATGCTTGTGGAGCTCCAACGTGTATAATAGAGAACATTTTTAAATAATTGTTTAAAAAAAAAGAGGTGGGGGGCTGGGAATAAATTTAGACATTTCTCCAAAAAAGTATTTTGACATGTGGATCCATAGGCGTGTTTGGTATAGAGAAAAACATTTTTTCTATTTTTTTTTTATATTTTATTGGTCAAAACACTTTGAAGAACTTTTTTTTTTAAAAGTAAAATAAGTTTCTAAAAATTCAGGAAGATAACTTCTTTAGCGGGAGTAAAGAAAATAAGTTTTGTAAGTAATATTTCAAGTTCATTGTCTTCTTCTCAACGTTCAATGCCCCAATCCCGCTCCGCTCCCACTCCATAATATTTTTCTAGATTACATATAAATACTCTTGGAGAAAAAACTATTTAATTTTTTTTAAAAAATAAAAAATTCTAACTTGATTTTTTCTTTTTACTTGTTATTTTTGCGAAATCAAGAAAAGACAATATTTTTCTTTTTATTATACCCTCAATTTATTAATATTGAGTTAATGTTTTTGAAAAATATAGTCAGTAAATACATTTAAAATTCTATAAAGAGATAAAATAGTAAACTCACTATATACCAATTATTGTTTCTTAATAGGTGTGTCAAGTCAACATTTGACAAGTTAAAAGACATAGAGCGAGTACAAATGATCACGAAACATAACGGATGATCAAATTAGGGATAAGATACAAGTGCCCCTAGATTATGATCGAAATTTCAGAGACGCATCTTAACTAAATTAAAGTCTTACTACCTACTGAACTTATTTTTTTGTAATTTTATACACCTTTTTGGTTTACGTGACATCCAAATACCTCCCACGCGCCTCAACTGCATGGACTCATGGAGCATACCACGTAAGCCAAAAGGTGTATAAAAGAAAAAAAAAGAGTTCAGAGGATAATAAAATCTTAATTTAATTAAAGTGTGTCTCTGAGATTTCGATAACAATTTAGGGTATACTTATGCCTTATCTCATAAAATTAAGATATTCAATACAATAAAAGAATAATTAGGACCATTCTCCAAAAAAAAGTTAAAAAGAAAAAAGTATTTTTATCTAGTGTCTAGTAAGTCAACACATAAAGACTTGAACTTACAAAAAGGTGCCATTGAATTTGTTTGTAGTGTGAGGAAGCTGTCAAAAATGACAGAAAAAATGAGCAAATCTATGCTTAATGGAGTTGGAATTGCAAGTGGATCAGTTATGGGGCCTATGGTTAGGTCCCAAGCTGGCAAACAATTCTTGACCATGGTCCCTGGAGAAGTTCTATTAGCTTCACTTGATGCTCTCAGTAAGTATCCCGCAAAGTTGCTCGGATTTTTCAAAAATATTTTTGTAATTGTGTTGAATTCTTTATAAATTTATTCCATCCATTTTAATTTATGTGATACTTTTCAGATTTTGAGATTCAAACAAATCTATCTTTGGCATTAAATTTTTCATACATCTTTTAATTATTTTGAATTGCCAAATTATTGTGACTTGTATTACTTTTTATGCCGTTTATAAATATATAAATTTAATTTCCAAGAATTAGAAGATTTCACGCACAAATTTTTGGTCAAACTTAAACTGTTTGACTCTAGAAAAACGAAAAGTGACACCTAAATTGGAACAGATGGAGTACTATTTTTGGTGGATTCGACATGCACTCAACAATATTTTTGAAGAGTTCGAGCAAAATAAATAGCCAACAATTCAGTCTCTCTGTTTTTCCATTTCAAAAATGTTATGATTGATTTCTTCTTGAAACTGTAGACAAGATTTTAGATGCTGCTGAAGCTGCTGAAAAACAAACATTGACTGCAACTTCTGGTGCTGTTACTAGGATGGTCACTCAAAGGTAAATACACTTGGGATGGTGAAAGAAAATGTTTCGATTTTCTCATGTTTTTGGTCAAATTTTTTGAAAAGTACTTTCTCGAGGATTAAAAATGAGAAAACCGACTTATCCAATAGAAATAGAAAAAATGGAAAAATGATAAATATATTCTCGAACTATTGTAAATGGTATATAAATATTCTCCGTCATACTTTTGGGACATTGGTGCCCCAGCTGTCCAAAAACTAGAGCGTATATATCCTTTATACTAACAGACATACACGTATCATAATCTTATCCATTGACCCGACATTTATTAAATATCCACGTGTCCCTATTTAGTCTTCCGTTAGAGTAAAGAGCATATATGCTCTAGTTTTTAGACGACAGAGGCACCAATGTCCCAAAAGTATGACAAAGGGTATCCGCATAACATTAACGATAGTTTGAGAGTATATTTGCCCTTTTTCCCCAGAAAAAATAAGTACCCCACGTGACATCTCACATTGATTTTCTCCTCACTCCACCATTCCTAGTCTGAATCTGAATACATATCTAAATATTAAGATGTGTATTAAAATCTAGATATGTAAATTTAAATACACATCTGAATATTAAAATGTTGTCTCTCAATCTAAACATTGAATAATTAAGACCGTTTAATTATTCCATGAATTGACATTATATTAAATTTTTTTTTGGAATGAAATATAGGTATGGAGAGAATGCAGGGGAGGCAACAGGAGATGCATTAGCAACAGTAGGGCATTGTGCAGGAACTGCTTGGAATGTATTCAAAATTAGGAAGGCACTTAATCCTGCTTCTTCTGTCTCCTCTGGTGCACTCAAAGCTGCAAAAAATATAAAATAGATTAAAACTTATGGAGAAAAGTGGGGGTCGATCGGAAACAGCTTCTATGCCCTACAAAAATAGACGTAAAATCTGCGTACGTTTTACTTTCCCAGATCCTGCTTGTTGAGTGACACATGGTATGTTATTGTTGTTTGTTGTATGGAGAAAAAAAAGGTAAGTTTTTTTTTTCGAGTTGCTTGAAAAATATATTAACACATTTTGAGACATTATAACAGAGTCGATGAACTAATTTTCAGAAAATATATGGACTACCGCACATGATAAACGCATAAAATTTAGAAATCTTATTATGTGACATTGAAACATTGAAAAAATGCCATTAGTGAAAATATAATGAGTGTACCAGGCTTGTGAGGAACGACCTTATCAAGTTTGGGGGCCAATAAAGTTAGTCGACTAATTTCTAGAAAATCATTAACACACACAAAAAACTATTTAAAATCTTGAATTTTTATTTTATGACATCGAAACGCTGAAAAGACATCATAAATGAAAATGCAACAAATATTGGTCACCAGGCCAGACCTGGCCTAGTTTGGAGGCCAACAGAGTTGATCGACCAATTTTTGAAAAATCAGTGAACTCAACACACATGAAAAATTCATAGAAATTAGGATTCCTATTACGTGACACTGAAATGCTGAAAAAAATGGAAAAAATACGCGGTTAGACAAACATATACTAGTTAATTAGCTAAGATAGCTATAGTTTGCATTAATTACAATTTGAAACTTACTTCTAGCTATAATTACCTTCTCTTTCTCGCCTCTCTCCCCTCTCTCTGGAAATCTTGCTCGCCACTCTTCTCTTTTTCAGTCATCTCTCCTCTCCCTGCTCAATCTCTCTCTCACTTTATACAAACACAAATGTATAATTTGTGTTTGTGTTTGTATAAAGCGAGAGAGACTAGATATACAAATACAAATACATATATCTCTGTCCTATGCACTTATAATTATACAAATACAAATCTTCCCCTGCCCAGTTCTCTTTTGCCTTTCGCTCTCTCTCGCTTTATACAAACATAAATTATACAAATATATACAATGTATAATTTGTGTTTGTATAAAATGAGAGAGAGATTAGATATACAAATACAAATGTTTTAACTCTATTCAATTGTATACGAATTCAAATTGTATGCAGATATACAAATACAATAATTGATACATATATATATAGTAGTTACATTTATACAATTATCTAACCGATATACATATACAGTTCGCTTCTTTCCACTCTCTGCCCTCTCTCCTCCCTTTCCCAATCTTGCTCCCCAGATATACAAATATATATGTATACCAGTTACATATATACAATTATTTTGACAAATATACATATATAATTCACCTCTCTCCACTCTCTTCCCTCTCTCGCTTGCCTCTCTCCTCCCTCTCCCAATCTCGCTCGCCACTCTCCTCCCCATAACATGTAGCTACAAATCATAATTAGCAAATTATAGTTATGAAGCATAATTAAGCTATTTTTGAGTGACTATATGTGAAAATTCCCCCCCAAAAAAATGTCATTGGTGAAAATATAAGGAGTGATGGTCACTAGGCCCGTGAAGCCCATCCTGGCGGGCCCCACGTAGTCAATCGACTAATTTCTAAAAAATGACCGACACATACGAAAAATATTTAAAAAATCTTAAATTCCTATTATGTGACACCAAAACACTAAGAAAATGTCATTAATGAAAATATAACGAAATTACTTCTAACGATTAGTCACGAAAGATCTTTAGTCATACTCGTATGAAGTATGCATTGCCACAAAGGAACTTCAGTCACAACATTATTTAAAGTTCGGACTTCCTTAATCGAACTTTCGATACGATTGTCTTAAGTTTGATAAATTTGCGAAATTTGTGGGCAATGAATATAACTTAAATGATGATCTCAAAATCGGGGTATATGTATACTTCCTCCTTTGGACACCCCTAAGTGGCCCAAATACCTATAATAAGAAGCCCAACTTGTACTTCCCCTTATAAAAGAGTGAAAACGAAGCTAACACCACAAAAGCAATTATAGCAAATTTTGCGATCTGCAAACTCTCTGTTTTTTCCTTTCAATGGAGAATCCAGAAAACTTGAACATATACAAAGCTTCGAGAACTATAAAACGAAGTGAAAATACTCTGTACAACGCTCTACGATCCATTTACGAGGATTCTATATTCGTCGGCGAGATTGCTCAGCTATGGCCGGAGCTTCCGCTGTTAGCAAATCTCCGTTGTGGACTTTGGTACTCTCTGAAATTTCACTCTTCCTGCTATTTCAAATCAACTGATGGACACACCAATAATTGGTCTTTCAATACATCTCGACTTAATCTCCATGTCGCCCTTCTTGCTGGTAACTTTCCGTTTATATATTTAAAGCCTCTCATTATAAATTAATTGTGAGGAATTTGTCGATACATAATTAACTCATATTATATATGGATTTTCACTGAATTACAGACTCATTCAATTGCATATTGGATTTTTTTTCCCACTGAATTACAGACTCATTCAAGGATAGATATGGATTTTCACTGAATTACAGACTCATTCAATTGCGGATACATTCAGTTGAAAGTTTTGAATTTATAGTCTAAATAACATCGCATTGTTCCATATGACTTGGTTATGTATTTGTATTTAACAGCATTATAAATTATATGTAATATATTTGTTTACTTTGATGGTTGGATTGGAGGTGGACTGTCTTTGTTTATATACATGGTATAGTTGGAAGCTAATTGCTAATTGATGGTTAGGACAGAAGGGAGGGTGTATGATTGTTGATTCAACAAGGAAAGGGAAGCGGTTTCCAGATAGTATGTCAAAGACGATACCGATTTGGACGTGTGTATTGAATCGTGCCATCAGGAATTACAGAACGAGATTTGGTTTGACTGGTAGTGCAGAAAAGAATGTAAGTAACAGTTTTTTCTTTTGGTGTATGATAATTTCTTTAGGAATGTAGAACATTTAATATCTTCTTCTGTATCGAAATAAAGATTTTAGTTGTCTTTTGTTGATTGCTCACCTTTGAAGGATGTCATGAAAATCATGCATTTTTGTGTATCATGTGTATTTCGTGTCTATTAACTAGTCAAACAGTGTCACGTAGAATGGGATGGAGGGATTATTAATTACTGTTCACTTTAACAAAAACAACTTTTAGCAAGCTATAGATATACACGTTAACAAAGAGTGCTAAAGCCATTACCTGCATTATTGTAACCAATGTCGCTATAGGCTTTAGGGACATTTACAGAGAGAGTGTTAATTGCCTCTAAAAACATATTTAGCGCAATTAAGCTATTGCCACTAAAGATCATTTTTGGTATAATGGTTGATGTAATTTTGACATGAGTAAAGGTGAGCTAACATTACTTTATGGACAGAAATAATTATTGAACTTACGCATCTACATGATTATTTGACATAGCGGATATACAGAGATATGTATAATTTATTCCATGAGGCAGATGAAGAATTTAGTTTGAAAAAGAAGAAATAATAGTTAGTTACTTGTAGAGCTTGTTATTACCTTAAGAACATATTATTTTTCTCATTGTTCCCTTCATGAACCCCGTGTTTTCTGGGATGTTCGGGGATAGGAGGAAAGATGGAGAAACTGTTGTGCTGTGAAGTTCTCTCAAGTTATCCCTGAAAACGTTAAACTGTAAATTGTAGGAATAGGAGCACAAAAATATCTGTTTGCATCTTCCAGCAACAAATGTTGCTGGCCTCTGAAAGATTAGAGGCCATGTACTTACTGGAAGGGGAAAAAGATATGATGAAAGTAAAAATATCGGGATTTTTATGAAAAGAAATTCAAGGCTTGTGACCTGTCGGGCTTCTTGCTTGTCTATCTTGTCAAAGACTGCATCATGCCTGAAACTTTATGCATAATGTGCAATGTAGACTTGTTATATATGATAAGTTGTAATTATGCCCCTGCATATGCACATTCGTGCACACACACAAATGCCTTACGTAATCATGTGCTTATCGGTATCTTCTGTGAATTCGTTTGGACAGGAGTCAAATGATTCCACTGAATGTGGTAATACTATTAATGAGGACTCATATAACTGGGATTGTTCCTTGCATCTCCCTTTGTGGGTCTCAAATACTGAAAGAGCGCTTATTGAGGAGCGTTTAGACGGATGGACCAAGGATCTGGAGGTCAGTGGAGCTGATATTGCCTCCATTGCTTTATCCCTAAAAAAACCACTACGCCCATTATGGATTTCACAAAAAACTGTGATCTGGTTAAATGAAGTACCTGATTGTGATTCTTGGGACTTCACTCCAATAATACTTGTTTCAACGTCCTCCCCAAGTAGCAATTTTCAGCAAAGAACAACCTCCGTATTTAGTTGGAGGTACATAGCTGGAGCTGGAGACGATGAGGAAAGTTGGGCAAGGGGCCTGTCACCATCTCTTTTCTGGAAACATGCTTATGATCTCATAAACTCTGGTCCCGATACATGTAATAAGACGGTAGCTGATATTGTTGAAAAAGATAGGGTATACCGTGCACAAAGGGGAGAAAATGCTCCTCAAATATCTATTAAGCCTTCAAAATCTTCTGTGAGTAGTGGCCATTTTCCTGATCAAGAACAACTAGACCTGGAGCTTCAATGTATGAACATAGATGAGAAGTCGTATGATAAAAATTCCATATCTTGGCTGGGGGAAACAAATCTAGCAGTTGGCAAAACTCAGCTTGGTATGCTTCATCTGTTCTGTTATTGAATTTATATTACTTCTGAATCTAGCAATATGCGTTGTGAATTGAAAGTGTAGGTTGGTCAACCACTTGGTAGTCCGAAGATTGGGCTATGCTTTTAGATCTTAATGCTTTACGAGTTGTATACTTCTTATGTGGGATGTGATTAACCATTTCCTTGTAGAATGCTACCTTATTTGAAATTTGAGCATATCATGTAGTAATTCTTTTCTCGTTTCTTTTATTTAATTGCTAATCTTTATTTGGTGCCATTAGTGGTTTATTTTTCTTATGAACTTCTTGCAATGGTCACTCTGATTGAAGATTTACCATGCAGCTAAGGACGCATCTGGTGTCGATTGTGTATTGAGTTGTGATCTGGAGACTAATTCTTTTTGTTTCAAGGAATCTGGAGCCAATTTAAACCTATCTATTGTGGTGTGTATGACTTCCTTAAACATATATTGTCCCTTTACCTAATTGTTAGCTAATAATTATTCTCTTTTATCCTTTTTTTTTGGTGGTTGGGGCTATGAACAATACAGAGCTCAAAGTTTGACAGGTCTTCTTTGTTAAGAAATCTTCCTTCAGCGGTGAATTTTGCCAAGAACAACTTGAGAAAAGGGAAGAGACTCCTAGTTTGTTGCAATAGTGGTAAGTATGGCTGTACTATGTTGTTGAGTTCGTTTTCCACGTGCAATTTGACTTGTGCTATCTGAACATGGAATCTCAATATATTTGGTCCTACATCAAATTTCTTTATGTGAGGTTAGTGTGGGTGGGGGCTTTGAAGACGATACAATATAGCAAGCCTAGCATGAGCTGCCTTTCAAGATGATAAGGCATGAAGACGTTACACTAAGAAAGTTAGTTGGTTATGGTTATACTGGGAGACGTGTTTTTGTTTTGCATGTTATCTGGCAACTTGTCTGATTTCTTCTCAATACGCCAACTGATTGTGTTGTTGCTTTAATTGTTTTCGACTGTAGTTGTAAAAGACAAAATTATCGCTCACAAAGTTATTTGTTTGTGTTTTCAGGGGAAGATATTAGCATCTGTGTATGCTTAGCAATCTTGATGTCATTATTCGATGACAAAGGTACGTATGGATATCTTATTTCAATTTGCAATTATTATTTTGACCGTTGTAACTAAAACAAAATTTAGCTCTCATACATAATCCATTAACGATCCTCCCTATTCTCTGTGTTTGTCTCAATAATCGGGAAAATGTAGCTCTTCTTGAGGTTTCAGACAAATATTCTAATTTTCGTGTACTTTCTTTAGGCCACTTTGATGAAGGGAGATTTTTTAACGAGACACGAATCAATAAATTGGAGTTAAGACGACGATTGGTGTTTATCTGCCAATTTGCTGTGAATGCTCGTCCGTCAAGAGGGAATGTTAAACAAGTCTTTAGTTATCTTTGTGGAGGAAATGTTGCAATAACTTCTTGAGCCAAGATGAAAGTTTGAGTTCTTATAAATTCAATGAATGTTAGCCTTCTTGTATTTTACTATATAGTATGATGTAGAAATTCTGTTTTCTACTTCATTTGTTGTTTCATAACTCCAAAATAATGTTTTCACAATGTGTATGAGTTCGTCAAATTATTACTTACAATCCATAAAGGGAATACGACAATCCATACAGGTAGATAGACTGTTTCTAAAAGATTCTCGGCTCAAGTGTAGCAAACCAAAATATACATAAATACGACAATGAAACATGTAAGCTTGCGCGCATAATATATTAAGTTATCAAATTTGTGAGCTTAGACAACTTGGTCAATTTGTATCGTCACTTGCCAAATTGTACTTAAATATGTTCACCTAATTTCAGATCATTCATTGACTTATTATCCAAAAAAATATATGTTGTCCCAATAATCTAATTAAATATGTACACAATATCGTCTTAAATTAGCTCTCGTCTATGAAATTTCACTAGGTATAATATTATTATTATTGCAATATCGTCTAAAAAATCGAAAAGCACGGTCAAGTGGCCGTGCAACAAGAAAATAAAAAAATGTTACCTCTTATATATATAACTTAAACTAAAAATTTATTTATTTACACTATGAATATATAATTATATATAACTCGAACCTTTAGATATAAACACAATGACTTTTTCTTTCCTTGTGTAGATTAATTAACTAACCCATTTTTTTTCATACGACATTTTCTTTGTCAGCAGACTATACGTTGATTATTTCTAAGTAATTATATTGTAATCTCACATATTTAATTTTTACTTTTTACTTATATTATAAAACTAGAAAACCAAATTCATGACATTAAAGTTGTTGTCCAACCCACCACTCAATGGTGAAGCATGGGGTATGAGGTGTTTTTTTAAATTGTTTTTTATAAAATCGTCTATATATATATATATATATATAGTACATGTTCAAATATCTAGTAGAATCAATTGATCATAAGTTACATATTTTCATTTTATATGGATAAAGTTTTCGATCTTGATTTGGCATTAACGGTGGTCGGAATTTCAGGTGGTGACACGGCTGAGCCACCAGCACCGCGGTGTTTCACGCCTCCCGATGATCATGACGTGAGTATTCAAGTTCAATTGCCTAGTGTTAATTGTGAAAATGGCCTTTGTATAGTATGTATGGAAGGTTTTCAAACAAGTGTTAATGATCATGGCAAAAAAATGCCTTGTGGTCATGTTTTTCATGCAAATTGTCTCACCAAATGGCTCTCCATTTGTAATTCTTGCCCTCTTTGCCGTTATAAAGTCTCCACCACTTGAAGGCGGTGCAGATTCGAAAGTTAAATTTGATCAGCTAGACTTTTGAGATTGTTAACATTAAATCATTTTTGGAAGAATGAGTTCATCTATATATATGTAGATCTCAATTTTTGTGAACCTAAAAAATTCCTTGTTACTTGTTAGATCGATTAGAAAGAATGACTCTTTTCTAAAATTAGAAAAAATTAATTTCATTACCCTTAATGAGATGCTTTTATAGCCGCAGAAATGTAATTATGACACGTCTGAAATCATAAATTTTAGAAAGTTTTTTTTATACACCTTGTGCCCAATCAAATGGATTCACGTGAACTGAGATAGAGGAAGTAAAATTTAAAGATCGTAAATGGGATCGATAAATCCATTCTCGAAGACGAAGAACTATGTCCGCCACACCTCTCTACAACAAATTGACTCAAGGTTCGTTGAGCTAATTCATATGATATGACGATCAGCTAAAAGTAGAAGACTGTTGCCATGAGAGAAGATGGACGAAGAAGATGGCCCAATTAGATGAGGACATAATTTAATTTAATTTGGATCTTCCTCATTGGTTCACCTAGGGTGTATCGAACCAGTCATAATTTTTTTTTTTAATCGTATTAGTTTTATCCTCTTTTACAAATTCTTATGTTTAATGTGTAATAGTCAATGGAAGTTCCCTTCATTACAAAGAGTTAAACTAATTTTGTCATTATAAAATATTATAATTTTACAATAAAATTAAATTCGAGTGACTATATTTTTGACTGATAATCTAAAAATATTATGAAAAAACATATAGCCTACATCTGAAAATTCTTCAATTATTCAAAACGTTAGATGATAATCTAATATTTATTCATAAAGTTAAACAATATACAAGGAAATTTCCATAAATCTGCCAAAATACAACATGTGAATTGGAACTGCTAAACTCGTAAAGACAATACTTTCTTATTTATTTATTTTATACGATGATGGTTGACTAATGTTTAATTAAACAAACAATTCAAGAAAACAAATAATTATCTTTTAATATATTTTTGAAATTTTATAATCATAAAGTGTATTATTAAAAATGAAATAAAAAGACTTTAAGTTAAATTAAATTTAAATATAAAAAGGTGACCTATCCTTTGAGAATAATTAAGAAAAAGTGTCATGGAAAATGTAATAAATAAAATAGTTTTAAAAAAATCAATTTTGAATACGCACCAAAATACGAGGATGCTAAATCTTTATTTAGTCTTTTTCTTTTGTTGATAAATTACATTTAGAAATAATTTTAGTATAATTAAAAAAGAAAAAATACACAATAATCATAAACATGTATAACACTAAATTTTATAACTCATTTTCTTTTCGACATGGGAAAAGGTTGTGCACACTTAGTAATTGTAAATAGACAACTTAGGTTGAATTCAGAAAGATTAATAAAAACGAGTTAAATTCCAATTCATTCTTTTTTTTATATGGATAAAAATAAATTGAATATAAATGGAGTCCTAGTATATTTTAAAAGTTTACATTAAATTAATCCTAACATTTATGAATATCAAAAGCATTTTAACAATAAGAATCAAGTATAGTATTGGAACACATGTCAACATATTTTCAAGGTATCATACATATAAATGTAATTAGATAATTTGTGTATAAATAACTATAAATGACAATAATTGAAGAATTGTGTATCAAATTATGAAGATTTTAATATAATTGAAAAAATATTTCAACACAAATATAACATCAAATATTAAAACAGAGTAATAATATGAATTGAAACGTTATTTTTCTAATTCTAATATTTATTGTCATTTCGATTATATATTAATCATCCTGTTTAATTCTTTCACGTCACACATATATATATATATATATATTTAAGAATTTATATTAAAAATTATAAATATACTCTTTAATAATTACTAATGTAAGAGAAATTAAAAAAATTACATAATTACTGGCAGAACCGCGAGACATGTTTGATGAGCTTAGCATCTTTGTTTCCACTAATTGTGAAATGAACATAGTCAAGCAGATGATACCTATTGTCGCAAGTGATTTATTTAACGGAGTTGACATGTTAGAAAAGGCAAATAAGTTAAGGCCTTGGTGGGATAAATCGTGACTTTTACCGACTGACAGCCATATCTTGTTTGGAACGTTTACATTTGTTTGGGTTGGCAAGTCTAGATATCAAATCTCATCTTTAGTTGGCATATAAATATACTTAGATAAACATTTGAAATGAAGCTTTATCTTGATTTATGTATTGATTTTTAAATTGAATATAAAAAATAGAGCATTAAGTACAGTGATCTTGAATGTGTAATGACATTTAATTAAATTTTTGCGGACAATACTATTTTGGTGTAGTGCTATCCGTGTGTAGAATGACACACTTTTAGTTTGTAAGTATTTGAATTACAATCTTAAATCGAAACCTCAAATCTTGATCATAAGAGGTGGTAAATGTATTATATTTGTTTAGGTGGATCATGCTAATTACTCAAGTATCACTTAGAAATAAACTGAAACATGAAAAAAACATTAATGCTACATACAATTGTATTGCCATATATCAAGCATATGAAAACAATAAAAGGAAATTCATATCAAGCATGTCCGCTGTCTCTGAGCTCTCTTTCTTTGCCTTCTCATTTTTTTTTGAAAAAATGCCTTCAAAAAATTCCACAAATCATTTTGGCTTACGATATTTATACATGAGACTCCACATGACAGTTCCAACAACGAGTCCAAAGCTGGAAAATTTAACACATTTTAAATTTGTACTTCATTGGCTCAATCAACCTTAACGCATTTTATGATGCTTCTTTTTTGTTCATCACACTTAACAGGATGATTGGAGGATACCCGTTCTTCTCAAGGTGAAGGAAGCATTGAAGGTGAAGGAGCTAGATTCAATGGGACGGTCAGGACGATTATTTCATGTTATAATACCATGTTCGCTTATTTTATTTTGTATGATCACAATTAGACTTTTCGAAATAAAAACGACACCTCTAGCTAGTATATGATTGGGAATATGATCTTACTTTAATTCTTCTTCTAGGATTGTTTATTTATCATGCTCTACTTAAATGTTACATTTCGGCAATCCACTTTTCTTTTCATTAAAGAACCCGCTAGTGTTTATTATTATTATGAACTCAAACAAAAGAACAAAAAAAAAAAAGAATTTAGAAGACTTGTTGAAAAGAAAAAAAGACGTGAGTGGCATTATGACTGACGTTCTATACTGATTGAGTTTGACTCCCAACTTAAGTTCGACATAGTGGTGGAGCCAGAATTAATAGATGCGTTTGCAACATTTACTATATGTACAATGTAACTTTCAGATGAACCCCCCTAAACCCTTACTAGCCCCGCCCTTGATTCAACATATGGACTACCAACAAGGTTTCAAACTTTCACGCATAGGATTCTCAATTGAATTCCCATCAAAAGTACAAGTTTTTTCTATATTGCGCTTGAAAGCTATTTTCAGCTTAAAAATATTTAAAATAAGTCAATTCAAAAAATTACTATACAACTTTTGAAATAATAATATTTATATATTTCAAAAGCAGAAAAACATTCTGAATGTATACAACCTAGAATTTGATACGGAAAACAACTCAAAGTTTTTCATTCACTTTCTTTTTTCTAGATCATGATCAACTTCACCTTATCAATATAAGAGGTATTTTTTCTTTATTTATCACAAGAAAAAAGATATGGATTTAATAAAACTTTGAGAATAATTTTTTTAGCATAGTATTAAATATATGTTGTAATTCTTCATCCTTATATGCTTCGTCTGAAAATTTATTCAAATCGAAACTGTGCAAAATTTCTTTATTTGGATCTTGATTTTTCTCAAATTGGCCTTCACATATTATGGTTGAGTCTTCTATTTTTACACTCTTTAAACCTTTTGAAGTGTCATCTTCCTTGGTAAAATTTGTTGAAGCTTCAACTTTCAAGATTATTTTTTATTTTTTCGCTGTCTTTTTTTTAAAATTTTTTTTGTTGAATTTGCTTTCAAAATTAGATTTTATAGAGTAGTGCAATAGTGAGAGTAATTAATCAATGTATGAAATAATTACAGTGAATATTAATTACTTATTAGTTTTCCTAGGTCGGTCAAATATCTATATTCAAAACTAATTAACTATCAAGGGTATAATAGGAAAAATATTGTAAATTATGCATTGATTTTTAAAATGACAAATATTATGAATCAATTATTTATAATAATAATGGCATATAAAAAAAACAGAAAGAGTATAAATTCACTTTAAAATAATTACATATTATCTTACTAATTAATAATTTCATAACAAATTTCAATTCAGATAAACCACTTCTTTTAAATATAAATAATCGAGATAATATGAATACATATTACCTAATTTGACAAGGATGGTAATTTTGATCGTTAATTGTTTTTCCAAACAATTCTATTTTGAATCAAATTAGTACTATTTGTAAGTACGGTTTTAAATAGGATTTAGTTGAAATTTAGTTTAGAGAATTCTCTTCACAATGGGGAATCAAATATCAGAATTGGTGAAGAAAGCTAAGAAGAAACTCAGCGAAACTGCTAACAGAATGAAGTTGGATAAATCAGGTTTATTTACCACTAAACAATTTTTAATACTTAATTTTTTTTGTTACTAATCATGTTTTGCGTAGTGATTAACGGCTTCTTCATAATGGGAGATCAAATATCGAGAGGAGAAGAATTGGTGAAGAAAGCTGAGAAGAAACTCAATGGTTGGGGAATTTTCGGGTCCAAATATCATGACGCTGCAGATTTACTCTATAAAGCTGTTGATCGCTTCAAACTCGCTAAATCATGTTTGTATTACAACACCATTTATTCTTGGGATAATGCACAAGTATCCCCTAGATTATGATCGAAATTCAGAGATACATCTTAACTAAACTAAGCTTCTATTACCCTGAACCTTTTGGCTTACGTAAGCCAAAATGTGTACAAAATTACAAAACAAATGAATTCAGAGATAATATGACCTTAGTTTAGTTAAGATGTATTTCTGGAATTTCGATCATAGTCTAGAGAGGTACCTGTGCCTTACCTTCATTTGTTTGTTTGTTTGATAGTGGAATATAGTGTGGGAAGGTCTAAGATGATCCTTAATTACTTTTAGAAAATTCCTAATTTGTCTTTTGAATAGTGGAATTGAATGGATTCTGCTTATACGGACTTGAGCAATTCTCCTATCATGAGTTAGTTTTTGGGGTTAAATTAAGTTTCGATATCATGTTTGGTTGGGAATGGACGGGTGTTCTGCGTATATGGACTTTTGTAATTTTCTCTTAATGAGCTTGATTTTGGAGTTGAATTAGGGTTACGTGCCAATAGATTTTAATGGGAAAATTGGAGGTAGAAGATCATATAGTATTAGATGCACATTAATTAATCTTACAATGTTTGTCTTTCAGGGGATCGAGTTGGAGCAGTATACGTGAAATTAGCAAGTTGTCATCTGAAGGTATTATTGATCCTCTTCGTTATAACTTTTGTACACAAACTTAAATTCTTAAAACTATTTTCTCTTATCTTATCAGTTGGATCAGAAACATGAGGCTTCTCATTCTTACGATATTGCTGCTGATTACTACAAGATGACGAAAAATTTGAAAGGTTGTGTGTTGCCTTATTGTGTTATTGTACAAATCTTGTATGACGTTGCAGGAATGTCTTATGGATATATGTCTATTTCTTGCAGAGGCAATATCATGTCTAGAGAAAGCAGCACACATATTGCTGGACATTGGAAGGCCAAACGCGACCACAGGACATTATCAGGTACAACTATATTGTCGATGAGAATTCAGATGTGCTCTGTTGTTTTTAATAGACAGCTGCTAAATGTTTTCATTATGCATTTGAAAGATACATAAAAAATCTTTTGGATCCAGGAAATTGCTAAATTATATGAACACGAGAATGATTTGGAGCTGGCTATAGTTTACTATCAGAAAACAGTTGATCTTTTCCAGAGTATGGATTTAACATCATCTGCAAATCAGTACAGGCAGAAAATTGCAGAATACTCAGCTAAAGTAGGAAAGTAAGATTCTTCGTCTTGAAGTAGTACATAATATAGTTTTGTATTGTTGAACATGGAAAGAACAATTGAAGTTTTGCATTCTGTATTTGTCACAAAGATTTCAAAGATCAATCACGATGTTTGAGGAGATAGCAACATATTCCATCAGAAACAACTTGTTGAAGTATGGAGTTAGAGGGCATCTTTTGAATGCTGGTATTTGCCAACTTTGTAAAGGTGATGTTATTGCAATTAGCAACGCCTTTGAGCGATATCAGGTAAAGTAGTTTCCTTTCAAGACTCTTAAAATTTCAATGACACATGAATCATGATATATGTTTCAAGTACATAATGCATCCTAATTTACAGATACTGGATACAACATTTTCAGGGACGCGTGAGTGCAAGCTTCTAATGGTATGTCATAGCTTGTACTAACTCTAGGATCATAATGTGTTTGAAATATGATTATATACGAATAAATTTGGGAGAATACTTTTGCAAATGATAGGGTTTGGCAGCTGCTATTGACAAGAGAGATGTTGCAGAGTTTACTAGTTGTCTCAAGGAATATGATAGCACTATAAAGCAGGTAAATATAACACATTTTAAATTTATACTTCCTTGGCTCAATCAACCTTTTAATACATTTTATGATGCTTCTCTCATCTCATTTAACAGGATAAATGGAGGACACCAGTTCTTCTCAAGATGAAGGAAGCGTTGAAGGCGTAAGAGCTAAGGACAATTAGGATGGTTATTTTATATTGTACCATGTTCGCTTATTTTATTTTGTACGACCAAAATTAGACTTTTCAAAACAAAAAACCTTTGATACCTTTAGCTAGTAGGATTGCGGAATATGGTCGATCTTAATTCTTCTTCTAGGATTGCTTTGTTATCATGCTCTACTTTAGTACAAAGTACAAGTTCTATAGAAGGACCTGACCCATTGAGTGTATATACGCATACCATTTTTGAAAGTTTGAGAATATATATTTAACCTTTTTTCGAATATAATATTATTATTGTTTATTCAAACTATAGTACAAACTCATTGCTGCTTTTACATGGACTACAAAATTTACAAAAAAGATCATCCTTTTAAAAGGGAACATTATTTTACCTATAAATAAAATTACAACATGTGAAAGGTTATTTATTTAATTTAATTTATCAGCGATAACTGCGATAATTCGGAGTATACATGCAACTCTCAGCATACTTCACCAAATCTGCAGGCTGAGGCAGACGTGTCGCAACGCCTGCGTGTATATAACACAATCAAATCACTTAAAATGTAATTATAAATAGCTCTATATAATGGACATTGATTTATATGAATGGTGTAAAGTTTTTAGTGTTATCAGTACATATAACTTAAATCCAATTAAGACGTATGACGAAAAAGGAAGAAATGAGCTCACCGAGTTCATATGCTTTAGCAGCAACATTAGCAGCAATATGAGCTGAGATCTTTCTGATATTACCAAATGGAGGGTAAATCATCCCCTTGCCATAATGCTCCTCAGTTACTTGACTGGCCAACGCTTCCGCTGTTTCGCGTAAACAAAAATTAATACTTAAAGTTTAAAGTAGAGGGGAGGATGTGACACGTTGGGCGGTTGGAGAGGGGATTGACTTGTCCAAATTTGACCCAACTCGCCCATTTACCACCTCTGATGGTCAAGATATGAGATTTCGATATAAGGTTTGTAATTCAAATACTCCCTTTGTTTCAATTTGGTTGTCTAATTTTGACTTGAGACGGAGTTTAAGAAAGTAAATGCAACTTTTGACTATGTGGTACATGAACATGCCATGTGAGAAGTTGAAAATTAAGAGTTATCATTTATCAAAAGAGAAAAGAGACATTCTTTTTAAAACGAACTTAATAGGAAAGTAAGACAAACAAATTGAAACGAAAGAGTACTTACAAGCTGCTAAAAGCATGTCATTGTGCACACGGATAGCGCCAGCCATGACCAAGCCAAAACCAAATCCTGGGAATATGTAACAATTGTTTGCCTGTGATATTGCATGAAAGAACGTAAATTAACCATAATCGAGTTGATTGTGATCGATGGTACTTTACAAAAGGAATTTAAGCATATATATGCATTAACAAACCTGGCTAGGAATGTGGAGTTTGTTATTGTACTCTACTGGAGGGAAGGGACTTCCACTTGCAAAGACGGCTCGACCCTTTTCATAATACAATAAGAAACCGATCAACGTCGTGAGCTTTGAGTACATGATTTAACCAAAAACAGAACTTTAGCATTGAACTCATTGTACTTTCGAAATAATGGTTCAAAATATTAGTGATTTTTCACATATGCCTCCGTTGTCATGAATATTAACTACTTACCTCACTCCAAGTATAAGCTTCTTCAGCAGTGCATTCGGATTGTGCAGTCGGGTTTGAGAGAGCCATAATGAGAGGTCTCTGCAAATCATATTTTAGTCCGTCAGCTCAAGAAAATTTCGATTGGTGAGAAGAGGAAATGGAAAATCGCAGAAATGAAGCACCTTGTTTATGGAGGCCATAACCTCAATCACTTCCTTAGTAAATGTTTGTCCAACTCCAGACGTTCCGATTATGGCAGCTGGCTTAATGGCCTAAATAAATTTTAAAAGTGTTAATACATTCAAAAGGATTTTAAAAGTGGTAATCCCCGATTAGGGAGCTCATCGATCAAACCTTAACAGTGTAGAGGAGATTGTTGACAGGTTCGTGTTCATGTGCCCAAGGTTTCTTGTGAGCTTGAAGTGATTCCTTTCGAGCGTTTACAATTAAACCCTGCACATAACCACTCAATTATATAGACTATGTAAGCAGAGGAACCAATCGTAAACTTTGTGAAATGTGAAATTTAAGACAAATACTAGCCTAGGAGATGGTATATTTTCCTACCTTTGAGTCCACGAGCCAGATATTTTTACGCGCTTCCTCCACAGGAGCTTTTGTCTACAGATAACAAACACAATTTATCAAGTGAAACATACTAAACGAGAATACGACTTTGATATACCACTGGCAACCAAAATCTTCCACCTTCTTTGAGATCGCAAGTGCTATGAGTTCTGCTATGCCAGTTCCAGCCTGTGATCACGAAGACATCGACATGAAACAATTTAAGGACTTTAAGATCATTTCAATATCTTTTAATGTAAATTATCCATCTATATCTGCTATCGACACGAGTAGAGGCAAAAAGATTATATGATTTCAGATGCATAATATCTCCTCCGAATGTAAATCGCGTCATGAGTAAATCACAAAATCACTAGAAATTTGGGATTTCATCCAGTTATTGTATTCTTTCTCTAAGTCATTCATTGCTACCATTTGTATCCTTTTTTACATGCTCGTCTATGGAAACAATTGAAAACTTGAGTCTTTAAAAGAAAGTTCTAGCCTTACTTCTCCAGCACCGAAGAACAAGAATGTATGATCAGCTAAGGACCCTCCGAGCAGCTTAAGCGATGCAACAAGCCCCGCAAGTACCACAGCAGCTGTCCCCTGCAGCATTAATGAGATCAAAAACCCGAACAAAAGCAAATGTCCGGTGATATAGGCCAAAAGAAATGCAGCATACCTGTATATCATCATTGAATACCAAATGTGTGGTACCATATTTCGCCAACAGCTCAAAAGCGTTGTGATTCGCAAAATCTTCATACTGCAGATGACGTTACAAATATCAGACTTTGACTTTACATGAAAGGCGATGTGGTCCTTAACAAGTTTCAAACTACTAACCTGTACAAGAACTTTTTCACCGTAGTTTTGCTTCACAGCCTTCATGAATTCATCAAGAAAGTCGTAGTATTCCTACAAGGATCAAAACGAAACAGACATATCTCAAGAACACAGCGCAAATCTCAATTTATATTTCTACGTGGTAACAAGTACGATATAGAGTGATGCTATTATAAAATTGACCTTCCCAGTAGCTCTCTTTTGTCTGAGTCCAATGTAGAATTCGTCTTTCAATAGTTGCTCATTATTTGTTCCCACATCAATTGTTATAGGCAAACACTGCACATTTGAGCAAAACGATAGCATTTTCATAGTTACAAAATCATAGTAGTATATATGTTTTAACGAGTTTTGGTACCGCTGAAGGTCTGACTCCTCCGAGTGCAGTATACAAAGCCAATTTCCCTACTGGTATACCCATTCCCTGGGACAATATAATGGAATTCATATTCCATGTCAGGATTACTCATTCGACGCATTACAAAGTACTCAAACAAGAAAAGAAAATTTGTTTTTTTGGGCCAATGAATCTAACTAGAGGATTCACAAAAATGCAAGAATGTTGAAACTTAACACAAATTTTTAGCAATTTTTACACTATACTACAAACTTCTCCTATGTTGAGGGAGTCCATGAAGGACCGCACCCCAAGGGGTGTAATGTAGGCAATCTATCCCGACTCAAGCATTAGCCATTAATTCCACCAATCGAACCCGTGACCTACAAAATTTACATCTTACCTCCATTCAAGTGAACCCCTTCTATACACCTAGCTACCACACACATAATACACAACATCAACAACATACTCAGTATAATTAATCCCGCAAGTGAGGTTTGGAGAGAGCACTACATACACAGACCTTACACCTACCTTTGTGGGGTAGAGAGGTTGTTACTGATAGACCCTCGACTACAAACTAATAAAATATGTGTCGACAGATTACCTGGCAGCCGAGATCTCCAAGTCCAAGAATTCTTTCACCATCGGTAACGACAATAACTTGTATTTTCCTCTCAGGCCAGTTTTTCAATACCTCAAGGATCCTTCCTCTGCAAATAAATAAACACTTACATCTTTAGTTGAATTACTTTCACTACGAAGCAGTAAATACACTTTTAACTCGTAAAAGTACCATACTTTTCTTTCAAACTGATGTATAAACCCTGCGGACGCTTAAAAATGCTTCCATATTTTTGGCAAGCCTCACCAACAGTTGGAGTATAGACAATCGGAAGCAACTCTTCTACATTATCGATAAGAAGCTTGTAAAACAACCTTTCATTTCTCTCCTGCAAATACAATACAGAAAAGAAAACAGAGGAAGAATGAGAAGGCTGGCTAAATAAAATACCATTACAACATCAATTTCACGTATGGCCTCTGAACTTTACCCGTTATAATAGCAAAGTCACAAAACCATTTTTTTGCCACATTAAACAAACTGAAATTCACCAACTATAACAATAACTTTACATACTCTGGACGTCCCAATTTATATGCCATAGTTCAAATTTTGAAAGTCAAAACTTTTATTTTGACTGTGAATTTGGACACACAATTTTAAAGGTTTTTGAAAAATAATTTACATATTTAGAAACTACATAAAAAGTACAATAAGTCACAAAAATTAACAATTCAAATATTCAAAAGGAATACGAATAAACTTTGTTGACTCTCGAAATCTGAACTATGTCATACAATCTTTACCAACTTTACGGTAAAGTCACTAAGTCTAAGTTTTTTTCCGCTACACGACAAAACATACCTCTCAAGAAGACTTTTGTGTTACACAAAACTCTTATAGCAGATAAAGTTCAGTTACTTTAATCGAATAAAAAGTTAGGCGACTTTACTTGGTCTTATGGACTTACGATGGATAAAGTTAAGTGATCATACATGACAATGACTCGCACCCCTTCATATGAATAGCAAAACTCGATGCACAACTAAATTCATAAGTAAAGAATTTGTGCTTATAGTTTACCTCTAGTTCCATCAGGACAACATATTTATTCAAAGGGACTTCATATCCGCGAAGACTCTGCATAAGTCTTCTCTCCTGAAATGACATAACACAAGATATATAATAATGTAAGATCCTACATGACGCAAACATCAATAACTGATTCACGACTCAAATTCATGACTTATAGATCACTCTGGAACAACTTTTCCAACTTGTAACATTAATCAGTTTATGTACCTGAAGTTCCTGGGGTATAACCGCGGGTGGAAGAAGGCCTTGCAAGTAATGAACATCTCTTTCCTTCTCCGTGAAGGCGAGCCCTTTGTTGTAACGCGGATCCCTCAACAAGTTGTAACCACTAATTTTTTCCAGCCAAAAAGTTAACAAATATAACAACATTTTACAGCCAAATTTGCAAATAAAAGATAACAAACTCCCAAAATGATCAGAAAAACTACTTAATTCACAAACTTGAAACTCTTTACTAATTCATGAATATGATCTCCCTACTCAATGATCACAAGCTATGTTGCTCGGACTCTTTAGAAATGTCAATGGGTGCGAATCGGATTCACCAAAAGTAATGTATTTTTAGAGAATCCGACAAGGGTGCGGATCGAAAGTAAAGAGTCCGTACAACTCAGCTCACAAGTTTGTTAGTCAAAAATATTTCTTAAAGATTCCATTAACACAACTGTAATCACCATTTTTTAAGCTAATCAATCACTAACATTTTGTTATGGTGTTGGTACGTTGAAAAGAGTTCTTAGGTTTAAATACACGGCTACTAACAAGATACTACTATTTTCTTTGTTCTTATGACTCTTTTAGATTTCGAGAGTCAAGCAAATTTTTCTTTTTTACCACAATTTTTTTTGTACTTGCTGGATATGATTAATTATTGTGATTTATAATATTGTTTAGATAATAGTTAAATATTTATCTCAGCTATTACTTAAGACGGTCAAATGAGAAAAAAAATTAAATCATGTACTAATTACATTTTTTGGTATATTGAAAATTAATCATTTTTATTCCTTGACAGAAACAAAAATTTGATTTCACCGTATCATGTTGATGGCAAATCAATAGGTACTTTCAAATATTTAAGCGGTTAATTACTGTGATTTATAATATTTTTACCATTTATATTTTTACTTTATTTATTTTAATTTATTTGTCTTGATTTTTATATGAAAAAGACAAAAATGATTTTTTTGATTAGAAGCTTTTTCAAATGTTACATAAATATTTTAAATTATTAACCACTGTTAAATTAACTTACTACTATTTTTTATTTAGAAAAAAGTTTCTAAACATATAAAAAAAACCCTTAAAAAACTTTTGGAGATTCTATATGAATTTAGACTCAACATTAGTTAATTTGACTTAACTCGTATTTTAAATCAAACAAAATAAATTGTGAAACAAATTAAAACAAAAGAAGTATTTCAAACAAAAAAAAAACTTATGATTTCTATGTTCGAATTGAACAAATATATCAATAATCAAAATTTGACTCTTCAAAACCAAAACAATACCACATATATAAATTGAGACAGAAGGAGACACGTGATCCTCAGTGAGGAATTATCGATACTTATATTAGTGGAAGGAAGGATAGCAAATCGCGAAATTAATTTGAGACGTTCACAAGCTGACACGAACATTACGATTACCTAGAAACAACGAAAGTCCATGGAGTGATGAGTTGATCCTCCGTGGCACGATCTTCACCGTAGATATCCTCAACACCACCTCCAACCGTTGATGTCGGTGACATGTCCAACACCGCTTCACTCTTCTCCTCCATCTTGCTATCCATTTTTTTCTCACACACTAGTAAGTTGTAACTTGTAAGTAATTTGTTTTATTTTGCCACATATATAATATAGTAATAAAAAATAGATTAGCATTATAGTACACGTACACGTGTCTCAATAAATAAATATATACTCATCAATTCTTGATTCTTCCTTTACTTTGCCACATGCCATTTTCTTGAAAGATGTGGATGATGATTTTGTCACTTTCTTTAGCATATTGTATATGGATAAGTTAATGAATTTTTGATGAAATGGTTTTAGAGTTGGAGGAGCTTAACATACGATCTTACAATTTTTAGAGTATATGCCAACTTATAGGAATATAATTAGACGATATTTTCCATTTTTCGTATGTATATTAATCTATGAATATTTTGGTAATATAACTTTCGAATGATTTCTCCGTAAATTTTTTATAGAACTCGCCGTAGGAATTTGGGAGAGTAGTACGTATACTCTCACAATTTTTGAGTTTATTTTGGACATAAAGGGGCTAATTTACATGAATTAAGCAATTTTCTCAGTTTTTCATGTGTGTTAGCCCATGAATATTTTGGTGATATGAATTTTAGACGAATCTCTTTGTGAAAATCTTTACAGAACCCTCCGTAGGGAGTTGGGGTAGCAGTACGTACAATATCAAAAATTTTAGAGTCTATTTTGGGCATGTAGGGGCCAATTTACAAGAATCAGGTGATTTTCTCAGTTTTTCATGTGTGTTAGCCCATGAATATTTTGGTGATATGAATTTTAGACGATCTCTTTGTGAAATCTTTACAGAACCCTCCGTAGGGAGTTGGGGTAGCAGTACGTACAATATCAAAAATTTTAGAGTCTATTTTGGGCATGTAGGGGCCAATTTACAAGAATCAGGTGATTTTCTCAGTTTTTCGTGTGTCTTAGCCCATGAATATTTTCATGATATGACTTACGGATAAAAAAAAATTGAAACCTTTACAGAACCCTCCGTAGGAATTTGGAGGAGCATTACGTACAATCTCACAATTTTCAGAGTCCATTTTAGACATTTAGGGGTCAATTTATAAGAATTAGGTGATTTACTCAGTTTTTTCGAGTGTGTTATCCCATGAATATTTTTGTGATATAGCTTCCAGACAGCTTGTTTGTGAAACCTATACAGAAATCTCTATAGGAAGTTGTACTTATAGTCTCATAATTTTTAGAGTACATTTTGGATATTAAGAGGCCAATTTATAAGAATTAGACAATTTTCTCGAATTTTTTATGCGCTTGCAAAACCTTTATAGAACCTTCCGCAGGGGGGTTGGGGAAAAACATATACATTCTCATAATTTTTAGAGTCCATTTTGGGCATTTAGAAGTCAATTTACAGGAATTAGGCGATTTTCTTAATTTTTCGTGTGTTAGCCCATGAATATTTTGGTTATATGACTTCGAGATAATTTATTTGCGAAGCCTTTACGGAACCCTCCATGGGGAGTTGGAGGAGCAGTATGTACAGTCTCACAATGGTTTCCAGATGATTTCTTTGCGAAACCTTTACGAAATTCTTTGTAAGGATTTGAGGGAGCAATAAATACAGTCTCATAGAGCCCATATGGGGCATTTAGGGGCCAAATTACAGGAATTAGGCGATTTTCTAAGTTTTTCGTGTGTGTTAGATGAATATTTTGGTGAGATGACTTTCAGACGATTTCTTTGCGAAACCTTTATGGAACTCTCCATAGGGAGATGGGGGAGCACTATGTACAATCTCAAAAATTTTAGAGTTCATTATTGGCATTTAGCGGAAAATTTCTTTGTGAAACCTTTATGGAACCCTCTGTAAGGAGTTGGGGGGAGTAGTACATACAATCTCACAATTTTTAGAGTCCATATTAGGCATTTAAGGCCAATTTATAGGAATTAAGTGTTTTTTATAGTTTTTTCGTGTGTTAGCCCATGAATATTTTGGTGATATGGCTTCCAGATTATTTCTTTGCGAAACTTTTATGGAACCCTCTGCAGGGAGTTGGGGGAGCACTACGTACAGTCTCACAATTTTTAGAGTCCATATCGGACATTTAGGGGCCAATTTACATGAATTAGGCGATTTTCTCAATTTTTCGTGTGTGTCAGCCCATGAATATTTTGGTGATAAGTCTTTTGAATACATTTTTTTCAAAACACTTACGAGAGCTTACGTAATGATATAGGGGAGAAATACATATAACCTCACCATAATCCCCACTATTTCTTTAGCATGAAAAGGCCATTTAACATGATTTAGACGATTTTTTCGATTTTTCGTAGAGGGCCACTATTCTACTCTCTACTTGTAAAATATACTAGAATCAAGGATCAAATCAAACATTTAGCTAAAATAGAAAGTAGAATGTAACAGGCTTAGAGGTACATCAAGAATAATCTTATTTGCAGGTCACACATTAGTTTCAGAAGAGAAACTTTCAATTGTTATAGTGAACCATAAATCCCAATAGTTCAGTATTGCATACCGAACTATAGTGAATGAGATGATATCTTTATGCAGAATTGAGTTTTTGATAGAGCCAAAATCTGACTCGTAGCAGGATTATAAACATAAAAATAAAGTTTTTTCATATGTTGAGTTCATAAATGTTAAAAATCTTACGAATTGAGTCCATAAAATTTAAATCATATACACCTCCGACTCTTCTTATACTTTTTGTTTCAACGGGGTTGGATTATTTCTTCAAGAGTTGAGACACAAAAAAAAATTTGAAATAATATTCATGTTTGAATGTACTTAAATATAATATCAAAAGTGAAAAATGAATTTAAAAACAGATTATACTAACATGTTTTTCAAATTTGAAATATACCTTCAAGTTGAAAAGTTGTATTTCAATTTTTCATGTTCAAACATCAATTTTCAAATAAAGTAAAAAATATTTTTTAGATAAATTCTAAAAGTAGAAGTTAAAATGATACAAAATATGAAGGTGAAATTTTTTAAAGTACTAATGAAAAATGAGAGAAAAGAAATAGAAATAATTTTAGTGGTAAATTTTTATGACATAAGTGACCAGTTAAAGAATTAACTTGAACTTTTGTATGCTCATGCATTTTTTATGTAATGATAAAATAAAAAAACAAAAAAAAAACGGTTAAAACAAATAAGTAAAAAAATTATTTTCATATGTACAAAATGAGAGATTAAATTGGTTTCAAAATAAATTTAACAAAAAAAAAACATAAATTTATGAAAATACTTATATTTTATTTATAAATAATTATAAAATTTATATATATAACTTCTCGGTTCGGTTTGGGCTATGTATTTGTAACATTATTTATTTAAGGATAATATTTATTATCTAAAAATAAATTTGAGACACAAAAAATAAAAAAGACATTGAAGAAAGAATTATACACTATATTTATACCTTACAAATATTCAATTTGTAGGATTAAAAACAATGAATAGTCAGAGTAGTTTTTTTTTTACAATGAGTAGAATGAAAAAAAGAAATAAGAAAAGAAGGGAAAACAAGTATAATTGCAACTCCAAAAAGTAATGAATTAATGATGTATCTTGTTGGAGGGTAAAATTGACCCTTCTAATCTGTCCATTATACAAACTTTTGTTTTCTTTACCTATTATAGGAAAGTTACAAATATTGCTAGTGTTGAATCCTGGCCGGTGTTATTGAGGAATATCTTCATTTTTGAGATATTAGTTAGAAACGTCTCGCTATTTCTTTCAAAGGTATTGTATAGGTTTATCAAACCAAATAAATCTCCAATAAATCGTGCTTTGGATTGGAGAACAATTTCGCTACCAGAAGAAAAAAGAGTTTGATCATTCAAAAGAAATTCAAATGAGACCAAAGGAAAAAAAAAACATAAACATTGGGTGTCTAAAGCCAAAATTTAGAAAAGATAATTAGTTTATTTAATTTGTTTATATATTTTATCCTTATTAATTCTTTAAAGATATTGTAATTGATTATAGAAAAAATTATAGACAAGTTGTGCAACATCCATCTCAAACTTGGATTGTAATTTTAATTTAGAAAAAATTTGAAGTATTGTGTTGGCCTACATCCTGTGAAATTATAGACAAGTTGTGCAACATCCATCTCAAAGTTACAAGAAATAATCTTACCAAGAAAACTCAAATAAAACATGTGTGGAACAGTAGGATGAATCGCGATGCTCGTCATCTCAAACCAATTATAGCCCTCAAGTCCAAAATCCTCCGGGCATTGTAGAACAGTGTTGGCTACATTTCCAACATACTTCTTAACCCATACTACATCTCGACTATGAATATTGCTCGCAAGGTACCACACAATGATGGTTGCACAAATCTAATATTCAATGCAAAATACAATGCACCACTTGATCCAAGATGACAACAACCTTTCCCGGTCTCCATATCTCAGGCAATTTCAAATCCAAGCCCAGAAACACTTGTGGATACTATCATAAACAGTGATTTGTAGTCAATCATCAAGCGAACAGAATACTCCATCGATGACACTAGCTGATGGTGATTTCATATACGTAGAATGTAACAGTCTTAGAGGTACATCAAGAATTATCTTATTTGCAGTCCACACATTAGTTTCAGAAGAGCACAAATCTAATATTCAATGCAAAATACAATGCCTAATCCAAGATGACAACAACCTTTTCCGGTCTCCATATCATCAGGCAATTTCAAAGCCCAGAAACACTTGTGGATACTATCATAAACAGTGATCTGTAGTGAATCATCAAGCGAACAGAATACTCCATCGATGACACTAGCTGATGGTGATTTCATATACGTAGAATGTAACAGTCTTAGAGGTACATCAAGAATTATCTTATTTGCAGTCCACACATTAGTTTCAGAAGAGAGTTAAGCTAATGCAACTATTTATATGGAAGAAAGTATTTCTCACTACGTGAAAGAGCCATTTATTTGTTTCATTTCGTGTGTGTAAGCACATATATGATCTATCTAATTCTATTTTGTACTAACAATGCCGCAAATCAAACAAGTTAGGATTGACTATATGAATGCTCACTGACCACGTCACTCCATTTAAATCATCTCATCCTAATTTTATGTGAAAAAGTAGTACAAGTTCTGTATATCTTTTAAAGGATTAAACCATTCCTATAAAGCATAAGACATATAGTTAAAAGTACTAATGTCTACAAATATTCTCTACTAATATGCATTTTTTTCTTCCATCATATATGCCCTAGCTTTACTAAGTCTGTATGGATCCCCAGATTGTAGTTCTTCGAGACATCTTTCTTCCATGCAATTTCAAGTCTACCTCGTATCTTTCAACACCTTCTCTTGCGTACAAACGAACAGGTTCATTTAGAGCTTGATGCATGACATAAATCAAACCATCTAAAGCGACCATCCCTCAATTTATTCCCAATCTGTTACTTGAACCTTCTTGCAAATGCAATGATTTCTAATCTTGTATGATTGATCACACATCCATCTTGGCATTCTCATCTCTATGGCATTCATCTTGTGAATGTGACGAACTATAGCTGAATTGTTTGCATTTTAACTCTGCAATCTTATCTAATTGTCACTCTTATGTTGACTAAACTTGTAATGCATATATTCACTCTTAATTCTACTTATTATCCTAAAACCATAAACTCTCTAAAGTTCTTCTCCATAGTTCAACCATTTGATCGACGCCCTCACTTGTTTCATCAATTAGCACAATATCAACAACAATTAACATACAACCAGGAACTTCATCTACCATTATGTTGGTTAGCTCATCCACAAGTATGGCCATCAATTAGCACAATATCGACAACAATTAACATACACCATGTGCAGATCCTTCTTCCTCTAGCAATAAACTTCCATCAATCTCCTTAGGAAAAGTAGAGATACAAATCCGAATTGGTTCACCAACACTCTGGTAATGCTTCTAGTTTACAATTTATTACTCTTTCTCAAAGTTCCATCATTTGACTACACTACACTGGTTATGTTGTTGTAAAGTTTCATCATATGACTCAAAAGTTCACAAATTCTGGTTTCTACAATTGCCTTTCATTTCTTTATGACTTTACATGATTCTCTTAGGTTTATCCAACAATTAAAGGCTTTGATAATAAAAAGGGAAAGACTCTGTTTTGGGGACCCCTCCAAAGTTTTGAATTCTATATCATTTTTTTCCTGAGTTATCAACTCAGATGACCCAGTTGTTATTTGCACCAAAGCAAACACACACAAAAAAGTGATTATGCAGGTTTGGAATATGTATTTATTTATGTTTTTACCCCTCCCTAGGAGCTCCCACCTTTTTGTTCCCCTGGTGACTCAAACTCACAATCTTAGGATTGGAAGTGAGGGATGTTTAGTATCTAAGCAACTCCCTCTTGTCTGTATTAATTTCTGCACTGCAACTAAATTATCTGAGGTACAAGGTCAAGAGTTTCACTAATTCTAACTCTCTGAGGGATCGATCAGGTTAATAGTGAAGGAGATACAATATACATATATATTCTTATATGTTAAGAGTATATTAGCCCAAACTTTGAGAAAATTGAAAACCAGATAATGAAATATGCACTTCAAAATAATTAGCTAGAATAGAAACAAGGAATTCCATTATTTGTATCTAAGTTCAAAGTATATAGAATAAGTATTATTCAAATAAGTAAGAATAGTTTACAGAAGACGACGTGGCCATTGATACCATTCAAAAGGAAACAATTTGTAGCGCTTCATCGTTGGACCTCCTGAAAAAATATTGACAAGTTGTGCAACATCCTTCTCAAAGTCATAAGAAATAATATTACGCTGAAAACCCAAATAAAATATGTGTGGAACAGTAGGATGAATCACCATGTTATTAAACTCAATGTGAGGATAGCCCTCAACTCCAAAATCCTCCGGACATTGTAGGACAGTGCTTTTTACATTTCCAACATACTTCTTAACCCATACTGCATCTCGATTACGAATATTGCTAGCAAGGTACCACACAATGACGGTTCCCTTAAATATAATATTCAATGCAAAATACAATCCACCAGCTGATGATCCAAGATAACCACAACCTATTCCTCTCTCCATATCTTCAGGCAATTTCAAATCCCAGAAAGACTTGTGGATACTATCATAAACAGTTATCTGTAATGAATCATCATACCAACAGAATACTCCATCGATGACACTAGCCGATGGTGACTTCGTAAGGGTACAAGGAAACAGTCTTATAGGTACATCAAGAATAATCTTATTTGCAGTCCACACATTAGTTTCAGAAGAGAAACTTTCGATGGTTACAGCCAACTGTAAAGCAAACTGCAGAGGTTTTGCAGGTATTGCATACCGAACTATAGTGAAGGAGATAATATCTTTATTATCAGGGTTATCTACCTTACAAATAAATCCAATAGGTGGTGGATTATATTCGTCGTCCTCCATGCAGATTTGAGTTTTTGGAAGAACCAATAATTGGCTTGTGGCGGGATTATAAACATAGTAATGCACCTTTTTCACATTGCAAAGAAGAAAACCATTGGATGCTGCAACAAGATGTGCATTGCTATGAAAAAGATTGTCTAATGACTCATCGAAAGTGCCATCAATCACTGATTGAGACGACGAGAAGAAGCGTAACTCACGCTGAATCTCTGAATGTTGACAAAAGAAACCAACTAGATATGGTTTTTGGATCCATCGTCTGCAACGGCAATCAGCAATGTACTTTTCCCAACACTTGGATACACATTTAAACTTTGCCAGACATTTTGAAGGCAAAAAATCCAATATTTTTATCATAATATCTTCACAAATCTCCTCCTTTGCACACTTTCTCATCTGAGACACACCATTCATACTCGCAAATTCAAATTTTCAAAACAGAATACACTGGATAATTGTAGCAACTATTGTATTTCTTGAATATTTTTTTTGTGTATTACTGTATGTATATTGAAAACTAACTAGTAACATCCTATATTTTTTTTTTTTTTTGTAACATCCTATATTTATAATAGTAAAAACCAAATTAAACTAGGAATATGAACCACTCTAACTAACAAATTCTAATTAAACATAAATAAGTAATTACCATAAATAATAAATCCTAATCAAATTAGGATTCCTATTTCAACTTTAAATTATTATTTCCAACGAGATGAAATTTTTATATTGACCAACCCAATCCAATCGAAACTTGTTTGGGGATCGGAAAAACCGCTTTCAATACAGAATTGTTACAACTATGAGATTTTTATACGGGAAAAAAACTAAAGTATACAAATATAATACCCTGATAACCACTTATATAACAATAATTTTATTTTTCACTAACATAGCAATAGTTTTTTTTCAAATCTATGAAATAATATTATTAAAAAAAAATAGGTAGGGTAGTAATATGACCCATGATTTTCTCCCCTAATTCTCTCCCATTCTTTTACCTTCCACAATACTTAGATTGGTTATATGTGTTTCAATTCTAATTCAACACAATGAACGATGAAACGCATCAGGTATGTGTGATAACTAACGACTGAATTTGTGATTCTTTTAATCAATATATGTAACATATTTGGTGTTTTTATTTTCTTGATTGTTATCTTATAATCTATCTGGTTGGTACATGTTTTTTTGTTACAGGAACTAGGTGTTTATTTCTTGAATTCAAATTCAAATTCAAAATTCGACCATAATAAGATTGTATGATTATATATGATGGTGTATTTTAAGTCGTTTAAAAACACCATTTTTTTAAAATTGAAATTGGGTAGATTGTGCGGTGTAATTAATAGTGTATATTAACTTGTTATTAATCTGTCAATTCGTGATTGTTTTTGGCATCTGTTTTGGTGTAATTGTGAGGGTTTTTTGAGTTGATTATGAAATCCAGATTTAGTGATTGTATTTTGGTAGATGATTTTGTGGAATTAATGGTCTATTTTAAGTCGTGTATTAACGCCAAATTATGTGAATATTTTTTGATAAATTAGTAGGTGTAATTGATAGTGTATTTGCTATAAATTACCTGGTGTAAAATTGTATATTAGGTTTTTAATAAACAGCAACATTCGTTATTTTTTTGGTATATTTTCTGATGTAATTGATGTATTTTTGGTACATTTATTGAAGTAATTGTTAGATTTTAGGTCTGTTGTAAACACTATATTTGAGATATATGAATTTATTGTTAATGACTTCGTAGCCTTTCGTGTATTTGATTTTGGTTGAATTAAGGTGTATCGATGTGCTGGTGTATTTGATATAGTTTAGATAATTTATATACACCAAATTTGCTTGGTGTATGTGTACGTGTTTGTGGTATATTTGGTGTTTTTTGATAAAATTATGGTGTATATTTTGGTGTAGATCATATATTATTAATCATGTTTAACCATAATATGCACCACTTTGTTTAACCATAATATGCACCACTTTGTATATGAATTTTTTTGGTGATATAAAAAAACTTAACTATCTATTTCAGATTTTACTATTAAAATTTGTGTTTAGTATGTTTTTTAACTTTTCATTGAAATGTATTGCAGGAAGGTATGTGGATTTCAAGACCAAAGGAGTTATTTATGATGCAAACACTAATTACAACAACGTAATTAAGGTTGCGAAAAAAATTAATTGAATATGTTTTTGTGGTGTAAAATTATGACTTGTATATGTATTTTGATATAATTGTTTGATATGTTGGTATTGCTTTGTAAAACAACACCATAGATACAATACTTTGTAATTTATTTATTTTTACGAATGAAAATTTTATCAAAACTAATGATCTTTTCATATATTTTTGTCTAGTTATTCATTAATTTGATGATAATAATCGGGAGATAGTTGATTGCATTATCGTATAAGACTGAATACAATTGGAACATATAACAAAAATTAATTTTACAACGCGTGATTTGTTATCATTGTGGTTTAAACAATTGTACACCAAACTTAATCGACAATGTACACCACTTAATATACACAACTTTTAAATTAAAACTATAAAATAAATGTTTTAAGTGTAATGGTTTATAATAGTATAAATTATAGGAATCACATAGTGTAAGATCTAAATTACATCCTATCCCTACTAATTTTCAATTTACAAAAATCCCTTAAAAAAGGAGGCAGCCGGATACATACCTACCGTTCGGATACATTGTAAACAACTTCTTGTTGCACTTAAAAAGGAACAAATCAAGTAAATTTATTTTTACTTATTTTGATTTCCTTGATTAACGCACGTAAAATTTATTTTTACTTATTTTAATTTTCTTGATTATCGCCTAACTGATTCTTATCAGTCCATATCTCAATAGGTAACATATCACAAATTCCAAATTTCAAATTTACATCTTCTCCATTGAAAAACCATTAATATTGAAAAAAGTAGGTAAATTTAAAAAAAAACTACGAAAAAGTTAATTGATACAAGATAGAATATATCGATTTTGTTGAGGCATTCAAGAATTTGGGTGAATAGGTGAGTTATGAATGTTACAAAAGTGATGGAATCTCAAATCCGTCAATGATACAAAAGACAAGATGGATGGAGATCTACATTGATGCTACATCGGGCGATCTATCAAGCCCCATTAATCAATGTTCAAAAGAACACGAGAAGATTTATCAACAATGGTTCAATTTTGCTGATTCTGATAATTTTTTTTAGTGTTTTTGTGCAAATAAGAGAAAATAATAATAATTTTTGAATGATGGGGTTGCTAATTTGATACAGATGGAGATGGACGTCTTACTAGTGGAGATGTCATCCAGTTCTTTGCCATGTCCAATTTGCCTCGATCAGAACTCAAACATGTTTTTTTCTATCTTTTCATGTTTGTGAATGCTTGAACCATTAGAAAACTTTGATCAGTCTTACTTCAAAAACATCAAAAAATGGTATTTCATTTAATGTATCATTGACTTGTTTAATTTTTTTAGGTTGTTGCATCGTCTGAATTTATTTTTTAGTTTATGAATCTGGAAGAAGATACATTGTTAGCCTTGAAAAATATATAATTGTGGGAGATTTCAACTAGACGAAATACTTTGTGCACACACAATTGCTGTTTTGAAGAGCAAGATATTACAGATATGCATCCCCACTGATTACTACATTGCAGTGAATATGTATCAGATACATTAATACATAAACCTCACTACTTTAGATCCTGATTACTAAGATTCACGATAGTTTGTAATATTACTTTCTATACCATATTTTGATCGCGAGATACATGTATCATTAAAGAAGAGATACATGTATCTAACTGTTTTAAAAGTTGAGATACACGAGTTGTTGTGGACGCGAATGTCACAACCGTAGGACTTGTACTTTTTTCCCCAAAGGAAAGTGAATCATTGAATTTATATAAGATATTCATGTTCATGTTGAATAATTTTTCAATTATATGAATTTTGCACTTTTATATTTCAATAAAGTAGCTTGAATTGTTAACAATGTGAAGTATCGATACAATATATGTGAGTTTTGCTATTTTGTATAAAAATTAGTTCAATTTGTGGGTGATTTATTTGATACATAATTAACTTATGTAAATCTATAAGCATTGATAAAACTCATATCTAAGTTATCTAATAATAACCTATGTGAATCTGATACATAATTATGTAATTTATATGCATTGACAAGACTGATATCTAATGTATCATAAAGATTGATTATGTGTTTCTAAACTTTCCTTTTGTATCTCGTTCAACTGGTGGGAAACACCATATACACGTAATGTATCGAACAAACACCATTTTCCTTTTCTACAATTGATTAAAATTAGTTATGAATTTGATACTAATGTTTCTGAACTATAAATGAATAACGTGAAAGATTTAAGTATTTGTGTTATGTATCAACAACACTATAGTTAAAACAAAAAATATAAGAATTTACATGATATAATCAATAACAAATTCAGAAAATGACATGAAACAGTTTTTAGAGTAACACTCTAAAGCCTAAGTAAAATTGTCTTAAAAAA
>NW_006239081.1:569325-639237 GCF_000226075.1 Solanum tuberosum | reverse complement strand
ATACACGTAATGTATCAAACAAACACAATTTTCATTTATATACAATTGATTAAATTAATTATGAATCTGATACTTATGTTTCTGAATTTCAAATGAATAATGTGAAAGATTTAAGTATCATATGATATGTTATGTATCAACGACACTATAATTAAAACACAAAATATAAGAATTTACATGATATAATCAATAACAAAAAATATTCAAATTCAAAAAATGACATGAAACAGTTTTTAGAGTAACACTCTAAAGCCTAAGTAAAATTGTCTTAAAAAATGAAACAAAACATCAAAAGGTGTATATTTGTTGATACATAATCGCTATTCGACAGGAACCAAATCATCTTGCTGCGATGAAGTGAAGCGACCCTTGGACTTTAGAGGATCATTTTTATCGCTGACATAATCTGACTTTGCCTTTTCAGTATCGTATCTCCATAATAATGCTTCATATCTTGTGTGAAGATAATCAGCTCGAAAACCATTTGATGGGATGTTGATTTCGTCACTAAGGAACTCAACAAAGGCATTATCATGAGAAACATGTCAAGTTAATCTTATGATACATAATTGTAACTACAAAGTATCTTAATGTTTAATTAATACATAATGATAAAAATAGAGTAATTGATACTCAATACCAATTGATGATCTATACAATCTGACATATATTTGTATCTGATACTAAATGCTCACTAGTTGAACATGATACACAAATTACCCAACACTAGATACAAAATAATTGAGTATAGTTAAATTAGTAACTTGCAATGTATCTAATGTGTGTACCTGATACATCTTAGTGAACTTTGTGTATCTGATACACACTGAATAGTACATGTTTTGAATGATACATCAATAAACATTATTTTTGTATCAATAATTTCACATAATTACAACAACTCCACACATGATACAAAAATGCCCACCAGTTGAACATGATACAAAAATTGCCCAACCCTTAAGAATGATCAAACAAAGAAGTACAATTAAATTAGTAACTTGTCATTTATCTTATGTTTGTACCTGATACATTTTAGCAAACTTTTGTATCTAATGCATATTGAAAAAATACAAGTTTTGAATGATACACTATTGAACATCATCTTTTTATCAATAATTTCAGAAAATTACAACAACTCCTTAAATAATGAACAAAATTAGGGTTTAGTGTATCAACTAATTAAGCTTAAATATTGATACATTACAATATGAAATATTATATTTTTATTAATGTATCATTGTTTAATTAACTAATCGAAACACATTCAACAATCAATAAAAGAAGATCGGCATACTAACTGATTACACTTAAATGCTGATACATTACAATATAAAACATGAATTTCGTCGTTTATGTATGATTTGTGATTAACTAACAAAAAAAGGTATAAAAATTGATAGATTTAAAAAAAAAAACCATCTAATATATAAGTTCTACTGAGCTTATGTTTCTAGTAATGATGAACTTTCTGCAGATTCGGTAAACTTGCACCTCATCACTTTTCGGGAATTTCTTCAACAGAAAACTTATCAATCTCCGACTGAGCCATATAATATTTCCATCTCATCTCGTCCTCCATTGTTGTTCACAGATAATATCAGTGCTCTCCATCTCACGACATATTTGGTATTACATGCTCCTTCTTCAACTTCTCAATGCTTATTTTAGCCATTATTAATGGATTGTGCAATTTTTTGATCTGTTTTCAATCCAAGAAATATCTTCGGAATCAAAAACACGACGAGTGTTATTTGAGTTTAATTGTGTAAAACCAAGACTAAAAGATGGTGCATCATCCATATGATTCAACGTTTTGAAGAAGAAAAAAAATGAAAAATAAAGGATGAACAGATAGTTTGAAGAGATGAACAGATTACCCTATTTCACGTTGGATTAGTTTTGACAGGATAGAGACTTGATTTTGAATTTCAAAAGTAATGAAAAAATTAACTGAAAAGAAAATGGGGAGAGATTTGTGGAGTGAAATCAGGAAGTGATAAACTTTGATTTTTGGAATTGTGAGTTATGTATCCGGCAGATTAGTTTTAGGAGGAAAATAAGGGATTTTGGAAAATTTTAGAAATGGTAGGGAATAATGAGAATTATGGAAAAACAAGGTGTGTATATAGGTAATTTTTCCTTTATAATATGTATGAAATTTGATTATATTTTGGTGCAAGTTATTCATTATGGTTTAAAAAATAAACACTAATATTAATTCTTTTTGTATAACTAAAATATATAAAATGAAGAGAGAGAAGTAAAAAAACGATTTGTCCAAAAAATTTGAATCGAAATTGACGAGAGAGAAAGAAGAGGAGAGAAATCTTTTTCCAAAAAATAAGAGAAAGAAAAAAGGGACGTAATTAAGGAGAGAAAAATAATTATGATTACATAGATGGTATATATGTTTGTGTATTAAATGGATGCCATGATATAACTCTTTGATGTTACTATGAGTTATTTAATGGTATAAAATTACCTATAACATTAAAGTATGCTATATTTAAATTGAAATTATAGCTAATTATATACCAATCTAAATATGGTTCAATAAAACCTAAATATTTCAACAATGGTTATGTAACATACATATTCCATATATTTAAAAAAAGTTTGTTTTCTCTATGCTATAAATGATTTTTTTTTGTGACAATTAGATGGAATTGGTTTCTCGTATATGTTCATTATAATTGATCTATATATTATATTAATTGTTGGTATTATATACTAAACTTTAGAACATTATGGTCCTATAATGGGAACTTATTCAAAATGGTAATTTAACACCCAGAAAATACCAAAAAAAATTGTAAGAGAGAGAAAATTACATAGATAAAAATGTTTTAAAAGGGAGATACGGAACAAATATGTTTGTTGGAAGAGAGAGAAATATTTTTTACCTTTGAAAATTCAAAAAGTAAATAATAATTATCAATCCCATAAAATTAGCACATAAACCCCTAAAAAATGAAATAAATACGGATACTAAAATATAAAAAAAAATCTGGAGAATTAAATATTCTGTTATGTTCGTAATTAAAAATCTAGTTTTATAAATAAAAAGGAATATATACATATATTGTTAATTAAAATCTTAAATAGTATATTTTTATAATCTTCCCTTTTATACTGACCAACCCAATCCAAACTCGTTTGGGATCGGAAAACCCTAATGGGCTCAATTTGGGTTTTTCTTTTTTTGGTGGAATAGCCTTTCGTGGTACTATATATATATATATATATTATAATTTCTATTCTATTTTTCTTTCTTCTATATATAGAACTATAGAAGCATGAAAGGTTAGGACGAACTCTCAAAATTAAGTAGGATGAACTCTCAAACGCTCAGTGGCTTTCAGACGATTTCTTTGTGAAACTCTTATGTAACCCTCTGTAGGGAGTTGGGGGAGCCGTCCGTACAGTCTCACAATTTTTAGAGTTCATTTTGGACATTTTGGGACAATTTACAGGAATTAAGCAATTTTTCAGTTTTTGTGTGTGTGTTAGCCCATAAATATTTTGGTCATATGACTTCTGGATGATTTCTTTGTGAAACTCTTACAGAACCCTCGGTAGGGAGTTGGGGGAGTACTACGTACAATCTCATAATTTTTAGAGTCCATTTTGACCATTTAGGGGCTAATTAATTACAGGAATTAGGAAATTTTCTCTAGTTTTCATGTGTGTTAGCCCATGAATATTTTGGTGATATGACTTCAAGAAGATTTCTTTGTGAAACTTTTACGGATCCCTCTATAGGGAGTTGGGGGAGTACTACGTACAATCTCATAATTTTTAGAGTCCATTTTGACCATTTAGGGGCTAATTAATTACAGGAATTAGGAAATTTTCTCTAGTTTTCATGTGTGTTAGCCCATGAATATTTTGGTGATATGACTTCAAGAAGATTTCTTTGTGAAACTTTTACGGATCCCTCTATAGGGAGTTGGGGGAGCACTACGTACAATCTCACAATTTTTAGAGTACTTATTTGGGCATTTAGGAGCCAATTTACATGAATTAGACGATTTTCTCAATTTTTCGTGTGTGTCAGTCATAAATATTTTAGCGATATGTCTTTTGATTTTTGAACACTTTTTTTTCAATACCCTTACGAGAGCCTACGTGATGATATAGGGAAGCAGTACATATAACCTTACCATGATCCCCACTATTTCTTTAGCATTTAAGAATCATTCAATATGATTTAGACGATTTTTTTAATTTTTCGTGGAGGTCTGTAGATATTGAAATTTTAGACGTGTTCAAAGTTCAAAGTATATAGAATAAATACTGTTTAAATAAGTAAGTGCCAACGGTAGACAATAGTCTACAGAAAACGTGGCCATCGATGCCATTCATAAGAAAAAATTTGTAGCTATGTGTTTACATAGAAAGTCAACTCAAGATCAAATTAATCTAATATTATATTATTTTTTTTAAAAAAATTATTTAATATATAAAAGTATTTACTTTGATATAATTTTTAAATACTTCTTATATTTTTTTCATAATTTTTACCATGATCTCCCCTATTTCTTTAGGCATGTAAGGGTCATTCAACATGATTTTTTCAATTTTTTCGTATGGTCCCTATTCTACTTTCTACTTGTAAAAAATAAACTATAATCAAGGATCAAATCAAGCTATTAGCTAAAATAGACGGAAGGAAGTACATTATATTATTTGTGTCTAAGTTCAAAGTATATAGAATAAATATTGTTCAAATAAGTAACGAGTCTAGAGAAGACGACGTGGCCATTGATGCCATTCATAAGGAAAAAATTTGAAGCATTGTGTTGGCCTACATCTTGTGAAATTATAGACAAGTTGTGCAACATCCATCTCAAAGTTATAAGAAATAATCTTACCAAGAAAACTCAAATAAAACATGTGTGGAACAGTAGGATGAATCGCGATGCTCGTCATCTCAAACCAATTATAGCCCTCAAGTCCAAAATCCTCCGGGCATTGTAGAACAGTGTTGGCTACATTTCCAACATACTTCTTAACCCATACTACATCTCGACTATGAATATTGCTCGCAAGGTACCACACAATGATGGTTGGCACAAATCTAATATTCAATGCAAAATACAATGCACCACTTGATCCAAGATGACAACAACCTTTCCCGGTCTCCATATCTCAGGCAATTTCAAATCCAAGTAGTCACATATATCCTTAAGCAGATTGTTCTGCGGATTGGTGAAGAGTCCTGAAACTACAAAAAAGAGTTTTATCAGTTTAAAAAGTTAATAACTTAATTTTATCCCAAAGTCACTTGATTAAATATAATACTAACCTGCCATCATGGAACATATAATCAGAACATCAAGAATACAATTATAGCCGGAACTTGTAAGTAACAGGTTTCCTATTTCAGGAGAAAGTGGCAGCACAACTAGTCGTTCTCCCAAATCAGTGATTACCCAAATCATGGCTCCCAAAAAGCACAAGTCCTTTTTAGCTCTGTCCAAGCTATGCTTAGGTGGCTTGTCAATATAGTCAAAAGTTACTGGGCTTTCGCCCAAATTAATGATGTATCTTGTTGGAGGGTAAAATTGACCCTTCTAATCTGTCCATTATACAAACTTTTGTTTTCTTTACCTCTTATAGGAAAGTTGCTAATATTACTAGTGTTGAATCCTGACCGGTGTTATTGAGGAATATCTTCATTTTTGAGATATTAGTTAGAAACGTCTCGCTATTTTTTTCAAAGGCATTGTATAGGTTTATCAAACCAAATAAATCGTGCTTTGGATTGGAGAACAATTTCGCTACAAGAAGAAAAAGAATTTGATCATTCAAAAGAAATTCAAATGAGACCAAAGGAAAAAAAAACATAAACATTGGGTGTCTAAAGCCAAAATTTAGAAAAGATAATTAGTTTATTTAATTTGTTTATATATTTTATCCGTATTAATTCTTTAAAGATATTGTAATTGATTATAATTTAATAATTAATTTTTCTTTTTTAATTAACAGTATCACATTTCTTGTAATATTTTGTAAGACAAGAATAAACATATATAAATTATTGTACGTTATATAACAAAATAAATGTTTAGATCTCTTTTATTGATTCTAGTTTTAAAAACATTTTTAACATAATCAATTGTTACATGAACTATCAAATTTTTCTTTTGATTATAAAACATTCAAGGTTAAGACAATATTTTTTTTAAAAACTCAATTATTTGATAATCTAATTAGTTTGAGCTTGAAATGTTAATAAAACATCTCAAAGAATTGAAGACAATCTTATAAAGCCTATATTAAAACATGGTTGATTCAAATTGAAGTGAATTGGATAAATTAAGAAATCAAAAGTAACTATAAATTTAATTATTTACGATTTTTAATTATAATTACATCAATAATGAAATTGCAAAAATGTGCATAATAATTAGTAAGAGATTTGCAACAACCTATTAAGAAGATTTGAATTAATAGTAATAACAAATACATTTTTTTTATATATATTCTACTTAGTAGGGTATTTTGTTTCTTCCAAGTGTGCATATTTCCTTCGTCATACTAAGTTCTTGCCTAGTCTCATCAGGACAAGACAAACACGGACAATACTAGAAATCATCATTCGAGGAACTTTTGACTTTCAACCCATAAAAGTTTGAATGGGTTTACAGTTATTAGACGGTTTCTCAGTTTTTCGTGTGTGTTAGCCTAGAAATATTTTGGCAATATGCCTTTCGGACACATTTTTTTTCAAAACCTGTACAAGACCCTATGTAATGATAATAGGGGAGCAATACATGCAACCTCAGCATGATCTCCACTATTTCTTTAGCATGTAAGGGTCATTCAACATGATTTTTTCAATTTTTCGTATGGTCTACTATTGTACTTTCTACTTGTAAATAAAATAGACTAGAATCAAGGATCAAATCAAGCTATTAGCTAAAATAGAAAGAAGGAAATACATTATCTGTATCTAAGTTCAAAGTATATAGAATAAATATTGTTCAAATAAGTAGAGAGTCTAGAGAAGACAGACGTGGCCATTGATGCCATTCATAAGGAAAAAATTTGAAGTATTGTGTTGGCCTACATCCTGTGAAATTATAGACAAGTTGTGCAACATCCATCTCAAAGTTATAAGAAATAATCTTACCAAGAAAACTCAAATAAAACATGTGTGGAACAGTAGGATGAATCGCGATGCTCGTCATCTCAAACCAATTATAGCCCTCAAGTCCAAAATCCTCCGGGCATTGTAGAACAGTGTTGGCTACATTTCCAACATACTTCTTAACCCATACTACATCTCGACTATGAATATTGCTCGCAAGGTACCACACAATGATGGTTGCACAAATCTAATATTCAATGCAAAATACAATGCCTAATCCAAGATGACAACAACCTTTTCCGGTCTCCATATCATCAGGCAATTTCAAAGCCCAGAAACACTTGTGGATACTATCATAAACAGTGATTTGTAGTCAATCATCAAGCGAACAGAATACTCCATCGATGACACTAGCTGATGGTGATTTCATATACGTAGAATGTAACAGTCTTAGAGGTACATCAAGAATTATCTTATTTGCAGTCCACACATTAGTTTCAGAAGAGAGTTAAACTAATGCAACTATTTATATGGAAGAAAGTATTTCTCACTACGTGAAAGAGCCATTTATTTGTTTCATTTCGTGTGTGTAAGCACATATATGATCTATCTAATTCTATTTTGTACTAACAATGCCGCAAATCAAACAAGTTAGGATTGACTATATGAATGCTCACTGACCACGTCACTCCATTTAAATCATCTCATCCTAATTTTACGTGAAATGTATTACAAGTTCTGTATATCTTTTAAAGGATTAAACCTATAGTTAAAAGTACTAATGTCTACACATATATATTCTCTACTAATATGCATTTTTTTCTTCCATTATGCCCTAGCTTTACTAAGTCTGTATGGATCCCCAGATTGTAGTTCTTTGAGAAATCTTTCTTCCATGCAATTTTTTAAGTTTACCTCGTATCTTTCAACACCTTCTCTTACGTACAAACGAACAGGTTCACTTAGAGCTTGATGCATGACATAAATCAAACCATCTAAAGCGACCATCCCTCAATTTATTCCCAATCTGTTACTTGAACCTTCTTCTGATCTTGTATGATCACACAATATCCATCTTGGCATTCTCATCTCTATGGCATTCATCTTATGAATGCGATGACATTTTAACTCTGCAATCTCACCTAATTGTCACTCTTGACTAAACTTGTAATGCATATATTTCTTTATGACTTTACACGATTCTCTAATGGGACAACAATTAAATGCTTTGATAATAAAAAGGGAAAGACTCTGTTTTGGGGACCCCTCCAAAGTTTTGAATTCCTAAGTTCAAAGTATATAGAATAAATATTATTCAAACAAGAACAAATAGAGTCTACAGAAGACGACGTGGCCATTGATACCATTCAAAAGGAAACAATTTGTAGCGCTTCATCGTTGGACCTCCTGAAAAAATATTGACAAGTTGTGCAACATCCTTCTCAAAGTCATAAGAAATAATATTACGCTGAAAACCCAAATAAAATATGTGTGGAACAGTAGGATGAATCACCATGTTATTCAACTCAATGTGAGGATAGCCCTCAACTCCAAAATCCTCCGGACATTGTAGAACAATGCTTCTTACATTTCCAACATACTTCTTAACCCATACTGCATCTCGATTACGAATATTGCTAGCAAGGTACCACACAATGACGGTTCCCTTAAATATAATATTCAATGCAAAATACAATCCACCAGCTGATGATCCAAGATAACCACAACCTATTCCTCTCTCCATATCTTCAGGCAATTTCAAATCCCAGAAAGACTTGTGGATACTATCATAAACAGTTATCTGTAATGAATCATCATACCAATAGAATACTCCATCGATGACACTAGCCGATGGTGACTTCATAAACGTACAAGGAAACAGTCTTATAGGTACCTCAAGAGTAATCTTATTTGCAGTCCACACATTAGTTTCAGAAGAGAAACTTTCAATGGTTACAGCAAACTGTAAATTAGAGGGATTCAGAGGTATTGCATACCGAACTATAGTGAAGGAGATAATATCATCTTTATTATCAGGGTTATCTACCTTACAAATAAATCCAACAGGTGGTGGATTATTGTCGTCGTCCTCCATGCAGATTTGAGTTTTTGGGAGAACCAAAAATTGGCTTGTGGCGGGATTATAAACATAGTAATGAACCTTTTTCACATTGCAAAGAAGAAAACCATTGGATGCTGCAACAAGACGTGCCTTGCGATGAAAAAGATTGTGATCTAATGACCCAACGAAAGTGCCTGAATGATCCTTTGTTGAAGACGACGACAAGAAGAAGCGTAACTCACGCTGAATCTCTGAATGTTGACAAAAGAAACCAACTAGATATGGTTTTTGGATCCATCGTCTGCAACGGCAATCAGCAATGTACTTTTCCCAACACTTGGATACACATTTAAACTTTGCCAGACATTTTGAAGGCAAAAAATCCAATATTTTTATCATAATATCTTCACAAATCTCCTCCTTTGCATACTTTCTCATATGAGACACACCATTCATACTCGCAAATTCACAGACGATAATCGCTTTCAATGCAGAATCGTTACAGAGATGTGAAGGAAAATATTTTATTAATAAACTCTTGTATTTCTTAAATATATTTTTGTGTATTACTGTATATAGAAAACTAACTAGTAACATCGCTATATTTATAGTAGTAAAACCAAATTAAACTAGGACTAGAAACCACTTTAACTAACAAATCCAAATTAAAAATAAATAAGTAAACACCATAAATAACAAATTCCTAACTAACAAATCCTAATTAAACATAAATAAGTAAACACCATAAATAACAAATCCTAATCAAACTTTAAATTATTATTTCCAACGAGAAGAAATTTTTATATTGACCAACCCAATCCAATCCAAACTTGTTTGGGGATCGGAAACTCTTACACAACCCTCGCTAGGGAGTTGGGGAGTACTACGTATAGTCTCATAATTTTTAGAGTACCTTTTGAGCATTAATTAGGGGTTAATTAATTACATGAATTAGACAATTTTCTCAAGTTTTCATGTGTGTTAGCCCATGAATATTTTGGTGAGGCTTCCGGACGATTTCTTTGCGAAACCTTTACGGAACCCTCTGTAGGGAGTTGCGGGAGCACTACGTACAGTCTTATAATTTTTAGAATCCATTTTGAGCATTTAGGGCCAATTTACAAGAATTGAACGATTTTCTCATTTTTTCGTGTGCGTCAGCCCATAAATATTTTGGTGATATATCTTTCGGACACATTTTTTTTCAAAACCTTTATGAGACCCTACGTAATGATATAGGGAAGCAGTACATATAACCTTACCATGATACCTATTATTTCTTTAGCATGTAAGGACCATTCAACATGATTTAGACGATTTTTTTAATTTTTCGTAGGCCACTATTCTACTTTCTACTTGTAAAATAGACTAGAATCAAAGATCAAATCAAGCATTTACCTAAAATAGAAAGAAGGAATTAAATCATCTGTATCTAAGTTTAAAGTATATAGAATAAATATTCTTCAAATAAAGTAGGAGCCAACAGTAGACAATAGTTTTCCATCTCCATATCTTCAGGCAATGTCAAAGCCCAGAAACACTTGTGGATGATCTGTGGTGAATCATCAAGCCAACAGAATACTCCATCGATGAGGCGGTGCGAGACGGAGCAGGGGCGAAGCGGGTTGAGAGTACCCTACAAAAAATTTAATCTGCCTTGCATAATTTATTTATTTTCATTTTCAACTCGCCCCGCCTGCATAGACCCGTCCCGTATGAACTCGCCCTGCATAAATGTTTAATATTTTTCTTTTTTAGTTAAGTTTGATACTAAAATTAAAATTCATAAAAATATATTTATTTTTTCATTAAGTTATATTAATTTAATTGGTAATGACTTAAAATTTTATTTTTTAGAAGTCAATTGGGAAGTATGTAAGAAATTGTATTAGTTTTGATTGAATCATTTTCATTTACTATCTTGAATATTTTAGTAACTTTAAAGAGACTATCTTAATAGATAATCCTATGTCACTCTTATAACATGTAAAAACTTAAAATTAAATTTGAACCCGCATAAAGCCGTATATAAACCCGTCCCCCCCCCCCATTAATTTTTTTAAAAAACCACTTCAATCTGCCCCACATCCCTCTCCTCTCCGCCCTGCACAACCTTAAATCCGCACCATTTTGCATAGCCTTAAGCCCGCCTCACACTGCATCCGTCCCGCCCCATTGTCATCCCTACCCACATTAGTTTCAGAAGAGAAACTTTCAAGGGCTATAGTGAACTGTGAATCAAAATATGGAGGTATTGCATATCGAACTATAGTGAAGTACCTCACAAATAAATCCAACAGTTGGATTATAAACATAATAATGAAACTTTTTCGCATTGTAGGAAAGAAAACAAAACAAAATTTGACTAACGATTTGGTTTGACTTGGTCTGATAATGGAAAAAAAAAAACTCTATTATATTTGGGGTGGTACACCCTAGATCAAACCAACCCGACATTTATATATAATTTTTAAATTTACTTTTATATAATTTTTAAATATTTCTTTTAGTTTTTCATAATTTTTATCTTTTAATATATTATTTCTAGTTTTTGAAACTTGAAATTTTGATAGGTCTAATAAAGGTTATAATCGATAGATATTAGTGACTCTAATAAAACTCAAACCAAAATCAAATCAATAATATGCTAACAAAAAATATTAATTCAACACTGACATTTATGTTGAATATTTATTCTTTAGTTTTACATTGATTTAGACATTTAAAATACATAACCTAATCGTAAAATCCTCGAGCAAACTGACATATCCTACTACGTCCCTCTCTTCAGCCACATCGTGTGTAGTAGCAACAACATCTCTTGTCTGATCATATGTTATCCTATAACATGCACCCGACACATCTACATTTTTCAGAATATATTGGGGAATATACAAAATCAAACAAAAAATAAGAAAAACTAAACAAAAAACGGAGTATACCACACAAACCTAAGTGTACTTCTCCCACTTTTGAGCAGTGAATCCAATATAACAACAGGGTATTTTCAGAAAGTAGAGTCGCCTTCCGTATAGGAAGGCTCATCTCTTCTCCGATAGAATATGATATCTCTTATAAAAGGGTTTTGCCTTTATACTTGTGGAAATTTCACTGGAATACATCAAGACAAGAGGAAACTAATTCGTGAGTGTTTATACAAATTAAGAAAGGTCCAAGAAATTATTTAATTTTCTTATATATTTTATTTTCATAAATTTTTAAAAAATATTGTAATTGATGATAATTTAATAATTAATTTTTCTTTTTCAATTGAAAGTATAACATTTCTTATAATATTTTGTAAGACAAGAATAAACATATATAAACTATTGTACGTTATGTAACAACATAAATGTTTAAATCTCTCTTATTGATTATAATTTTGGAAACTTTTTTAACATAATCAATTATTACATGAACTATCAAAATAATTCTAAAAGTGTTTAGAAATAAAATTAAGACTTCACTTTATTGAATATGCCAATTAGAGTATCATTTTTACTGATATAATATTTCATAATACTTTAAAGTACAAAAATCAGTATTATATTGATTACAAGATATTCAAGGTTAAGACAATATTTTTTTAAATTTAATTATTTGATAATCTAATTAGTTTGAGCTTAAAATGTTTAATAAAACATCTCAAAGAATTCAAGACAATCTTACAAAACCAATATTAAAACATGGTTGATTCAAATTGAAGTGAAATAGACGATTAAGAAATCAAAAGTAATTGTAAATTTAATAGTCTACTATTTTTAATTACAATAACATCAATAATGACACTTCAAAGATATGTGCATCAATTTGTCGGTTGACACATTTCTATATTTAGTAATAATTTATATTTAAAATGTTCATTTTACTATTATGAAATTATTTATAGTCACACAAATATTAAAAATTTGTCTTTTTTTTCCTTAAATTTTGAGTCAAATAAAAAAAAATACATAAATTAAGACGAAAGAATGGAGATTTTGTGTCGCACTAAATAATAAATATATTGCATAGTAGCCATTGCACAATCTACACCTAATAAATAATGTCATCAGTGATTGCTTCTAGGAACACAATCCTTGTATAATACCATATGTCACAACTCAGGGGTACCCCTAGACGTAACATGGCGTACTTGACCCCGAAGGGGTCTCATACAAGCTCTTAGCATAATCATAACATAAGATACTAGAAAAGTACGGGAAATTTAAAACTTCTTTAAAATCATACAATCGAAAATATTTTTATAAAGCAAACGGAAGTCTTTACTAAATCTTTGTCTCAAACCATCTATTAAACTCTAGAATAATAGTCTTGGGTCGCAGCCCATACAAAGTCTAAAACATAAAGAAATGACATAATGAAAGTAATGGGTTCGTCCTCAAAGCTATGAGGACTCACCAATTCTTCAACTCTTCTTGCAACTTCTAGGAAGCTCAAACTCTGAAATCCTACATTTGATTAGAATGTAGGCAATATGCGTTAGTACAAAATGTACCAAGTATGTAAGCTAGCACAACATCACAAGAGCATCTCAAATGGTTAGTCAACATAAGACATACGCATAAGAGATAATAACATAGTCATAGCATAATTTCCAACATAAGCATCATATAATCACAAGTCAACATAAGACATAGTTAATGAACATAGGAGATAAGTCATAATCATAATAAGCCAATTCTTCATCATAAGCATCATATAAGCATAATTGACTCTTAGTCATCTATACCATAATAGCATCATTCTCAAGTAACCTCAAAAGCATACAAGGGCAAAGCAATAATAGCATCCCATAATACCACTCAAGCCAAGTATCCCTTTTTGGTCATCTTAATCATTGTCTAGATACATGGTCTAAGTCTTTAAGCTTTTCTACCATAAGGGTACCATACTCCTAGGTCACCTCAAGGCACACTTGTGCAATGCATGAAAGGCATCCCATACTACCCTTCACACTAAGCTTAACCTTGAAGTCATCCTAGTCATATTCACCCTCCCTTCACCTCACTATTAGCTTAACTCTCATAACTAAGGGAATCTTTCACCTTTAGTCAACTAGAACAAGGAAGGCAACTATGGCACAATCCTATCTCCACTCATACTCTTTAGTAACCCTAAGTCATACTTGTGCAATACATTCATAGCACCCCATAATACTATTCATGCTAAGTACCACTTTTACGTCCTCATACTAATACTTCTTGGCTTGGAACCTAGTTCATCTCTTTAACTTTAGAACACTATGAGGTACTCTCTTAAGCACATCTTAGCTCATTAATAGCTTGAACCCCTATGAGATACTACTTTTAGTATGCCTAAGTTCATTACTAGCATAGACCCTATGAGATACTATCTTAAGCATGTCTAAGTCCACTTATACTCTTGAACACTAAGAGGTACTTCACTAAGTAAGTCTTAGTTCAATTATGCTTTAGAACACTATGAGATGTTTCTTTAAGCATGTCTTTTTTCATTGGATATGAAGATTGTTACTAGAAACCTTGACTCTACTATGTGAAGGCCCCCATCTCATGAGATCTAACTTTGGGAAAACCCACACTCTAATACATAAGAGTTCCCCCTTTGACTTGGATAGTCCTCATATCAACTAGGTGTGGTTCTCCTTTCTACTTAGAGGTCGGACCCTATCTTGTGTGACACTCCATCTCATCTTCAATATCCACTTGGAGCCAAGCATACACCCCAAGATTTACTTGTTAAGCCTTGCTTAACACTCATGTCTCATGGAAGGATGTCCTTGACAACCAATCCATGTTCAAGTGATTTTATCACTTCATACTTTCAAGTATTCATAAAGTAGATTAGGTGAGTATAGGCCTTCCACCACAAATCCACCCATTAGACTTCTATTCATCACATTGACTCTACTCTCAAAGCCCTAGTGATTCAACATTCATGACTACATGCCTTCCCCTCAAATTTTTACTTCCTTCTATCATTATTCATATCTAGATTACAAGACATTCAAGTAATAAGCTTCATTTTAAGCAATTATCATCACCTTCCTCATTACTAGGTGATTTTAGTCATAATTCATCATAAAAGTTCAATTCCATCTTTACAAGTCAAAATCAATCATATTTAATTAGGTTAGATTCAATTCATGATATGTACTCCTAACATTGAACAATTTCTACTCATGACATTGATTCAAGAAGATCACTCATGAACCTTCAATTTCACCTCTAATGGCCTCAACCCACAAATATCACATTCAGCAATTTAGACTAGGGTTTACCATAGAAATCACATGAATTCATCATAATATCACTAAACAAAGCTAAATCAATCATAATTAGGTATTATCCACTAGATTGGAATCATACCCACACCCTACCCATAATGTAAGAAGAACCCTAGCTAGAATTGGGTTTTTGAATCCACAATTAGGGGATTACTAAGGGGGCTCTATGGGTGGAAGAACCCATAAATGAAAAACTAAACATGCCTTAATCAATGCCCTAGCACAAGCCTTTAGCAATGGGGCCTTTGTTCTTGACCTTAGCTTCAACCTCAAGCTTCTTCTTCAATAGAGGTTTTCTAAAGAGAGAAATATTTTAGAGATGAGTGATTTGGGGTTTTGATTTGGGCCTTGTGTAAAGTGACTTAAAATTGGGGGCTAAAGACTTAAAATACCTTAAATAGGTGAATAAATCTCATATAAAACGACCCCATTAATTTACTAATCGATTTGGAATTTACCTAAGTGCCCCAACTAGGCATCCCCTTGCCAGGGGTCACGCCTCTCTTCAAGGACCGTCAAGGACACCACGGCCCGTGGTGGTTCCCATGGTCCCTTGACCAGTAGCTCCCCTCACTTTTCAAGCTCCCAAAAATACCAAGGCATGACCACGGGCCTTTCCACGAGCCGTAGTCATGACCACGGGTCATGAAGTGGCTCGTGGTCCCTTAGGCAGTAGTTATGCCTTTGGACCTTGCCTCTCATATGGCTAAGGGTCCTTCACATTCCCCTTCACGGGCCGTGGTCAAGACCACTGTTTGTGAAGGTGGTCGTGCACCCTTGGGGAAGTAGCTTGCCAAGGTTGGGCAGCCTTGGCCCCTTGGCTTAGGCTTTCCCTTTTGCCTTGGCACTTGCCCTTCCCATGCTCAACCAAACCCTAAATGGTCTTCCATGCTACGAGGTCTAATACGTACCTTGACGTTCACCCACTAAACCCTTCATTCTAAGCACGTAAAGTCTCATCTACGACTCTAATTCTCAACATCACACTCTAGAACCCTAGCTTTTGGCTCTAGTTTAGTCTACTAATTTTCGGGGAGTTACACCATATCTCTCAATTTATAATAAATTAGGTAGCCCATGACCTATCAAATTAAAGGTCTCCGAAAGATTTATTTGCGAGATCTTTATGGAACCCTTCATAGAGAGTTGGCGGAGCAGTAAGTACAGTCTCACAACATTTAGAGTCAATTTGGACATTTAGGAGCCAATTTATAGGAATTATGCGATTTTCTCAATTTTTCGTGGGTGTTAGCCATGAATATTTTGGTGATAGGACTTCCGGATGATTTCTTTGTGAAACCTTTACGAAACCATCTATAGGGAGTTGGGGAGCAGTACATACAGTCTTATAATTTTTAGAGTCCATTCTGAGCATTTAGGGGCTGATTTATAAGAATTAGGCGATTTTCTCAATCTTTCGTGTATGCTAACCTATGAATATTTTGGTGATATGGCTTTCGAACGATTTATTTGCAAAACCTTTACGGATCCCCCCATGGGGAGTTGGGGAAGAAATATGTACAATCTCACAATTTTTAGAGTCCATTTAGACATTTATGGGCCAATTTACAGGAATTAGACAATTTTGTTAGTTTTTCGTATGTGTTAGCCCATGAATATTTTGATGATATGACTTTCGAACGATTTCTTTGCGAAACCTTTACATAAATCTCCTTAGGGAGTTGGGGGGGAAATACCTACAGTCTTATAATTTTTAGAATCCATTTTAGGCATTTAGGGGCCAATTTACCGAAATTAGTGATTTTCTTAATTTTTCGTATGTGTTAGCTCATGAATATTGTGGTGATATAACTTTTGGATGATTTCTTTGGGAAAACTTTACCAAACCCTATGTAGAGAGTTGGAGGAGCAATATGAATAGTCTCACAATTTGTATAGTCCAGTTTGGACATTTAGGGGTCAATTTACAGAAATTAGATAATTTTTCAGTTTTTTTGTATGTATTAGCCCATAAATATTTTGGTGATATGACTTTCAGACGATTTCTTTGTGAAACCTTACGAAACCCTCCATATGGAGTTGGGGGAGCAATACGTATACTTTCACAATTTTTATAGTCCAGTTTGGGCATTTAGGGGACAATTTACAAAAATTAGGCAATTTTTCAAAAAACTTTTGTGTGTTAGCCCATGAATATTTTTTGTAATACGTCTTCCAGACAATTTCTTTGTGAAACTTTTATGGAACCCTTTGCAGGGAGTTGGGGGAGCAGTACATACAATTTTTAGTCCTTTCTCACCCTTTTCCAAACCTATACCTCGACGTTTTTACACCTAATTAAGGTTAAAAGAAATCCCTAGGACAAAGTTGAGTTGAAAGCTTCTTTACCAATTAAATTTTGAGATGAGATTATACTTAGGTAAACTTCAAACGATCATATATTTCAGCATATAATGAATTATGTGGCCCATGACCTATCAAATTAAAGGTCTATGAGTCATCTTTCCAACTGTACTTAGTTTGTCTCATTTCGAATTTGGAATAAGAAGTTATATCTAATTTAGTGAAGCTCTGTCAGGCAGTCGATGTTCCATATTGGACCTATAAATGATGGAAATTTCCACGAACCGTAGACCCTTCTGTGAAGGCTTGCTGCAATTTTTGTTTCAGCAACTTCATGCATGCGTTCTAGAGTTATTTTGGTCCTTTCCCAAGCTTTTTAACCCTATTGTAAGTCATTTTTGTGTTTTAATTGAGTATATCATTCAACTAAGTAGTTTTCCTCTCAAAATCATCAGTCTAAGCATTCAAGTATTTAGAAATTCTCTTAAAACTCACCTAGGTTTTCTCTTCTCCACCAAGAACCCTAAAACCTTCAAGTCAAAAAATTCAAGATACAAAGAGAAACTTTCCATCCAAAGGTTTTCCCAAGTTCTTCACTCTCAAAATCATCAATATAAACATTCAAGTATTTAGAAATTCTCTTAAAACTCATCTAGGTTTCCTCTTCTCTATCAAGAACCCTAAAACCTTCAAATAAAAAATTCAAGATACAAAGAGAAACTTTTCATCCAAGGTTTCCCCGAGTTCTTCACCTCTAAAAACTTCATAAAAGAGTTCTTCTCTCAAGATCAAGCCCTAAAATTCCAAGCTCAAAGATTTCCATCATGGACAATAACACACATAAAATGGTAAATTCAGTCTTTCTCGCTCTGGGCTCGTTTGAACTTGAAAATGCGTCTTTTGCCCCTCAGAACAAATCACGCCATTAATAAGGTCGTAATGGACGCCTGCAAAATTTTCGGCCAAAAACATGTCGCAATCACGTATCACCCAAAATCAATAGACTATAGCATACATAAAACTGTAAATTCGATATTTCCCGCTCTGTGGCTCGTTTGAACTTGAAAATGTGTATGTTTGTCCATCGGGACCAACTCACACCATTAATAAGGTCGTAATGGATGCCCACAAAATATTTCGGCCAAAAACCTGTTGGGATCACGTATCACCCAAAATTCATGGACTATATCACATGTAAAATGGAAATTTTGATTTTTCTCGCTCTAGAGCTCGTTTGAACTTAAAAATGCATATGTTTGCCCCTCGGGATCAACTCATGTCATTAATAAGGTCATATACAAAAAAAATTGGCCAAAACCTATTGGGATCCCGTATCACCCAAAATCCATGGACTATAGCACACGTAAAACGGTAAATTTAGTCTTTCTCGCCTAGGGCTTGTTTGAACTAGAAAATGCGTATGTTTGCCACTTGGGACCAGCTCACACGATTAATAAAGTAGTTACGGATGCCCACAAAAAATATCAGCCAAAAATCCATTAGGATCACGTATCACCCAAAATCTATGGACTAATAGCACATATAAAATGGTAAATTCGATCTTTTCCTCTCTGGGACTCGTTTGAATGTGAAAATGCATTTGTTTGCCCCTCGGGACCAACACATGCCATTAATAAGATCGTAATGTAAACCTACAAAAAATTTCGGCCAATAACCCATCGGGATCACGTATCACCCAAAATTCATGAACTATAGCACACGTAAAATGGTAAATTTGGTCTTTCTTGCTGTGGAGCTCGTTTGAACTTGAAAATGCACACGTTTTCCCCTTAGGCCTAACTCACATCATTAATAATGTCGTAATGGACGCCAACAAAAAATATTTGCTAAAAACCTGTCGGGATCACTTATCACCCAAAATCCATGAACTATAACACATGTAAAACAATAAATTCTAGGGCAAACTACATAAATTCCACTAGCTTAGAACCTAATTACTAGGATTCAATATAGTTTCGATAATTACATCATATACCATATTTTGTCCGTCGGATACATGTATCGTTACTCACCAGATACATGTATTCAACGGTTTGAATTAAACAGATATATGTTTTAATAATTTTGAATTACATTTGTGTAACCGATTTCCTTAAATAAAGGAGTAAATTAGGCTTAATTAATACTCTAACTGATTTGCAGATTCATTAACATATCAATTCTAACAAATCTTCCTAATATAACGAAATCCTAAAACCACAATAATTCTCTAATAGAAAACTTTATCTTCTTGGCAATAGGTTTGAGAATTGTGGACTGCCATGGGAACAAGCTTGATGGCAATCCATGGAAGGTCGTTAAAGAAGAAATTACTGATGAAAAGAAGTACTGCAAGTTGACAAAGCTCATTTTCGTATTTACTTGGCAATTCTATAGTTAGGTGGGCGAATTAGATCATGTTTGTATGAGATTTTCACTTTCCTCTTTCTTTTGTTTTTTGTTTTAATTAGCTTTCTTTGTTTTTGTTTCCGTTTGGTCCAGTTTGTTTTTGGATCTTTTTGTACTTATTTCGGATATATCAATAATTCGATTTTATTTTTTTCTCTATAATACAAGTTTTGATTAATCTTAGATACAATTAATTTATGCATGGAACGTTATTTTCACCCAATTAATTTTGATAGATGCATGATAGTAAGCAGCCATTTGATATTTGATATTTCAGATACACTATCTATCTTGTTAGATATGTTGTTGATTATCTTCTCTAAGTTTTATTTATAATAAGATACATTTTGTTTTTGTCAGATACACATTTATTTTTGTTGTTCATATACATGGGAAGGATAGTAACTCATATAATTGATGTGAACGGTTAGATACATTGTTAATTCTCTAAACTCGTTGATATGAATTTTAAGTTAGATAAATTGTAATTTATCGAATTTTTGCTAAGAAAATATAATTTATGACAGTTTCAGATACACTATTTATCATATTAGATACATGTATAAAAACATCTCTAGAATACATATAACAACAATATGCTTAGATACATGAAATAATCAAATCAGATACGCGTCACTGTAATTTTAGATACATGTATACTAAACATCTCTAGAATACATATAACAACAATATGCTTAGATACATGAAATAATCAAATCAGATACGCGTCACTGTAATTTTAGATACATGTATACTAAACATCTCTAGAATACATATAACAACAATATGCTTAGATACATGAAATAATCAAATCAGATACGCGTCACTGTAATTTTAGATACATGTATACTAAACATCTCTAGAATACATATAACAACAATATGCTTAGATACATGAAATAATCAAATCAGATACGCGTCACTGTCATGTACAGATATGTTGACTGAAAAGTATTGAATATATGAAATAAAAAGTAAGATACATAAAATGAAATGTATGACCATATAGATGACATGATCATGATAACTAAAATAATACATGGGGGAGGGGGGACGATTTATGGAGGAGGTACAGGAGAGGAGGGTTGATGAGAGAGAAAGATATTTGGATCATTAATTTTGATTTTTAAATGTAAAATAATTAATCAATCCTAACTATAAGAGATTTGTGTATCTAATTATATCTTTTAAAATATATGGTATAAAATACTAAAAGTGGTAATATATGTAATTATTTGAAAGTAGAGATAATATTAGTATATATGGTAGGAAAGTATATCTTGTTAGGTAGTTTATCCTAAATTCTATCTTTCCCGCTCTAGGGCTCGTTTAATCTTTAAAATGCATCTGTTTGCCCCTCGGGACCAACTCACGCCATTAATAAAGTCGTAACAGACACCTATAAAATTTATTGGCCAATAACCCATTGAGATCACGAATCACCCAAATTCTATAGATTATTATAGCACATATAAAATGGTAAATTCATTCTTTCAAGCTCTTGAATCATTTGAACTTGCAAATGCATCTATTTACCCCTCGGGACAAACTCACACTATCACGGCTAAGATTCCCCAATAGTGTGGTACATCCAACTACATCCCCGACATCTAAATTAAATTCTCTTGCAAAATCATGTGCAGAAGAAGAGACTGCCCTCGTTTTTGTATATGCAATAATCGAACCAGCTGCATATTCTAGCAACTGTTGGATTATCTGCAAAATGAACAAAAAAAAAGTAATGAGCAAATGCGAAAAACGGCAAACAAAAATAGAAAAGTATAACTATATATACGACACGAACCTGGCTAGTTCGACCATTTTCAATCGTACCAGACAATATGTTGTTCCGATCCATATAGGAAGACTCGTCTCTTCTCCGACAGAATATGATATCTCTTAAAAAAGGGTTCCGCCTTTATAATTGGGGAAATTTCACTAGAATACATCAAGACAAGAGGAAACTAATTTGTGAGTGTTTATATAAATTAAGAAAGGTCCAAGAAATTATTTAATTTTTTTATATATTTTATTTTCATAAATTTTAAAAATATATTGTAATTGATTATAATTTAATAATTATTTTTTTCTTTTTCAATTGAAAGTATAACATTTCTTATAATATTTTGTAAGACAAGAATAAACATATATAAATTATTGTACATTAGGTAACAACATAAATGTTTAAATCTCTCTTATTGATTATACTTTTGGAAAGTTTTTTTAACCTAATCAATTATTACATGAACTATCAAAATAATTCTAAAACTGTTTAAAAATAAAATTAAGACTTTACTTCATTGAATATGCCAATTAGAGTATCATTTGTACTGATATAATATTTCATAATACTTTAAAGTACAAAAATCAGTATTATATTGATTACAAGACATTCAAGGTTAAGACAATATTTTTTAAATTTAATTATTTGATAATCTAATTAGTTTGAGCTTAAAATGTTTAATAAAACATCTCAAAGAATTCAAGACAATTTTACAAAACCAATATTAAAACATGGTTGATTCAAATTAAAGTGAAATAGACAAATTAAGAAATCAAAAGTAATAGTCTAGGATTTTTAATTACAATAGCATCAATAATGACATTTCAAAGATATGTGCATAATAATTAGTAAGAGATTATCAACAAACTATTAATAATTTTTTTTAATTAATAGTAACAATAAATACATATATTTTTTATTTAATTAAGTATTTTATGTTATTTTAAGGAGTCGTCACCTAATTACATTTTGAAGGTGGATTAGGACACCTAAATCTAATTATGTAATACTAAAATTAACTCAAATTAATGATCTACTTAACTTTTGTGATTCTAGGTAAGGGCTCTAAATTATCCTAAAGGGAAGGTGTTAAGCATCCTTTAAGTTTCGTTAAATACGATTATCAATCAAACTTAGGTTAAATATGTGCCAAATTAAAGAATATGTTTATGTCTTACTCCTTAAACAAAATCATTATGTTGCTCGTATGCTTCAAAAATATCATCTGGTGTGTCGGATCTTCCATAAATCATGCACTTTTGGAAGATGTATACTGGTATGGCTTCATTTCTCAAAGATCCGATCAGCATAAATTATAGATTTGTTATTATTTTAATTAAGTTATTGGTTAAAATTTATTGTAAAAATTTACTTACAATTATATTATATATTATATTATAAGTGTTTCAGTTGTATGAACTTATTTTTTTATTAAGTAAATTATTGATGCATAAAATTGTGTTTTAAGCAAAGAGCAGAGCTAGATTTTGAGGTTTGTGGGTTCGGAATTTTAATTATTTTGAGCTATTGAGTTCTAAATTAATAATTTATACACTAGTAATGAATTTCTTATTGCAAATTTAGAGTTTGAACTAAAAAAACGACTGAACTCGTAACCAACATACCTGCTTAGCCCCTAACTTGAAAGATTAATGGTGGAGGGGAATTAAGATGTCCCTTTGTCAGCTTGACAAATGGGTCTCATGTATTTTCATTTGTCAATCAAATAATGTCTCACACAAGTATGACTTCGGTGTGTGAATTCCAGTTATTTAGAGTTCAATTAAAGTGGGAGAGAAGAATACTAACACAAGAAAAGCATATATACACTAAATTGTCAACACATTTATTCTACATGTTAAGACACTTTTTGATTGATCCTCAAGTTCAATAATTTATGCAATATAGAAGGTGACATAGCCATTACTTTTTGGTTATGTTCCTTTGCATGAAGCTCAGCATGAAGCTTGCAAAGGGCTGCACCTGCAACTTTCCATGCAAAACCACACTTTCTGACGTCGCCTATAGCTTTCGCGTAATCATAAGTCACGCAATAAATAGCAAGTGCATCGTTATACATGTCTGTTGTACTCCTGATGCTCTCCTCCATATCCGGTGCTTCATATAACAACTGCATGAAAATTTGAAAAATCAAGGGAGAGAAATGAAGACTCATGGTGGCTTTTGGATTAAGAAAATCTATTACATCGAAGAATCGTGGGAGAGGAAGGAGGAATGGGGTCGGTGAGGATTGGACCACGATTATTGTGTTGTAAACTCCCATTGATACAACTAATTATGGTGCTCATGTTTGGCTTCTTACAAGGGAAAACGTCCAAATTTACCCATCTATTATACGAAATATCTAGTTTTACCCTCATCTAATACTTCAAGTCTTGCCATTAACGGAGCTCCAAATTGAACTGAGTTATCCTCAATTAAACTTAAGTAAGGATCCATGCTGGAGCTCTGTTGGGGCCAAGGGTAAATATGAAACAATTTGCTAACAACAAGGGTATGAATGACCCCAAAGTATAACAAAAGGTAACATTAAGATATTCATTGGTATTTTTCACCTTTTCACAGTCTTAAAATGACTGTTGAAGGTTGTATATCGACCTTCGGACCTAATCCAACCCTAAAAGCTAGCTTATTAGGTGGGCCGATGTGGGACTCAACAAAGAAATTTCTCAAAGGGTGATAAAAGAAAGGTTTTACCTGTTTGTACTTTTTAATAACCTGGTCAGCTAAGTCATTTTTCGATTCACTGCTGGTGTTCAGTGCTTCCTTCATCTCAAATCTGTAATTTCTGTACCTTTCCTCCCATAACCTCAAACATGTATCAGGGATTCCAACCTCAAAAGCCGAAAGTTTCTTAATTTCTGGACATACAAAATACGATATATGTCAAATGCACAACCAGTAAGCAATTGCAATATTCAATCAGTAATGGATCAAACACTTGCCTACAGCAGCTGGTTCTTCAGCTTTAAATTTCTCAACCCGGTCATAAATTTCTCCTAAGACAGAGGTAGAGTGATAACTTTCTTTCTTTTGCAAGAAATGCGGAAACTTGTCTACTTTCAACCTCTTTGGGATGTAGACCTGTGGATAGAAGCAAGAGCGGTAAGACAAGAATTTGATAACTCAACAACATTAAAAACATTAACAAAAACATATTGAGAAAGACCAAAAACACAGCTAAAGTATCCTGGTTTTTCGAGTTTCCTACTTTATAGTTCAGGTTTGGAACTCGAAAAAGGGGATACTTTAGGTGTGTTTTTGACCATTAACTCAAAAATGTTCAATCAATATCAACTCTAGCTTTGGAAGTAAGAGTAGATTGTCAAATCGCTTATGGACTAGAAGTGCATATTTTTCTTCAAAACATGTATAGTGAATCTGAAGTTTTCAGGCAAGAGGCATCAAACTAATAGAAAAGATTTAGGGAACAGAACAGTAGAAAACATTCACTTAAGTATATGATTGTCACAATAAGGGCTATCAAACAGAGATTAGGTTAAAGAAAGTAACCTTATTCCCACTTTTTGGGGCGTCTATAGCGTCATAATACAAATCAATCAACTCAAACAACTTTTCTTTGACGGACTTTATCTCTTCATTCTCTGTGGTGTTATTTTTCCCCAATATCAAAAGTCTATCCATGAGTGCATACCAGTTAGCAGAAGCATCAGCCATGCTATAGCTGAAAGAGTAAACCAAGTGAATAAAAGCGAAACATGAGCATTTGTTTTAAAGCAGTAAAAGCCAGAGGTGGATGGAGAGTAGAAGTAAAGGGTACAACTGAACCCAGTACTTTTGACTCAGAATATAAATATATATGTAAGAATCACTAAAAAAATTCCAAATAGTAACTATGAAACCATAATTTTAGAAATGTAATGGGTTCAATGGTAAGAATTCAAATGTTGAACCCATTAAATGTAAATCCTGGATCCGCTCAGCGATAAATGAGCATTTAATTCTGGATCAGGATCTATAGATATAACAGAAAGCTTAGCCAGGTTAAATTAAAATAACTTATCAAAAAGATCGTGCCTTTCAGAAAAGATTTTCCACAGTCATCCGATGCTCATTAGCTCGGGGACTTCCCGACTCCCAAGGATGAGCACCTTTTACCATTCAGATATACAGGAACTGTATGTTGCACTCTTCACCGAAGAGACATGTTTCAGACAAATATCAAAGAGACTATTCTAACTTTGGAAGGCAAAAAAGGGCATTCTATACATACTTTGGCATCCTAGTTTCTAGAAATGTCTGAAAGAGATCATGCTCCCTTTCCTCCGCAGAGAAGTTGTTGGGCTCCCTATGCAATGTCTTTGGTGTTGAATGGATTCGGCTCCACGGTCTACTTGCAGTGAAATATTTTAACAGCTGAAGCATAAAACATAACATGCGCAAATTGGACGGAACTCGTTCAGTATTTTCATTCATTCAAGAAATGAAATGACATAACAATATGTTCTTTTTTCTTTTCATTTATTGATTTTTCATTGTCATTACTAGATGGGCCTGTAGGGTGCAAATGGAGGACCCAATCTGAGGTAGTTCAATCAAATCATTAAGCAAAGAAATTAGAACAATTAGCCAGTAGTAGAGATAAAGTTGACCTGGGGGTTTTGAGAGACCCAATATTTATCTCCATCAAAATCACCATTAGCAATTTCAGTGGCCGCTGATCTTGGACCTTTTGTGGAGAAAAATATTCCATATTTAGCATTTCCAACTATGTCTCCGAGGTTCTTCACGGGGACAGCAAGTAGTCTATGGATATCACCAAAATGAAGTCCAGGATTCCTGTATACTAGTACCTCTCCAAATATTTGCCCATGTTCACTGCATAAAATGTCGTAGTTTTACTTTGTAAATTTCCAGCTAAAAATACAGGCTCTGCAACCTTGTCATTAGACTAATGAGCAAATGTGCAACGATGAGATAGATTCTAACAATCAATGGGTAAGTTGATGATGAGTGCATCGATGAGATAGATTCTAACAATCAGCTTTCACCAAACTACTTCAGAGTCATACTGATTTTCCACAGAGGAATATCTTTTTTAAGATAGAAAGCCGAATGGCTTAATACATAACCTGCCCCTTAAACTTGTCCGGATATTCCATTTAGACTCTCGAACTAAACCTTGTTTCAATTGAACACCTCAATAGAGTGTTCCAATTAGACACTTTCATTCAATTTTTTGAATTTTTTGTGTGTGTTCTCATTCATCCATTAGATAGTCACATAAAATATGTCATTTCCTTTAATTATACACATTTGCCTAAATAGGCCATAAAATCCAAGGAATTTTCTACTTGAGGTTGATGCGTATAATTAAAGGATACGACATATTTTATGTGGTTAACTAAACTATCTAATAGACAAATGAAAACACGTGCAAACGCTTTTTCAAAATTTCAATCTCAAGTGTCTAACTGAAACACTTGATTAGAAGTTGACAACGTCATAACAAAGAAGTTTTTTTTGGTGAGTCGTCAGGATTGGACGAAAAGGATCATATAAGATATATATAAACAGTATACTTACAGAATAACACAAACTTCATGGGGATTTAAAGTATCAGTGGGATCAGCTGTTCCCATTAGATAGAAAGTATCAGCAATAGGAAGTCTTCCTCCTTTGAGCCCATTTCTTTCTTCCTTTGCCAGGGAAGATAAACAACACCAAAGATATGGTTCAGTGAGAGGTACTCCAGCCATTATCATACTTGTGGCAGTAGAGGCATCATCACGATCTCTATGGTTTACCGCAACTGCATGGAGACAACCAGTAAAACAAAAAAGTAAGGGTCTGAATTGGTAAAGCATTCAACAGAGACTTGGAACAGAGTAGTGCATATTAAGATCAATGCAGGTAAATGAATGCTTTCACTAAAACTTCAGTACCAAATCTGCAAAGATGGCATCAGAAGGTATATAAGAAGTGATTTGGTTTTAGGCTATGTTGCTCGAGTTCTCGAACAATGTCGGAGGGTGTATGCCAGATCCTCCAAAGTAATGCATTTTGGAGATCAGACATCGGGTCAACAGCACTTTTGGAGGATCCGAGCAACATAGTTTCTACTTTCTAGGATTTTTTAGAAAATTGGTAACGGCACCAGATTGTTAATTGTTCATATAAACATGTGATGCTTTCAAGAGATTATTTGAAATTTTGAGAACAAAAATGTCACCACATGCTGAAATATAATCCAGATTGCACACAAGTTTAAAGTTGTCGCGTAACAACATCTGAAGGTCAACATTTCTCCATGTACATGCTAGATTATAAACCATAAACAGCTGCAGAGAAACTTGGTTTTATTATCATTTTTTCTAAAACTAGAATTACCTTTTAGTGCTGTCACCTCATCTGAGTATAACCTTTGTGTCTCCTCCAAAGTATTATTGAGTATATCATAGAAATACTCCACGGGAACACCTCCATAGGTCAGCAGAGCAATAAGAGTTCTTGATAGATAAGTATTCCTAGGTTTAAGACTGAAAGAAGAACATAAGAGGTGTCAGTTGCAGCAGTTCATAGATATATACCTGAAATGACTGTAACTACAGAAATTTTAACAGAAAATTCTGTAATACAAAGATAGCATGGAAGAATTATTTTTAAAAAACAATCATTGGAAGGGAGATATGTCCCTTTTTAGAGCCAGTTGTAATAGGCAAGTTGATCCTTCAATCTCCATCAAAAAATCCTAGTGGTAAACCTTGTTTTACTTTTCTTTTTTATTAGGAATCACAAAATAATTCACCTCCCTCACTTGGGATCCTACTGCAACGGGTATGACAAATCGGTCCCCTAAGCAATAAAAATACAGACTCGATTTCTGTCAGTAATATTGTGGTTCTTCCAACACAGTCTTTCCTAACTGTTACTTACTAACGACTGAAATGCATAATAACATATTTTTCCTCATATATGCACATGTACTTGCAGCTCTTAGTGTTTAAAAAAAAATAGGCTTTACTACAATATTTCTAAAATAAGACAGGAAGGGTCATGAAAGTAACATTTCAAATTTCATGGTCAAAAGAAGATCCCTACAATGAACTTTTTATCTTTCTATTAACAGAAATATTGAATTAACTAAAAAGTACCAAATACCTGGGTGTATTTATTTCCAACGAGTTAAACATTTGAGCTCTTGACAATCTTGGATCTGCCTCGACCTTGATCATTGAGGGCCTAATCTGAATTGTGCGTCGTGGCAGCTAATATTTAAGAACAGAACATTGTATCCATTAGGAAGTTGACTTAGAGAGCAGAGAAATTAAGGGGCATTTAAGATAAGGCTGCTTCAATAAGGCCATCGCACAGAAGTATGCAATTAAGTTTAAGATATTAGGCAAAGCCATTTCAGGTGGAGCAGACTATGGTTTTAGTACCTTTCTATTGACTAGAAGGGTTCCCTTTACAGCAAGACCATTGTAGAATAGACGGCACTGCATCAACAGAGGCTAAACAGACAGAGAAGAATGAAAACTAATCAGCTAAGAACCAACCTGACCATGTTAAATGATAAAAAATTGCTAACTGCAGCGGTCTGGGATTCCAAATCAATTGTGGTAAACATCAAAAACATTTACCGGTTCCCCACTCTGAAATTCCGCCTCTCCCAACTCAGATGAATTCTCCCCAAGTTTGACACCATTGGTATATCTCTGAAATGGTTAGTTAAAAATTTAATGGGAGGTTCTTCAAGAGAGATGAAAGGAAACAGATACAAAGAACTGAACAATGAATCTGCCAGATACTTTTAATGAATACAAGCATGCAAGAGATAATTTCTTGTGCACCGTCTAGTGCCTACAACCAAAGAAAATCAAGGATATAAGAGAATTCAAATGAATTTAGAAAAGATAAATATATGAACTAAGAATATATTCTTCCAATTTCTGCAACTCCCTCCGTTTCAATTTGTTTGTTTGGTTTTGACTTGGCACGGAGTTTAAAAAAGTAAAGAAGACTTTGGAATCTTGTGATCTTAAACTAAAGATATGTAGAATGCACTAAAATGCCCTTTAATCTTATGGTCTTAAGCATGCCATGTGGAAAGTTGGAATTAAAGAGTTGAAAAAAGGAAAGAGGCCTTTTTTTTAACGGACTAAAAAGGAAAGTAAGACAAACAAATTGAAACGGTGAGAAAACTATATTTCATCTGCTTGCCTGATTGAGAAGCTAGCTACTGGTCCTCAAATGTTTATGTTATTTAATTTCTCTAAGAACTTTGTAGATGAACTCACAAAAAATTTGATAGGTATTTCCAATGGCTACATGACCAAATGCAGGAACAGCAAAGATATGGGAAGTTCAACAAGAAATCACTTGTTTGATTTTTTAAAGATTATTGATCCCCTCACTTAAGAATTATACTTCCTTTTATGACCTTGAGACCTTCAAGGATTTGCTTTAATTTTATTGACGTTTATGCAGTGGCTTCTGCCCAGAGATGTGAACTTGGATACTTCAAGTCGGATAAGGATGTAAAATGCCTCATTATGGACTGCATGGTTAATCAGATAAATTAGAAGGATTGCGTCTTTATTCCTCAGATGAACAGCCACTGGAATTATATCCGAACATACGACAAATTTTGGAATAAAGCCAAATTATGTGCTTCTTGGGCCTCTATTCTTGAAAAGAGAGCACCTACTTCATTGATTAGGTTTACTGGTTCTTAATGCAATACAAAAGCATAATCAACCTCAAGAAAATGCTTAGTGATTTAGGTTTAATCAGATTACCTCTAAGTTGGCACACCTATGCTTCACATTGAAAAAATCTTGCGGACACTTTCTTGCCAAGTCTTCTGAAATATATCCAGTCCCATCTGTGTGTATAAGTGGTTTCCCATCTTCATCATAGATAATTCGTCCACTCTTATCCTACATTGTTTTCCCAAAGGAGGAGGCAATTAAATGATAAAGAGAAGTCATTATCTTGAGACCGTGGAAAGAGAAACTATAAAGAGATGGTATATACATGGAGAAAGAAACTGCAAAGAGTATGCATGATTGTATATACACATTATATGTTCGATAAGTAATATACATGACAACATATATCTTCAATTCTGTCAATATTCACTGAATTCAGATCAACTTGAAGCTTTACTGTCGTGGATAAAGTTAGGGAGAACCTGCATTATCAGAGTAACTATGCAGTTCAGAAAGAAAGACAGCAAGTATGCAATAAATATTAAAAAGTTAAAAGAGTCCGGGAAATAGCAAACCTGGCCATGTATTTAGCCATGCTAGAGACCATGTGTACATGCATGAAATTGCACCTTGCTTCATGGACCATCTTGTCACGCAAAATGTAAGTTTCTTTTTCATAAGGATTAAGAGATTCCATTCGAACAAAGTAGCATTTAACAGAATCGATCTTTTCCTCTTTGTCCTTTGAACTTCTCTTCTTCCCGTCATCCTTATAAACTGTTCAAATACCACAATGACACAAAACCTCATTGGCATCAAACACTTGAAAACAGAACCTCTCAGGTACTTCCACCCCTGATTTTGAGTACAATAATGAGAATGACGCTTCTATTTATTGGTAACCTGAGAAGTTTCATCAAACAGCTACTTGGGAAAACAGAAGATCCACATTGACACAGGCCAAAAGAAGGCCATAAGACGGGAATTTCTTTTAATTACAAGTTGTTGTAGGTAATAAGCAAAATATTTGCCCTCTAAGTACAGTAGTTTCATGTTATAGAAGACCATCAGACTTGAATGGGAGCAACTGTTGGGCCTTACGCCCAATATATCTATGATTTAGCGACACATATGTTAGATGAATCTACTATCATTCAAGAACAGACAAGATTATATATGTTCTTATATTTGTGTTAAAAGAAATATCAGCAGCACTCAAGCTCAACAATAAATGGACTTGGCCACATGCATTCCAAAATAAAATTCATAAAATGCACTGTCCATCGGCAAAACTATCTAAAATTACAGAAAGAAAGACAAATTCTGAATTTCTTCTTATATTTCCAAGACAAGATAGGAATTTTGAAATACTTTGGCGACATATGTATAAGGTAATTACCAAAAAAGCGATAGCGCCTCAAACCAACAAGAATTCCATTCTGAACAATCTCTTCTGGACACCCTGGGGTGTTTTGCTCAAACTTGACAATCAATACATTCTCATCTCCTAATGACTGTTGCAGATGGGTTCTTTCTGCTTTCAGGTAAGGACCCTGAGGAGGAGGGAAATAAAACAAGTCAAGAAATGGATATTAATGCTTAGGGTAACGTGATGAACTGTCCAAAGTGAATGAATGCTGCCCACTCCTTAATTAATATAGGCATTACAGTTATTTCTTTCGGGCTCTTGTATCAGTATCAGGAGACAGCAAGCTTCAGTAGTTTTCTATTCAACTTTTGATGCCTAAAAAGCTAAAGTGAATCATTCGCAGCCTAGTGCTACACAAATCAAATATTTACATAATACAATATTTACTGGAGTCCGAAATCTTGTTCAGCCAATTCAAGCACAGGAATAACTTACAAAACACTTTAAAGGCTAAAGGAGTTATCTTGAATAATTTTTAATCACAAAAAGTTTTGAACCACAAGAATAACAGACCTTAAAAGTATAGCTTCCATCCGAATGGACATGGCAATGATAAAGATGAGTCCTTCCTGAATCCCAATCAAGATACTGAAAGACACCGATACAAGGCAGTTGTTGGATTAATAGTTCAATAGTTAAAACTTAAGAGACTATTATGTGAGTACCTAGACCAAGGTATTACTAGTCTCTTATTGGTGGACACTAATGATAAAAAAATACATCAAAAGCAAAAATGGAACGACAGAAATATAAGTTCATATAGTCTTTAACTCTGGAAAAAGAACATCAGTGGTTGGGACCAAGACCTTAAATCCGAACTAACTAAAAGATTAAAACAGACTATACAAGTGTGGTAATTGAATGGAAACTCACCTGCACCCGTTTATTATGTTCACAAAGATGACCATATTTATTCCAAATATATGACTCAAAATGAGACATAGGTTGATATATCATATCCAAAATGTCACCAACATCATGGAGCATAATTACATCCTCCACCTTCCTCCTGCAACGCATACCAAATCAAATACCAACTTGTAGCAATATAGAAGTCACAAAGTAAATATTTGAATAAATGCTAAATTTACCTCCCAATGTAGTTTAGAATCAAAAAGAATTTCCTGAATTCAAGCTTACTGAGTGCCAGTAACTGCTCACTTATTCCTCGTGTGCTGGCCCTGTCTCTGAATGTAGATGGCCTAGGATCGTAATGATCTCTTTGAAAGCTAGTTGTCACTGGACTCATTGGAGGTGATGGTATTCGTGGAGCTGATGTAGGAGAATCAGATGCATCACCTACTATGTCTGCAGGCATTGGAAGACCATCATTGGTAAACTAGAATTCTTGAAAGGTCTGAGTACATTACATGTTGTGTTGTTCGGACTCTTCAAAAGTGTGTATCGAATACTCCAAAAGTAGTGCATTTTGGAGAATCCAACACGGGTTCAACAGTTTTTGAGAGTCCGAGCAACATAGTTTACATGTAGAGTTGTAAATATGCAAAAAAAGGAAGAAGAGATCGCAACCAATAAAAAAATTGAACAAGTTCTTCATTAAGCCTAAACTAATTCAAGCTTACTGAGTGCCAGCAACTGTTCACTTATTCCTCGTGTGCTGGCCCTGTCTCTGAATGTAGATGGCCTAGGATCGTAATGATCTCTTTGAAAGCTAGTTGTCACTGGACTCATTGGAGGTGATGGTATTCGTGGAGCTGATGTAGGAGAATCAGATGCATCACCTACTATGTCTGTAGGCATTGGAAGACCATCATTGGTAAACTAGAATTTTTGAAAGGTCTGAGTATGTTTACATGTTGTGTTGTTCAGACTCTTCAAAAGTGTGTATCGAATACTCCAAAAGTAGTGCATTTTGGAGAATCCAACACGGGTTCAACAGTTTTTGAGAGTCCGAGCAACATAGTTTACATGTAGAGTTGTAAATATGCAAAAAAAAGGAAGAAGAGATCGCAACCAATAAAAAATTTGAACAAGTTCTTCATTAAGCCTAAACTAATGTCCAGATATATACTCAATTTATATGTGAATAAACAATACGGGAATTATTCTTTAGATATTACCTATTGTAAGGACATTTTCATCTTCAGATACTCTTATCCATGTATTCCTAATAAATGTATTACTTATTCCACCTTCTATTCCGTATAAGATAATACATAAATCCTCATATAACTTATACCAATATTAGTTATATAACATTTACTTTCCAGTATTAAAATCTGCATATTTTGTATGAATTTTAATACCAAAATCAACTATGGTATAAAGCAATACTGATTATATATCAAGATTAACTTGGCTTATACCTCAAACCTAATGACCCTTAGTACTTTACAATTTAGTAGCTAGCTGTGTTTGCTTTTCCTTTCTATCTTTTTGTTACTATCAACATTTGTCTGTCAAGTACAATAAATCTGAAGAGATTCTTAGAACAGAGACTTTTGAGTCAAATAGATAGAAGGAGGGGAATTTTTAACCCAAAAAAGAAGGGGCAACTTTGGGATTCCGCACGGAATGATTAATTTCCAGTTAAGAAAAGTGAGTGCATTCTTCTGTCAAACGCTTGTATTTAAGTGGAGAAGTGTATTGGGACATAATTATTATTTTTTTATGACAAGAAAAACCTACCGCCGCTACCCTTTGGGTGCGCACAGGGTAAAACCCTCGCTCTTATGCAATAGCTCGCAAACCACATAGGAGAGGTAACCTACACTAGGCAAGCCTAGTGCGACGAGCTCGACCCAGAAGGCAAACCCCTTGCTTTCGCTGGCAAGGGGTTTCGAACTTGAGACCTCCAACTTGGAAGTCCCAAGCTCAAACCACTGGGCCACCCCGAAGGGTATATTATTATGTCTTTATATCTGGAGATTTGTCCACTCCATACGGACATTGTTATTGGTTAATGTGCTTTCGCTGGCAAGGGGTTTCGAACTTGAGACCTCCAACTTGGAAGTCCCAAGCTCAAACCACTGGGCCACCCCGAAGGGTTATTTGGGACATAATTATTAGTATTGACTACTGAGAATAATTAAGTAAGTAAAACTGAGTTATCTCTAACAACTCAAGCTTTTCGATGAATGATCCCACAATTTGATATGGTATCAAAGTAGGCATAGATTTTTAGTTTGAATCTTATTGCCACCTTATCAAAAAGAATTTCCACATGCTTGATCCATAATAAAGAATCAAGCCTGCACGTGAGGGCAGGGGCGAAGCTAGAGGGGGCAAGGAGGTTTGTCCTAGTCCCCCTTCACCAAAAAAGTACATTGTACATATAAAAGGATATAATTGGTTTTTATCCATATGTAGTAGGAGTAGATATTGAGGCTTCTTAGTTTTGTTGTGGATTTACTTCTTTAAATTTTAAATCAATATAATGAAATCATGCCACCATCGTAGAATATGTTGAGAATATAATTAAGTAACTAAAAATATCTCCATAATAACTTATACTCTTAGATGAGATAATCATACACTTCAATAATGATCCCAAAATTTAAAAGTTGTGATTGGTCGTAAAGGTTTTGACCCCAGAAGAGTTTGTCAAACACTAACAAAAATTCTTCTACCAAACAAGAAACTTACTAATGCTTCCTAGAAGAGCTCTCTTTGTATTATTGACTTTCTAGTTTATATTCATATAAGGAGAATCATATATGTATCTTTTGGAACTCTTAAATAGGAAATAAATTACTTAATAAGCTGACTAGAATTTTATGTATTGGAAATATATTTTTTATCTTTCCAAACTCTTAAATATAATAAAGTGTATCCCTGTTTTTCTAAGAACAAAAATGTGTATCTTCTTTTTAAATTTCATAAAAATAACTTATTTTAATATATTGTATCCAAACATATACATATCATACGGTTGCATGGTGTAATTAACCAATTTATTTAATGCTATCAGTGAACATAATTTAACCTTTTGCAACAAGCCCAAAAAATATACAAAAATAGAAAAACATGCATGCAAGTTCAACAGTTTATGTATTTTAAGCACACTTAAATTAGTAAAAAAAATTATCACTTTATCATTACACTGTGCAAGTTTGAGAAAAAAAATTAGGAAACTTTACCATTATCCTGAAAAATCGGCCGATTTCTGGGTGAAAAATTGACAGAAGAACAAGAGGAATTCGGAGAAGACAGCGAACTTCTTCGAATCTGAGGCGAATGATAAAAACTTTCAGCAGAAGGAACTGGTTCTTCATAATTTTGCTTCTGATAAAACTGTTGAGTTTCCGATTGATAGTATTTTTTCGCCATGAAAACAATGAATCCACTTAGGGTTTTTTTAATCTGACATTTTGAGATTTCCCTCAAAATACAAAGCGAACGTTCTTCTCCGATTGCTACAAGGAGTCTTCGTACTTTATCATCTGGTGAATTTTGTCTCTCTTTTTTGCAGATTTGGTTAATCATTTGTTGTACTGAATGTGGAAGTTCAACTTCTTCATTGTTGTGAGAGTAAAAATCTCCCATTTTTTGCTGATTGAAGTGAAGAAAACTGGGATTTTTGAGAGAGAAATTGAGGTTTTTGTTGAGGAATGTGTACAGTGGGAAATGTTTTGCCTGCTTAGTTTAAAGTGGAGCTTGGAAAATTACTTTTCAAATTAGTTGGTTTTCCGCCCGATATTCGAGATTCGTATTTGGTATTAAATTTTATTTGTATTAAGATTAGATTAACTTGAATTCGGGCATATGTTGGGGGCGAGGTTGGTAATAAAGAAAAAAAGTCATTCTTAAAAGTTTAAACTTAAGACTCGATTAATAAGGATAAAAAAAAAAAACTTACATAAATTTCATTAGTTTAAGAGTTAATTACTTAAATATTTTTTAATTTGTAATATTATGTATTTTATTAGATATTGGTTGTTCATATACATTGTATGAGGAAATAGAAAGCAGAAAAAAAGTCCAGTTGGAAAGAAATAAAAGTTGAAAAAAGCTCAAAAGAAAAAGAAGAAGTGACAATTCAAGATGTGACCATTCAAGATTACAGTGAAAGATCTCATAAATCTTAAGTTTATATTATTATTTTTTAAATCATAATTTAAAAAAAAAAAAAAAAAAAAACTGGCGATGTGAAGAGGTTATTGGTATGATTGTATCGTATTGCAAGAATATATTAAAGAATAACTAATTATTATTATTGTTTTATAGTAAAATTATGTATATTTTTAAAGCATGTATTAATATGTAATCGCAATAGAAATATATGATTTATTAATGTGATGATTTCGTGCACATCATGTATGAGTTATTAATTTTCTAAAAAAGACATCATGTATTTTTTCTAACTAACTTTAAAATAATATAATAAAAGAAATCAATTTAATTTATCGTGATTTGTTTTACTACTTATTTTAACTTTAAAAGTTATTTCAAATTTAATTCAGGGTCAATACAGTAATTTCAAAAAGGAGTAATAGAATAAATATTAGTTGAGAAATTATGATTAAATTTTATATTTCATAAAATTGACATTATATAGAAATTATTATTTACTGTGGTTATAAATCTCGTAATCTCCAAAATAATTTTTTATTTAAATCTTTAAAATTAAGAGAAAACCTTATATTATTCTGAATGAATTAAATATAGTCTCCATTTAAGTATCTGTCCAATCACACTTCTACTGATTTGCCCATGATTTAACCGGAAGGACACGTGGCATCACTAGGACAACTCAACCCATCCCAAATTTAATAGTTCCGATTTCTTTTTTTCTATAACTAGGTAATCTGTCTGCGCTTCGCGCGGTCATAAATAATTGCATTAAACTTGTAAAATAATTTTTACTAATATTCATACATTAAAAATAATGGAAAAAATAGATTCTTAAAAAAATATTATCAATATTTCAACATGAATCTGATTATTTGTCATTATCACATAACTCAAGAACCTCTAATAATTTAATTATTCAAGAAATAATAAATCATTGGTTCTTTAATCAACATTAAAAGGAAAATAAAGAAGAAAATAAGAATATATACAAAGGCATTTCGTAAGAAAAAAAACACATTTAAGTTGCATAGATTATACAATTGGAATATTTGTCTTAGGAAAAAATTCAAAAATTTGTTAACAGATTCAAAAAAGAAATTATGCTTGAACATGAAAGCAATTATAACTTTTTGAACTTGCATTATGAATTTCTTCAATTGATAAGTGAGAAACTTCATATCAACGTAAAAATAGATAATATGTAAGCTTATATATAGTAAATTAAGTTGTAGAAGTTTATATAGAATATCAAAACATGAATTCTTGAAATTGAGTACCATAATTATTTTCTGCACAATGAATATCTTACTATATGTGTATATGTTCAATATAACCGAAGACAATAACTTTACAGAAACATAAACAATAGAGTTTAAAACATGTACTCAAAAACAATATAAGCATAAATTAATGAATGTAAAAAAACATATCAGGATTTGTAACAATAAGATGAAAAAGAAAGGAAAAAATTGAGTCCATTGCACAACATCTCCTTAAGAAAATTATTCTCCTCTAATACCCGAGGTTTAAAGAAATAGATCCTTTCAGGATGGAACGATTTTATTCACCAGTGTATTGATACAAAAGCAATGGTGTTAGTGAGCCACTCAACAGGAGCAAGTACACGAATATTTAACTGCATAGAAGAAGAAGAAGTAGTTCAGGATTTTCGTTGTTTTAAATGAGAGGAAATCCCTCTATTTATAAACAACAAAAGGTAGTGTGAACAAATGTTTATTGTGCCTTATCGGAAAGGTCACAACTCTTTGAAAAAGTCACAACCCTTTAGAAAGGTCACAACATTTCATAAAAGTTGCAACTTTTCATAAAATTCACAACTTTTTATAAAAGTCACAACTTTTCATGAAAGGAGAAGGCTAGTTTTGAAAATAAATAAATTAAAAGGGAATTCTGATTTGTGGTGGCGCCACGTAGGCGGGCTTTGAGTCTCTTTATATATATGATATGATATATGATATTTATCTAGATTATATATAAATATTTTTAAAATAATATTTTTGTTTATGTATTAAATATAAAAGAATAAATAAGAAATTCACTTATTTTATTTTATTTTTAAAATGTTTTCCTTATACACACTTTTAGAGGTTGTTTGGTAACTGAATAAAAAATAAGTTATTCATGTATTAAATTTTGTATAACTTATACGACGTTTGGTATGTAGCTAAAAAATAAGTTATTCATATATAAAATTAATATGATATTTGATTGATAATTTAGAAACTCGTATAACTAATACATGTACAAGTTATGAGAAGTGTGTGTATTTTTTTATAGAATAGAAAGTGAAATAATTAATACCTACTATAAAATAATACATACATTTTCTTATAATGAATTCCTACATTATTAATACCCGTATAATTTTAACCAACTATCAAACGAGGTCATAACCCTTTATTGCCTTAACCGTGGTCCGTGTAGTATAGTTTGGCTAGTTTTGCATACTATAAGGACTATTAAATACTCTATGTAATAGAATAAGGATGATTATCATTTTCTTTTAGTTTCTCTCCTGATGTTCGGAATCCACATTAGAGCTCCGACGAAATTCAGATCATGCATTATAGGGACTTATTCAGGGTCATTTCGAAACAAAAGGGACTATATTTTGGGCCTTTTCTCACTAATATAAGTCTAGGGGTGTTCATGGGTCAATTGGATTGGTTATTGGTCAAAATCAAAACCAAACCAAATTAATCGATTTTAAAATTAGCAAATCAAACCAAACCAAATGGAATATACATTGATCGGTTTGGTTGTTATCGATTTTGATTTGGTTTGGTTTGGTTATTCGGTTATTAATCATACACAAAAATAAAAGAAACAATTCATTCAAAATGTGAAAAGTGACAACAATTCATTCTAAACGATTTAAAAAAAAAAAAAAAGACTGACGTACAGAACTTTCGATCATTGAAATTACTATGAATAAAGCTTCAAAATTCGCTATTTTGCCCCTAGAAGGAAGAGATAGTGACATATTCGGTCTCACAAAGAATTGTCATAAACACTCATATACATGAAACCAATAAGATAAATGTTCTCACCTTAGACATTTTTGCTCTCATAAGTAAATTATAAACTAATTTTTGATGAAAACATATATAAGATCTTTAAAATTATTTATAAAATTAATATTTTATGTATGTATAATAATAAAATATATGCATATAATTTATCGGTTCAGTTCGGTCATTTCTTTGATTTTTTCAAATAAAATCATAATCAAACCAAATACTATCAGTTTCAAAAATCTAAAACCAAACCAAACCCAAATAAAACCGATCTATTTAATCAATTTGGTTCAATTTTTTCTATTTGAATCGTTTTTTATCCAAACCATAAACACCACTAAATATAACAATATGATGATGAAAATAATCAAACCATCATTATCAATTCCCTTTCCCTCCCTTCCATTTTTCCACTTTTCATCAATGAAGCCATTAATGCCTTAACCTAAATTCAAATCCAATCAATTGAGCACTGCCATTTTTTTTTTGTCATTTTTAAGAGGGACATTGGCACTTTTAGTCCCTCAAGTATTACAAATTTTTATTATTACCCTTGTAATTTTTTACTAAGCATTATGAGCCTTCAACTAATTGATACACATGCACTTTTGATACCTCAAATTGCAAATCTTCACAAATTTAATGAATTATCAAGTGTTAAACCATTTAATGATTAATATATTATGTCAAATTTGTATTGCTGCTTCATTTTTTTAGGTGATATAGTTCTAAAAATACTTTAAATATCACCTAAGTTGCTCGGACTTGGGTGCGGGTGTCCGATACGAGTGCGGATCTAGAGGTCGGATCCTCTATAATTTAAATTTTAAGATTCGGAGATAAGGATATATGTATGGATGCGGGTGCAGGGATTTAGTTAAAATAATTCAAATATCTAAAAATAGAGTTATAAAACCTAAATTATGAGATATTACGTGAGAAACTTGAGGAGAATATTGATCAAGCGAAGAATCCGGGAAGGTGATTAAAAAAAAGGGAATGACAATAAAAATTTATATAGACAAGCTATTCTGTTTTCTTCAATTTCCCCTTAGTTTTTGTTTTGATTATAGACATCATTGAATATGTTCAGAATTTCTCCTCGAATTTGGTCAAATTACCCAAAATCGGTTGACCAGATCAGGTACGGATCCCACACTCACACCCACGTCATGTCGACACAAAAGTGAAGAGTCCAAACAACTTAGAATATCACATATTCCATATGTAAAGAGACCAAAAAACACAAATTTTAGTTAACTAAAGGTTAAAGACCTTATTTGAATGAATTTATAAGTTATAACTTATGAATTATAAATTAATCGACTCTGATTTAACTATATATTTGGTTTTTTAATATGTAGCAATCACTAATAAAATAAAATATATTACCTATTATTACTTTCTACTACTAGTTTAAACAAACCAAACTCAGCAAGCTAGACATGCATCATGAAAGACAAGTTGAGAATAGACCATACTTACACAATTTAATGTAAGGATTAAGAATCCTTACCTTCCACACATCCATGGTAGATTAATCATTAATGGGGTTATCTACCTGATTTGACAATCAAATGATAGCTAATCCTCCAATGAATATAAGGATTTCTTAATTCATTTTTTCTTTTTAATAATTGTAGTGTCCGAGCAAGCTTGCACCATCACAAATATTAGGTAACTTTATCTATTAAGGCTTGGACAAACGAAAAAAAAAAAAAAACACTAGGTGTTTTTTTTTGCCTCATTTGAGATTTAAACCTGAATTATGATTCCCAACCTATTTCATTGTCGACCAGGTCAAGCAAGCCCTTGGGTGCAAATGAAGGATACTATTAATGCCTCTCATCTTCTTACAACCAAAGTTAACATTCCATAATTGAGAATACATCAAAATCCACATATGGAGAAGTTATACCTTTTGGTTTTAACCTTCATAACAGTTTGGTTGAGTTCAGTCAGGGGATTTACAAACATAGAAACAGATGAATCTGCTCTTATTGCCTTTAGAGCATATATAACTTCAGACCATGATCATATCTTGTCCAAAAACTGGACGCCATCCAGTAACAGATCCTCTATCTGTTACTGGATCGGCGTCTTTTGTAGTGGAGACAACGAAAATCAAAGAGTGACATCTTTAAATGTCTCAGGATTCAGACTTTCAGGCACAATTGCTCCTGATTTAGGAAACTTGACATTTCTAATATCATTAGACATCAGTAACAACAACTTCAGTGGCTTGATGCCTAATAAGTTAGGTAATCTACAACGATTACAAGAGATAAACGTAGGATTCAACAATTTAAGCGGAGACATTCCAAGCTGGTTTGGAAACTTGCCACAGCTCGAGAGCATTTTTATGAACGATAGCACGTTTAGTGGTCCTATTCCACCGGTTTTAGGCAACAACACAAAGCTGAAGAGATTGGTACTGTCATACAATTTGTTACATGGAAACATACCTCAAGAGATAGGAAACCTTTCCATGCTGATAATAGTTGACTTTAAGTATAATGTGCTTACAGGATCTATACCATCTGAATTATTCAACATCTCATCGTTGCAAAGCATCGATCTCACTGGTAATAGTCTAACAGGTGGACTAGCACCGGATATCTGCAGTAATCATCGTTTTGTTGAGCTTCAAGGAATATTTTTATCCGCGAATCAGCTTCATGGACTGATCCCATCGACGTTTCATCTTTGCAAGGAACTCCAGGATTTATCCTTGTCCTACAATCAATTTAGTGGAAAAATCCCAGTTGAAATTGGATATATAACCAAGCTCAAGATATTATATCTGGGGATAAACAATTTCATAGGTATCATATTATATTTATTCAAGTTATATAGTAGTCAGCACTCTTATAATATTGCTAGTGTAGTTAGTGATTAGAAGAGAAGTCAAGTTCTATAATTTTTACATAGAAAGATGACTGTTGGAATTGCATGTTCAAAGAATTATGTTTCTCCGAATAGCTGTGTTTTAACAGATATCTAAGTAGGGGCAGAGCCAGGAAGGGCCAAACTATATATAGCAATGTTGGAACCTTTGGCTTCTTCATGTGTTTACTTCTTCATATTTTGAACCCCCTTAGTGAAAATAGGATCGGGGTTTAAATTCCTTAATGAAAGAGATTTCAGTCAAAACCATCAGTTTTCTGTTTCTCACAAGTTTATCTTCCCAACATAAATGTATAGCAACTTCAACTTATCGAGGATATGACCTTATATAGGAGGTTGTGGAGTACATGGATTAGAGTAGAAGGTTAGTAGGTAGGAGTGCATTGTCTTGATGTCAGTCCATACTAGTAGTCGTAGTATTACAACTATCGTAATAGTATTTTGTTGTAGTACTGTTCTGTTACTATATGATGTTTTTTGTACTTCCGTTACTTCTTTTTCTGGACTACTGCTGTCTGCTTTGGACTTTTTTTTCTTGAGTTGAGAGTATATCGGAAACAACCTATCTACCTCTGAGGTAGGAGTAAGGTCTGCGTATACTCTACCTTCCCTAGACCCTACTTTGTGGAACTACACTGGTGCTGTTGTTGTATATGTATAGCAACTAAATAAGTGTTAAGTGAGTTTAAATCAACAAGAAATTTCTACTTACTACACCAATCGATCGAGGTGTTTTGCTATCTATATTTATCTAGTTTTGACAATCTTTTTGCAGGTGGAATTCCTGAAAATTTAGGCAATCTTACATATTTGGAGATGCTAAGCCTAAGAGGTGGTTCACTAACAGGTCAAATTCCACACACTCTATTCAACATGTCCAGCTTAAAGCAACTCGATCTTTTGAACAACAGCTTGTCCGGAAACCTACCATCCATGAGCAGTCAATGTAATGTTCCTCACATAACTGGTGAAATCCCAGCAAACACATTCAGATGCAAACGCCTTCAAGTCATACAATTAGCAGACAATATGCTTACAGGCAGCATTTCTAAAGATATTCGGAACTTTACTTTCCTTCAGAATCTATATTTAGCAGACAACAACTTCACAGGTACGCAACGCCAAATTGTTATTGCCCTTGTAGTTTCTATTTATAGATATCAAAGTCCTAACTTTACCACATTAGATATTTCTACCTCATACTTTAACGACACCATGTAGCTTGTCTCAATGCACGTGTAAATTACATACATGGTATCAGTTATAGTATATATTACATTCCTAATTCATTTGATACTTTGTCAGGGAGATTACCAGCTGATATAGGTAGCATAAATCTGAAGGTACTTAATGTCGATGGAAATCACTTGTCAGGTGTCATTCCATCTGAAGTATTCAACATATCGACGTTGCAGATTCTAGACTTAAGCAGGAACCGGCTCACAGGAACTCTTCCCTCAGGCTTGGGCCATCAGTTTCCAAATCTGCAAGAGCTTTATTTAGGTGAGAATGAGCTTACAGGATCAATCCCAAGCTCTATCTCAAATGCTTCATCACTGGCTCGATACCCGACCTTGGTAATTTAAGACTTTTGAAGAGGCTATTTCTAGAAGAGAATAACCTTACAGGGGAAACTTCCAAAGGAGAATTAAAATTCCTGTCCTATTTAACTAATTGTAGACATTTGGAAAAGATAGAAGTGTCTTTAAATCAGTTAAATGGTGTCCTTCCAACTTCATTAGGGAATCTCTCTGCTAGCCTTCAAATTTTCTCAGCATTTGGAAGCAAAATCAAGGGGACTATACCTGTCGGAGTTGGAAACTTGACAAGCTTGACCGGTATGTACTTGGATAGCAATGAGTTGACTGGAGTTATCCCAAATACAATTGGAAAGTTAAAAAATCTCGAACGTATATATCTGGAATACAATAGACTGGAAGGGTATATCCCAACTGATATTTGCCAGTTAAGTAAGCTGGGGGATATCTACATTAGTCACAACATGATCCGTGGAGCCATACCAGCATGTTTTGGTGAACTCAAATCACTACAGAGAGTTTTCTTGGATTCAAACAATTTGACATCTACCATTCCATTGAACTTTTGGAACCTGAATGACCTTGTAGGTTTGAACTTATCCACAAACTCTTTCAAAGGCTATTTACCATCAGAGATCTCTAATCTGAAGGTTGCAACAGACGTGGACTTATCATGGAATCAATTTTCAGGAGATATCCCCAGCATAATAGGCAGGGCGCAATCAATAGTTTACCTTTCTTTGGCACATAATAGATTGCAAGGTACTATTCCTGAATCTTTGAGTAACTTGATAAGCTTAGAGACATTAGATTTGTCGTCCAACAACTTGTCCGGAATGATTCCAAAGTCTCTCGAGGCATTGAGGTATCTCCGACACTTCAATGTCTCTGTGAATGAATTGGAAGGAGAAATTCCATCAGGTGGATGTTTTTCAAATTTCAGTGCTGAATCTTTTAGGCAAAATCCTGAGCTATGTGGAGTAGCTCGGCTGCATGTTCTGCCCTGCCGGACAAAACATTCCAAGTCAAAAAGTGTTTCATCTTTGATTAAATATGTTGTTCCCCCTCTCTTGTCAACAATTCTCATGGTGACTGTTGTACTTATATTGATAAGAAAACGGAACCAATACGTAAAGATGAAAATGGAGGAATCACAGCTTGCTGCAATTCTTTCACCTAATGCATACTTGAGAAATGTTTCATATCTTGAACTTGTACGAGCAACAAATTCTTTTCTGAATCCAATCTACTAGAAAAGGGAAGTTACGGTTCAGTTTATCGAGGGGAACTCAACGATGGAACAGATGTAGCTGTAAAAGTTTTTAACTCATTGACAGAAGAAGCAACCAAGAGTTTCTATGCTGAATGTAAGATATTGAGCAATATCCGTCACCGAAACCTTACAAAAATCCTTAGTTGTTGTAGTACCACAGACTTCAAAGCTCTTGTATTAGATTACATGCCAAATGGTAATCTTGAGAGGTGGTTACATTCCCAAGATTATTGTTTAAGTATGCTTCAGAGATTGAACATAGCAATAGATATTGCTTCAGCTTTAGAATATCTTCATTGTGGTCTAACAACTCCTATTGTACACTGTGACCTGAAGCCTAACAATATCTTATTAGATGAAGATATGACTGCACATCTTTGCGATTTCGGGATCGCAAAAATTTTTGAGCAAGACATGCATATGGCTCAAACCAAGACACTAGCCACCATTGGTTATATGGCACCAGGTGAAACTAAATCCAAATCCTTCTTATTCTGCTTTCTTTAGTAGTAAATCATTTTTTGGGTATTTTGAAACATACTAACTATCAAAAATCATTCATAAGCTACATTGCTTGAATCTGTCAGGAGCAAGAACTCCATTTCATTGATCACTTATCCCCATATTACCAAATCCTTTTCATGTCTATGACCTTTATTCACCAGAAAATCTACACGTTTATCCACTTTCTTCATTCATCTCTTAAAGTTTTTCCGAAAACAGCATCTCCGGTTTGGATCTTCACACTACCATTAGTATATAGCTTAATTTTTCTTGCACAAGGAGGACCAAGCAATTAGTTTGACTTGTTTGGATATAGAGGTTTTGCATAGGGAAATACTTGAACAATTTCCATAGTGTAATTTAAATGTGTTTAGATATACATTTCTTTCTAGTTATCCCTCTATTATAATTTGTTCGTCTTATTTTCCTTTGAGTCCGTCTCATAAAAACCACAAAACATGTTTAAGACCACAAGATTAAAAGATATTTGATACATTCTAAGGTTTTCTTCACTTTCTTAATTGAAATCCGTGTCAAGTCAAAACCAGACAAACAAATTGAAACAGAGGGAGTGTAATATAAACTAGATCTTATGCTATATATTTTTCTTAAATTGTAATGTCATTGCAGAGTATGGAACTCATGGGATAGTTTCAACAAGTGGAGATATCTACAGCTATGGCATTATATTGTTGGAAATGTTTACAGGAAAAAAACCAACTGATGATATATTCGGGGAAACAATGAACTTGAAATGTTTCGTGGGCGAAAGCTTATGTAGAAAATCTTTAATGGAAGTTCTGGATTCTGATTTGATTAGAGATGTTGAACAGTTCTCTGAAGTAGTACAACAGTTTGTGTCATCTATCTTTTGTTTGGGATTGGAATGTCTGAAAGATTGTCCTGAAGACAGAATGAGCATTAGTAATATTGTGGATAGCCTTAGAAAAGCTAAAATTGAATATTTAGCAATTAGAGGAAAGGCAGAAAAGGTGGTGTAAATTTTCTGATTGTGAAAAATGTTGTAAACATTTTGTTTTGTTTTGTATTAGTGGTTACAATGGGAGTTCTTTTCAAATCTGTTTCTGAAAATACTTTTTCTTGAGCCGAACAACGGTTGAAAATAGTCTCTCTACCTCCCACAAGATATAGTGGAAAGGTTTGTGTATTTGATTTCCTTTTGGACCACATAAGAATTTGTCGTCCGATTGAATATTCCTTTTTTCTCGATGCTCTATTGGAAAGGTTTGTGTATTTGATTTCCTTGGACCATGTAAGAATTCATCGTCCGATTGAATATATTTTTTTTCCTCGATGCTCTATTGGAAAGGTTTGTGTATTTAATTTCCTTGGACCACATAAGAATTCGTCCTCCGATTGCTATTTCTTTCCTCCACAATCTCTCTACCTCACAAGGTAAGGCGTAAGGTCTGAATACATTCCAATCTCTCCATGAAAAGAAGTCTTGCTGAGTTCCTCTTTTCCTGCTATTGAACTTGTCCAATATCTACTTTAAAACCCGACTAATTTCTTGCAAGAAAGTTCCACTTTGGAAGTAAAACACTTTTTACCCAAGAGGTGTATTCATGACTAGAACCCGAAACCTCTAATTAATAAGTTCTTCTGTCATGAAGAGATTATTGTGGACTTCTGCAGTAGAATTCATCTAATGAGAATCCTATATAAACCACAAGCACACCTTTCCTAATAATCAAAAAGGTAAAAACTGTTAGAATGAAAAAATCTGTAGTCATAATTATTAAAGAATATACCCTTCCACAAAATTACTTAGTATATAGTATATACATTCATAGCAATTACTGAAAACATTTCCCTTACAAGTTAAAAAGACAAATCTCTGGATTAAGTATTTGATAGCTTACACCAAGTGTTCGTGTACACACAATTCCAATCAATGGAGTATCATTTTTGTTAGAAATGTTGAGTTTGTTACTTCCCAGATCCCCCTTCTCCACCCCCAAACCAAAAAAAATAAAATGAGTGTGTTTGTATTTACTCGATGCTCTCCCCGTCAGTTTTCAGCTCCTACTTACAGTTTCTTTCCATTTTCTGATTTGTCATAACATATTGACATTCAATTACTGGAGAAGAATCAATTGAAATCTGCCTAGACTTTGTTGATGTTCAATTTCTTTTTTTTGATGAACTCATCAGACTGCAGTTACAGTATAAATCACGCTATCATCCAAGTTGCGCTGAAAGCAAACCAAATGCAATATTCCTCTTCAAACATTTTGTGATTCTGCAATACTACAGGGTGCTTAAATGAGATTGCTTTATCGAGCAACTCAGCAGATAAGAGAGAACCTGAATGGTCCTCTACTAGGAAGGCTCATGGTAAGGTTTGGTTGACGAGCCCCATTGATATTGCAACTTCTTTGGATGCAAAAGTATCAGCTTGTTCCTGCAATGTCACATTAGATCATTATTTGTTTCAATGTCTTTACATTATCATTGAAAATAATACTTGAAGAAATACTAGAGCAGGTGCCTCTCTGCTGAGATATTTAAATATAATCAGATCTATCGACTACATGAATTCTAAGAATCAGTAAAACATAAAATGGGCATGCCAATGTACATGCACTTGTGCCTATATGAGATACAGAACATCATCCCACAAATAAAGATATTTTATGTACAATTTCAAAACACAGTCTAAAATTCACGAGACAGGAAAAGCTTTATTAACGTATACCTTTTATACATATGTTACAAATGGAAAACAAAGGTGCAGACTCTATAAGTGTTATGACAAAGTAAATGGTAAGAGAAGTGGATTAAGAGATGTGTCATTGTCATACAATACCAACACAACTACACCTCAATCCCAAGCAACTCTGGGGTCGACTATATGAAAACTTTATATCCATTTTGCTCCATTTAGGCCAGTCTCGTTTCAAAACCCAATTATATTTGTTAAGACAAACCGCAGTTCTCAAAATGTAGAGGTAACCTGAACGTTTAGTGACAAAAGAATCTCTGGACAAACTCAAAACACTCCTAGAAAACACCAGACATGATTGTAAATCCAACTAAGCCTAAATTCAACTAGTAGGGATCACATATATGAACTTTTTTGCTGTTATTGAGTTCTATTATTTGCTACGTCTGTATGGATTTTGAGAGATTCTAAATCTTTTAATAAAACTTCCTTCCATGTAATCATGAGGCCTATCTTATTCTTTTTTAACACCTTCAATCAGCTAAGTTTCATCAATTAACATAATATCATCCACAGAAATCCTTTATCAAAAAGAAATAAAAAATCATCCACAGAAATTATGCATCATGGAGCCTCATTAGCTAGACACTCAATTATCAAACTAGGGCGGAAGCTCAAATAATCATACCTGAAGGCGATGCAATAGATACATCAAGAACAAATGGACAAACACCTGTCAACAGTACCATATACCTCATTAAATAGCAGGTACAATTTTACATCAATTCACTTCAAACATTCAACAGACACTAAGGTTTTTCCAGAGTAAATGATCTGTTCTAACCAGATAAAAAAGCAAGATAACTCGAGCAGTTGGATATCGCCAGAGAAATCGTGTTGCCCTGACAGCCCCGGAATCCAGAAGCTTCGCAGCCTTCTGTAACTGCACAGCGAAGTTTAAGTCATATACAAAAATAGTACAAATATATGGCTCTCTTCCAGTTAAGTACAAAACTTGTACTCTTTTTTTTCATGCTTCTTTTTACCCCCTAGTGTGAGGATGTGGATGTGGAAAATAGGAAAGAGCTTACCTGTATCGTCGCCCTAGTCATGTGTCGATGATGTAAAGGGAGAGGCCTGTAATATTAAAATGTTTCAGAAAAGCACGTCATGCTCAGAGGAACTTGAAAACTGGGAGGCTTCCTTTATTTTCCGATAAATAAAACTTTGAAGGCTCACTGAACAGCCTATGAATTCTGATCACGTGTTACAACTACAAAAGGCTTATAAAGTGATTCCCTCCATCCCAAATTTGTGTGGAGCGACTGGAATTTCGAGAGTTAACCAAGTTTTTCTTTGATCGAAATTTCTTTATATGTCTTTCAAATATTTTAAGTTGTTAATTATTGTGATTTATAGTACTTTTAACGTAGTTTTCAATTATATAAATTTTATTTTAAAAACTTAAAGCTTCTATGTCTGAATTCATGGTCAAAGTTTAGAAGTTTAAATCTCAAAATTCCAATTGTGCCACATAAACAGGGATAGAGGGAGTAATTTTGACGCAAATGAATTACTTTTTACTTGTTTGATTACTGATCAAATTAGACTTTGAAGCAAATGAATTCACATTATTGTAACATATTTTTTTATATCTAACATGATAGTTTCAGTTGTCCTTCATTTTAAGTTAATGATGGCAATAAACTTGGAATTCTTTTTAATTTTTAGTAGTGTGTCTGATCAACTAACCCACCTCGACAATTCCACTGGATACTGGGATCCTCCCACTGTGCCAATTTTGGCATATTTATTTAAAACAAGTTCTTTCTTATTCATTGAAAAATTAAGATCGCACCAAACAATTAATATATTCTTTGCAACCACATTGTTCCTCCATTTACTCTTTCGTTTAACCAGGCAGGAGATGCCAATTTCTTCAACTTTCTTTGGGTGAAAAAAAAAAAGGAAAGGCTGAGCTGGAAAAGAAAGTTCAAGAAATAATTTTAATGAACCAATTTCACATTTTCCTAATGGACAGGACTGGCCAAAGTATAACGGGAATCAAGGTCTAATAATGAAGGAAGAGATTCAAAAGTGTCTCCCAAAAGCATAAAGTAAATTCTTAATAGTAACATACTCAAGTGCTTTGATGTCAGTGTCTTCCTCCCACGAGGATGATGCTCGACGAGAAGATCTGTTTCTTTCAGCTTCTAACTGTTGTAAGAGAAATTCTTAAGTAATTTAACCCACTTTATCAAACTGCAACTGTAAATACAAGGAGTAGAATGTAATGCAATGCCAAAATACTGATAAACTTAAGCACAAACCTGTACTTCCTGACGACGCTTTGCTTCCTTCTCCAACTGAAACGCAGCCGCAGCTTTTTCACTGGCCATGGCTTCAAGCTGTGTTTGCTTGTAATACTGAACTTGCAGGCAAGAAATACAGCTTATTAAGTTACCAACAGTAAATAATGGGAACTATATAGAGCATACATGAATTAGTTTAATCTTACTTACCAATAGATCAGTTAATTCACGATACCGCTTTTCAAGTTCCACATGTTCCTATTACCAGCAGCAATAGATTCCAATATCAATATGTATTTAAAGATTGATAAATGAGGATATCAAAGTCATACAAAGCACAAAAGAAGAGAGATAACAAGCAAGAACGAAAATTCCATCACATTCACGTGTTAATACCTAAAAGCACAGCCTTGGTGACTTACCAATATATGGAAAAAAGAACATAAAAGGTATGACACAATTATTTTTAGATTATTGCTCAATCATTGACATATATAAGACTAAAAAGCAGGGATGGGCACCAAAAATTTCGTAGCTTCTATGCTGCCTTTGCTCAAGGAAAGCGCTCTCTTAAAGTAACATCATGTTGCTAATTCAAAGTTTGTAATAGAAAAAGATACTGTGTGAATGGCCTAGTGATAAATATCTTGCCACCTGTGACAATATCTCTTCTTACATTTCAGTGTTCTAAGACTAAGAGCCTGTTTGGATTGGCTTAAAAGTTGGTCAAACCTACTTTAAAGTCATTTTTAGCTTTTGAGAGTGTTAGACAAAGTTGAAAATAACTTAAAATAAGTTTAAAATGACTTAAAACCAAAAGTTGGACTCTTCCTACTTTTTATTTTTGAAGTTAAAAGTCATTTAAGTTTGACTTTAAAAAGTTACTTTTTAAAAGCTATTTTTTTTGGCCAATCCAAACGGGCTCCAAGTATAATTCACGTACCATATTTACACCCCAAACCTACCTCAATCTACAACTAAGTTGAAATGACGAAGTCTCAAAATTTATCAACCACCAAAAGTTAATGTAGACTATGCGACTGAAAAATGCTATAAATTGCAATAAAAAGTAGAAATTTTACGCCCATAACCAAATTAGTGCATATATATTCATCGAGAAAGGATCCATCCCTCATTTAATCTAAAGCAGAAAAACATCTGCAAACACAAGAAGATGTTTTCCCCCATCAGCAGATTCCTATTGCAATTTGGGATCAAATTAAGAGGGAATAGGAGTAGAAGTCCATCAAAATCACAGTGGAGTAAGTATCCACTAAGGCCTATTGACAAGAATTCAAGTTCTATCACAACATTGGTTTGGCAAATCTCTTTCCCTATGTTGTTTCGGTAGATCAAGGTGAGTTTCAGATCTGAGCTTCTCACCCTCTTTTGGGTAGGCAAGGAATACCATGTATTGAAATACACTACTGTGATGCACCTTTTGAGCTACCAAAGCACAAGAACAATTGTGCAACATACAATGCTCAAATTATCGAGGGCAAAAAGAACTATTCATGCCTGAAAGAAAGAGCTCACAGGAAATTCATTTAGGATAGACACTTTAAATGGCTGAGAAAATATGTGATCTTCTGATAGAATACCATTAGTTTGACTGTATGAGTTGTAAACTCCTTAATCCTTATATGATCTTTGGGCAATTCTCATCACTTGAGCTAGCTTTCGAGAATGAGTTTAGGGCGAAGGTCCATTTCCTTAACATTGTACCAAAGCAATATTGGGCTAACCAATGTTGGAACACCCACATTTTACTCCCTTAGAGATATCCAGCCTTAGGGGTATGTAAGATCGTTTATAATCTACTTATATGGTCTTGGTCAATCCTTGTTACATGAGCTACCTTTTGGAATTGTGTTAGGCCCAAAGTCTAGTTTCTTCATATGATATTAGAGTAGACAGTGGTCCCAGGTTCAATCTCATTACAATTTACAACCCATTATCAAAATAAATCACATGCTTAAATCAAGAGTAAAAAAAGGGATCATGACAGCAAATGAGGAGAGTGTTAAGACATAATCAAATATATCCTCTTTAACAGCTTAAACTTTAGATAAAGTAATCATACAATTTAACATGGAATATCAAGAAAATGGGCTTGGGTCTAACTACATGCCAAAATTTATCTCATGTTATGAAGACTTTCAAGGGCCATACAAGAATACAAGAATACCACTACTAATACACTAACCCAATGTGGGACCATAACACTCGCTTCACGCCTGAACTAGATATTTGGAGCGTGGAGTAACATAACATGGATGACCAAACATAACACAACTTATTTTTAGGGATAGTTGTGGCCCTGATACCATGTTAAGATAATGAACCTACGGCATAACTCAACTCTAAAGTTGGCTCAAGTGGCAAGAATTCTCCAAAACTATGTAAGGAGACTACAAACTATGCACTTAACTTATGTGGAATCTGACACTCTAAACACCTCATAATACTTTCAGGCAACATGCATGGGTATTCCAATCATTAAAGAAACACCTTAACACCCCCATAAATCTTTCAAGCTACGTTGCTCAGACTCATCAAAAATATTGTTGAATGTGTCGGGTCCTCCAAAAGCTATGCATTTTTGGATGGTCCGACAAGAGTGCGGCAGAATTTTCGGAAGGTCCAAGCAACCTAGCTTTCAAACGACATGCGTGAGTATTTTGATCATGCTATTCGTCACCAACTTTGGCATGGATTAATTTACTACTACAACACAAAGCTATACGAACTCTATTCACTTCGTAAATTTTGAATTGAGCATTGGAACCTCAATTTTTATTTTATTTTGGGACATCCAAATATATAACCAAGTACGCTATTAAAGTTTACTTTATATATCTAGCTTTTGAGACAAATAAATATCAGGACTACTAAATTAAGCTAAGTGAAGGGTACTATTGGAGCCAAAACTGATGATGATCTATCTGTATCTACCTGAATAAGTTGATGCCCACTTAAAAGTTGAATACCCGAGGTTAAACTAAGTAGAAGATGAACTGTGTGGAAGATCAGGAAGTCCCAAATCTTTTTGGTAAGGGCAAAAGCAAGAGTTTACCGGGCGAGAGTAATGTTCAGCATCCCTTTTCATGGCAGCTGTTTCAACTCTTAACTTTTGCATTTCAGCCTAAAGTCAATAGAAAAATTACCCATTAATGATCATCATTAAGGCTGATACTTAGAGCAAAAGATCATTATATTTACGATAAAAAACGAACAAGTACAATATTAGCACACACTAGTTAATGTTTGAGCCAAACTATAGAGCAATAAACTTGCCTCCAAAGAAGCAAGTTTGCTTTCAGCCTCCCTCTGACCTTGGCGTGCACGCTCCACTTCTTCTTGCCATGCCTGCACCTGCATGTTCAGAAAATGAAGTTAAAACAGACATCTGGAGGGTGTCTGTTTTATCTAGCTTACTGTGATGATTCAGTTTCAAACAGTCTCAGGTTGCAATTGAACAAAGGATTATGAAAATTGATGGAAACATCTATGTATATCAAGGATCCAGTTGCATGTGTAAACTTTTTAACTGCAGCACACATGACTGATAATGTCAAACACAAAGGTCCCTTGTCTTAGTTGAGAATTGTAAGTTTCATATTTACGAGATTCCATGACAGTTCTCCAGGCATAATATGTAGAATAGGCATGAAAACACCTAATTTTGCATGAGTTACAACTTCAATATCAGAGCATAACAATTTACTTAGTAAGATGAGAATTTCTCTCTTTGTAATCTTTTTCTAACTGAAGTGTAAACTTTTTAACTGCAGCAAGCATGGCTGATAATGTCAAACACAAGGTCCCTTGTCTAAGTTAAGAATTGTAAATTTCATATTCACAAGATTCCAAGACAGTTCTCCAGGCATAATATGTAAAATAGGCATGAAAACACCTAATTTAGCATGAGTTGTAACTTCAATATCAGGAGTATAATAATTCACTTAGTAAGATGAGAATTTCTCTCTTTGTATATCTTTTTCTAACTCAAGTGTTTTGCTGCCACCAACAATTTTACGTTTACTTGTATCTTCAAATTCCTGGTTCTCTCATGTTACTTCAAAATGCATTCATGTTAATGACAATTATAGAACCTGAAGCACTTGATTTGCCTCTTCTGAGGACTTCTTTTGTCCACGACGAGTACGAGCTTCCATTTCTTGCAGTTCTTGATTTAGAGTTGCACATTCAACCTGCCAGATTCAGACACCCTTGGATAAGTTGAGAAGTGCTGAAGAAATCCTTTCATTATTCTTTTAGGTGTCATCATTTCCAATTAAGCCAAAGAGCCACATAAAGGATTTTCTTTTTTGACAAGGAAAGAGCCACCTAAAGGATGACATCCAAAAATATATTATTTACCTCAAGCAGTGCCACCTTCTGCTCAAACTCTGTTGTCTTGGCAGTCCTTTCATCAGCTGTTCTCTAGTGCCAATAATCATACAAAAATTTTAAGACATCTTTACTTCATTGAATAATAACAATCATGCATGCAATAGTAATGAGATTATGTGCTGCCAAATGAAAGGAACTTATGATGTACAAGTAGTCAGTACAAACAATAAACCAATTGCTAGGAACACAGGTAGAATTAAAGAGAAGCTAATTGCTTCAGTTCTTTGAGATTCCTGCTTAAGACCAAATGACAAGTACTAGAACCTAGCCCACTTAAGCACGATGACTGAAGTGGTAGTATGGACCAAAGACAAGCTGTTGGGAAAAAAATTGAAAGTAAAAGTAATCCCTCTTCTTTTCATAATGTCACGACAACGTCTTAACGATGGATAACTTAGAAATGGTTACAATAAATTATTACTATCAATTACAATGTAGACAATATGTTCATGCCACAATTCTAGCTCTTAGAGTCAGGTCAAAGTCAACCTCTTATTATCAACTTATCACTACCATAAATTCACTCCCTAGAAAAACAAATTATCAAAGAGCAGGATACTGCATCATAACCCAAGCAATGCATTACAAGAACACTAGAACTTTTCAGCGAAAGTTCACATCTTTATTCTATTCAGGCTAATACCATGCTGGCTTGTCATTATATGTGGAAGGAAACAGCTAAATCCCACTGTTACAAAAGCAATAGCATGAAAAAATCGAAGGATCATAAATGTGTACTTTATTACAATTCATGATGTAACAGCATAAAAGATTATACTTGAAGATGGAGAATACCTGCGCCCTAGCCAAGGCTGTGGATGCCTCTAAAGCTCGGTGCTCCAGTTCTACCTCCCTTTCCATAAAAGCCTATTATTACAGACGAAATGAATTACTAAATTGCAAACAGCATATCTCCATTATCCTTCAACAACAACAACAAACCCAGTGTGTGGGATCTGGTGCTAAACATCCAGAGTTTGGCAGATATACTAGGATGCAAAGTGGAAATCTGCTTACAGTTTACTTGGGCATGCCTCTTGGTTACCAACATGAAGAGATAGTTATATGGGATGTCATAATAGAGAAGGTTGAAAAAGATTGACACGGTGGAAGATTCAATACTTATCACTAGGAGGAAGGCTCACTCTCATAAAATCAGTCCTTGATTCTCTACCTTATTAATCTCTTCCATTGGAGCAACTTATCCCTTGTAAATGATATATTACCCCTCTTAGATTTCATTAGCTCCCTCAATATGGCTTAGCGACCATTCTTTTGCTTGTGGTTAACTCCCTGATTAAATAGTGTTTTTGTTCTCAGGAGTTAACCATGTTTTTGTGTATGTAGTTTGCATCTCCTTGATGCCTTTCTAATACAACATCTTACTTCATCAAAAAAAAATGTCCTTGTTCCCCCTTCCCAAGAAGGTTTTGAAGAAACTGGACAAACTTAGAAGGAATTTCCTTTGGCATGGTTGTAAGGAGAACAATGGATACAACCTGGTGAAATGGGATACTACACTGAACAATAGATACTTGGGAGGTTTGGGTATCAGAAACCTAAAGAAACAAAATGATAGCCTTCTGATGAAATGGCTCTGGAGATATAATGATGGAAAACAGGTTTTATGGAAGGATGTAATTAAGTGCAAATATGGTGAGAACAACCCTTGGTGCAGTAGTGAAAGTTCTTTACCTTATAGGGTTGGGGTATGGAGAACAATCAGAGATCTTTGGCCAATGATAAAAGAGAACACGGTAATTAAAGTGGGAGATGGGAGAAAAACAAAGTTTTGGGAAGAAGCATGGAACACCCAGATCCCTCTGAAAGATATTTTTCCGGACCTGTTCACCATCAGTAACAACCCTGAAGCAACTGTCAAAGAGTGTTGGACTGAACAGGGATGGGATCCATCTTTTAGGAGATTCTTGAATGACTGGGAAGTGGACAAAGTGGCCAACCTACTCCATGAAATAGGGGACTTCACGGGAACTACTTCAGCCCCAGATTCTATGAGATGGAAGCACAAAGAAGATGGGAATTTCTCTGTTAAAGGGGTCTATGAACAGTAAATACAACAAAACAGAAAACAACAAGGTTTATGGGAAAATGTCTGGAAAAACATCGCAACAACAAAAATAAAATGTTTCACATGGTTGGTTGTCAGAAAAGCTTGCTTGACACAAGAGGTTTTGAAGAAAAAGAGGAGAATTGTAGCATCTACATGTCAACTTTGTGGGAAAATAAATGAAACAAATAGGCATCTTTTCTTGCACTGTAAATTCACTGCTCAGTTGTGGAATTTATTTCTTACTCTCACAGACACAAAATGGACCATGCCTGAGCACACTGCAGATCTACTCAGCTGCTGTATTAGAAGAGGTGGAAGCAAGAGCCAGAAGAGATGGTGGAAAATCATTCCACATTGCATCTGGTAGACAGTGTGGAGAGAGAGATATAGCAGACGTTTTGAAGATAAGTCCAATTCCATTCATAGAGTTAAATGGAATTGTATTGTATCTTTGTTCTTCTGTTGTAAACAAACAAATATAGAGGAATTAGAGCTTGTAGATCTGTTAGGCTCTCTGTAAGTAGTTTCTCCCTTTCTCTCTTGTTTTTGTTTGTTTTGTTCCCCTTTTGAAGGTCTCCAGCATATCCCTAATGCTGAGGAATACAACATTTACCAGTTTCAAAAAAAAAAAAAAAAAAAAAGTGTACGCTGACCTTACCCCTACCTTTGAGAAGGTAGAGGGTTTTTTTCATATAGACCCTCGGCTGAACGAACAGTGAAAAAGAGGCAATAGCAACAAGTAGAAACTACAGCAAGGTAATAAGATGCCGAGGCAAAAGAAACAATACGTAGTGATGGAAACCTAAACATAAGGGAAAAGGAATAATACTGATACTCTGAGAAAGGGGGCACTGCGGATGCAATTTTAGAATCAGAGAGGGAGCAAGGGAGGCGCATTGGAAACACATCTATGCAGATTAAAGCAGAAATCCTATATTAGGGAGGAATGAGAAGTTCTCTGCTATTTTGACTAAAATGATCCACAGCCAGTGTGATAAAGTTGTTGCAGATTTCAGGATATAAACTTGTAGTCGCTCAAGACTTTAAATCACTTTTCAAAATCTGAGTACAAATATTTAGCTACTTCTTTTTTAGAATGCTCAGTAAGTAAGTTTTCAGTTATAAACCTTTTTGGTAGCATTATGAGCAGCACGCTCTTCTTCTGATCTTCGCTCTGCAGCACCCAGCTCCTCCCTTAAAGCCTGAGCACATAAAATTTTCTCACCGGTCAGGAAAACTGTAGTAATAAAGGTGTTCAGGAGCAGCAAAACAGAGTAAGTAATATCCAAAAGTTGTTGTGAATAGAGATCCACATACTTGCATCATCCTTGTCTCCGTTAGTTCCCTGTTTCTCATTAAAGACTCCATATTAGCCTGAAAAAAAGCAGACAAAACTCAGCCTTCCTTTCCATTTAAAATAATTGATTTCCTGGTACACAGTGGTAAAAGAGCTGATAGCTCAAGTCCTCACAGGAAGTCCTTTTTAATTATAGAAGTTTCACTTGTATTGGCCAAGGAAAGCACCAATAGACACAATTCCAAGTACCAGAATTTTAAAGTGAAGTCATAACAATAAATCAAACTGATGCAGATGAACCCAGAAATAAAAACAGATAGAACGAGAGGTCACTTCACAAGTGCGGCAGTACAACCCTATAATAGGTAGTTTGAAATGAACCTGCAATGATGCCAGGTTTCCTTCGGAGAGTGCAGCTTGCTTCTTAAGTGCATCCGTAGAACTAACAAGAGCCTCAATTTCAGCATTCTTTGCAGCAAGAGCCTCAGCCATACTGGACTCCGCCCTTGACACCTCTTTTTTGGCTGCAGATAAATCTTTCTGAAGCTGCTTTATCCGAGCCTCGCAAGATTTACTCAATTCCCTCTGTCACATCAGAATAAATGACATATAATCAAGACTTGAATGCGGTTATTTTAGAAACTCGGGAACTCTCCAATCAAATGCCCATATTCACCTCTGCTACAAGAAGCTCCTCTAGCTGAGCATTTTCAGATTTATACTCCTGAAGACGTGATGAAAGTCCAGCACAAACCTGCACATTTGAGTTAAAGTACGATAATCTGTGAATATAAATTTCCGCAAAACAAGAACCTGTTACACAGCAGATGACCAAAAGATCAAAAAAGGAAAAAATGTTAATTATATTATGATCATGATAATGAATCTATTCAACCATTTACGCTGTTCACATAATTTCTCAAGCAAAGTCGCCTCCCAACTATCCATATCAGGAGTTTTTTTTTTATAAAGCCATAACAGGAATTTGAACTACTTTTCATCTCTCATGATAGGTAAATTAGGATGCGACGAGATTATTTATGTTCGTAGCATTTAACCTATTGACACTTAAGAAGACAATCTTACAGCATAACTCAAATTAACACGGAATACTGCTCTCTCCTTCTCTTCTCTTTTCTTTTGAGTGAAAAGGAGACCTTCAATTGATGATATTAATGCTCATTAATCTTTGCAACATTAATATTATACGTACGTCCAACTTGAGAAAGTAATATTGCTGAAATGAAGTCTTTGAACAAATCATATTCATAAAAAAAAAAATGGGTTCGCAAAGGTTCATTTAATTGAAAATTTTGAAGGGCAAGACAATACTGCATTTACATGTACTAACATCCAGCACCATTTTACAAGTAGTTGGTGAGAAAAACCAAACCAAAGGTAAATTCAGAAGCTAGTTGCCAGATTAAATTTCTATTTCTCTAAGTTAAATAGCAGCTATTTCTTTGAAAAACACTCTGAAACGGCTTCTTCGAGAAAAAAGTTTTTTGGAAATACTTTTTGGGGAAACTTCTTTAAAAACTTAAATGAATATGTTTGTCGAATTCCCTTTTTGCATCATTTCGAAAAAATATGCACAAACAAAAGCACCCTAGCATTCTAAATCAGAGGCAAATGAAGTAATGAACTCTTACACGGGCTAACCGTGCTTCTTTTGACTGACCGGTAGAAGTTGCATTCTTAAGCAATCCCTGAGCCTGAAGAAATAAATGTAGTCAAAAGAACTTATCAAAAGACCTAGAAATACACCAAAAAGTTAGCTTAGAAAACAGACTCTACCTCTTCAAGTTGCTCTTGTTCTTTCATGGATGACTTAACAGTTTTACGTTCTGGAAGCTGCTTCTCGCCTGGATTAACAGTTTTATGTTCTGGAAGCTGCTTCTGGTCTAAATCAGGTTCAGCATTGGTTTTAGCATCCGTCATCTGCCTATCAATTTTACCAGGTTGATCTGCAGTTAAAGATATAGATCTTTCCTGCTGAAAGTTCACAGGAGATCCTGCATCAAGAAGAACTGTGTTTTGACTGGAATCTACGGGAGACTTGTCTTGCACAGTATCAACCACTTTTGCAGTAGGCAAGAGAAGAGTCTCTCCAGGAATATCTGGGGTGTTTCCACTTGTATGCTCACCAGTAGATTCTGAACTCACAACTCTTACATCAACAGGTTCTGCTGCTTCCATGTGATCAGCATGATGATTTAACTCATTGTTAGAGGCTGTTTCAGATATAGGAGCATCCAATGACGCACCATCTTCAGAAACTTTTAGCTTATCTTCGGTGCTAGTTTTGCTGCTAGGACTACCTGGATTTGTCCTACTATCTTCAGTAAGTACGATCGCTTTATCTTTATCAGAGGCAATATCTGACTGTGACATCCCTTGGCTAGTTTGTTCCCTTTCAAAATTGACTGGCTCTGAAGGTTCACTAGAAGAGAGTCGTTTTTGAGGCTGCAAAGAATCTCATTGTTAATATTCTGAAAACTGTCAGTAGATAAAATAGCATTGTACTGAAAATGAACACACTACCTTCTTTTTATTCCTTGACCTTTTTGGTTGAGATCCTTTTTCATTCGGAACTAAGCCAAAGAAAAAAACAAAAAGATGATGTATTCACCATCCGCAGAGGCTACTTTAAAAATAATAATGTAATAAAAAGGGAAGTTAGAGGACTCTTAAATAAACACATTTCTTTTCCAATCAGCATGATCGCAAATAGAATCCAAAATGTGCATCTTGCAGTATCCTACTGCTTTCAGTTAGTGTACCATTATTTTTATCAAAGACAAAATCTGATTGAGATATCCCTTGGCTAGCTTGTTGCTTTCTCTGACTGTTGCTAAAGGTCCATGAGAAGAGAGTCGTTTCTGATGCTAACTACAAGAATTCTTATTTCTTAAACAGGAAATTTCTAAAGGGCCTGTTTGGATTGGCTTATAGCATAGCTTATAAGCCATAAGTTAGAAATCCTAACTTATGTTTTGGCTTAAAAACATGTGCTTAAAAAAACTTTTTTATTTTATCCAAGCACTAGAACAGTGCTTAAAAGCACCTAAAATAAGTCAATCCAAACTGGCTTTAAACCAGTTCAAAAGCAGAAACCAGAAGGTGCATTTTGAGGTTGAAAATTTTATAATAAAGGAAGCAACACTATAAAAGTTATACCTGGACTCCGAACATTGGGCTGTTCATCAGAATTCTCGCCGACTACACTCTTTGCCCTCTTATCTACAACCTCAAACAAATCTGATACAACAAAGTACATTTCACCTTTTTAGGAAATCATACAAGAACTGGAAAAATCTACCATGTTGATGAGTTAGAAATCGATAACCCCGAAGAAGATTACAAGTCAATTAGGGTACATTTCTATTAGCGGAAGCTGGTTGTTAATATATAATTTCTCATTTTTCTTATCAGATTGGTACAATGGGAAGTAGGAATACTTTGAGAATCCATAAAAGCAGAATGTACTTAAAACAATCTTTGGTAGTGAGTGGAAACAGGCTTTTTGTACAGCATCGAGTTCCATTTACAATTACAAGCAGCATGCACATCAACAAACTTGCAATGCAGTAAAATCTATCAAAATCAAACTAAAAGAAAACTTGTGAGCAACTTATAATTTATCAACATTAGAAGGGAAAGGGTCAAATTTTGCCTCTTTATTATACGAAACTGATCAACTTTGTTCCATGTTAGACTTTTCGTTTAACATTGCCCCACCATCAGGAGAAGGTCTCAATTTTTCCCTCGATTCCCTAAGCAAGCTCCAACCTATGGTAATATTAAACAGTAGTCGAAAGTTGCGGGGTAAATCTAGACCTTTTTTCTCAAATAATTTGGACATGTTGCGTTCATTTTGATCTCCATTAAAGGTAATGGAAAACATGAGACAATGGGTTAACAACAAGGGTATGAAAGTGACATGGAGGACACAATGAGCACTTCCGGTTGTATATGAGCAAAGTTAGACCTTTTCCCACATTAAAATAGCCAAAGCTGTCTATCCCACATCTCATAATTCAATTTCAACACCAACTACTAAATAAACTCAAACTTCATGCATCCCAGCTCAGCTACTGAGTCTGAAGCAGATATTGCATTCACTAAAGGTGTGCCTCCCTAGTGGTCAATGAAGTGACTTAAAACCAGTAAGTCTTAGGTTCAAATCCCAATACAGACAACATTAGGTGATTTCTACCCATATGTCCTAGCCTTAGCCTTGATGGACAAACTTACCTACTACCTGTTGCTAGTAGGAAGTGGCAAGGCAAGTAAGTATCCCATGAGTACACCCAACAAAAAAAATTATCTTTGACTTTATTGTCAAAAATGAAAATTTAACACCTTAAACCAACACTACAAGCAACAACAACAACATACACAACATACAGTGTAATCCTACAAGTGGTGTCTGGTGAGTATAGAGTGCACACCCTACCTTGGGACAAGTTAAAGAGACTATTTCTAATAGACTACACACAAAAACGCAAACTAAATTCCCAATTAAAATACACTCACTAGTCTATGCCAGGTAATCACATTTCTACAAAATCATCTTAAATGTATATATATATATATATATAGACACCATAGACACTGATCTCACATGCACATACTGCTACGAACACATATATATAACAATTCATCAATAAAATTGACATACCTATATACATTAAACAATGCATTCACCGATTTCAACATTCTGGATCCGCCTTAACAATATCACTTAAATAAAAAAAAACAAAAAAAAATCAACCAAAAAAAAAAAACTCATACCTTCAGCAGCTCTGAGCCACGAAGCCATTGATGGAATAACTGAAGCAGTGTATATTCACCTATATATCAATCATCAAAATGCAATAATACATAGAATTCAAAATTTTCTGAGAACAAAAAAAATCTGCAGAAACTCAACAACGAAGAAGCCAAATTGAATAATGAAAAAGTGAGAAACGAAATTTTTTAAAATTTATTTTTGCTTTTTTCAGATCGCAAATTGTATAGTTTGGCTGTTTCTCTCAATATGGAATCGTTAGTTAGGAGATCTCTGTTAGCAAAAGAGGAAGAAGGAAAGAGAGTTGATTCGGTGTTGTCGCAAATATGGCAACTAAGGTAGGACCGTGTGAGAAATTTGGGAACCCCGACCCGGGAAATAAATGGGTCGTTTGAGCCCAAGTTAATTGGGCCTTGATTTTGGATTAGATAGAGGAAAAATTATGCGACGTGACAAATGTTTACGTTGTATTTACGAAATGTAGATATGGTTTTAAAACGATTATGAGACGTAGCTATTAGTACTTATGCAATATGTGTTGATATAGCTTTTTCACATTATTTTCAGTTGATATAGTATGCGATGATACCATTGATATATGTCTCATACAGTTAAGTTGATAGTCGTTTGATACAATCTCGAAGCCCTACCCTTTTGAAAAAAGTTATGCTATTTATAAATGGTTAAAATTATTTTTCTATGTATGTGTAATAGATGTTGAACCCCTATCGACTAGTTTGCCTATTTACTTCTTCATATTTTGAACTCCCTTAGTGAAAATTTTAGCACCGTCATTGAATACAATGATACAAAATTATAGTTATGTCTCATAAATATGCAAATTGTAATTATGATTCGAAAGTATGCTCTAAACTATGTCAATTTATGATTATTTTTTTCCATAATACAATTACATTTGTTACTTGTGCCTCTTGATAGTTTCATTTTGGGATCTTGACACTACACAACAAACCTATAAAGCTCATAAAAATAATAATAACATACCGTTGATATATCTTACTCCTATCTCATGAAAAAGCTAATGGATCCAAACTCTTTTTTCCTTGTTACTAGAGTGAGACATTTTCAGCCCAATCAGTTTTTAGTTGGGCTGGGCCTCATTGTGGGATCAAGCAGATATCACCAGCCAAATATGGGCCCAATCACTTTCATGGATTCACAACTCCAAAGTCTTAACAAAAAATAAAAACTACAGATTTTAAGTTAATAAGTATTATTTTTTTTAAATATCGTTTTCATTAATCTTTTAGGGCAGTAGTGAGAACATGTTTGTATGTGTAAATATTTATCTATATAAAAAAAATTGTGGAACTATATAGTGTAATTTTTTTATACCAAACTGATTAATACAAGTCTTTCTTCCATATATTTATTACTTAATCATGTTGTTAATTAAGAATAAATCGTATTCTTAACGCTATTTCAAAAGTTAGGTGATAATTGTCAAAATCATATAAAAGAGACGCCACCATTCTAAATAGCTTATATAGGAACTTAACACCTTCATGCGCTTAGAACTGCCAACTGAAGCGTGGATAATATAATATGGGGGTCTAAAATAACCGAATCAAGAAGAAAAAGAGAAAAACTATCGGCATTCGACAACACATGTCAGGTGAAAAGCAAAAGGAGAAACTTAATATCTTCAATTTTTGTCTGCCTAGACTTGTCAACTGAAGCGTGAATAATATAATATGGGTGTTTAAAATAGTAAGAAGAAGAAACTATTGACGATACATGTCAATTCAAAAGTAAAAGGAGCAACTTAACACCTCCCTACACGCCTAGATCTGCCAATTGAAGCGTGAAAAACATAATATGACGTTTAAAAAAACTGGATCAAAAAGAAGAAGAAACTATTGACTATATACATGTCAATTCATGAAGCAAAAGGAGGAACATAACACCTTCCTACACGTCAAAACCTGACAGTTGAAGCGTGAATAATATAATATGAGCATCTAAAATAACCACGAAAATAAAAAACTATCGACTATACAAGTCAATTCAAAAGCAAAAGGAGAAAGAAAAAAAGTAATTAAAGAGCAAGACGACAATGCACTAAACCAAATAAAGGAGAATTACAAATTTGTACGACAAATAACCAATAAACATTATCTTTTTTTACTTTTTCATTATATTGTCATTGTCTATATTTGCCACCAAAGTAAAATGGTCCTATGTTTAATCAAAGCAAAGCAAACTTTGAACAAAAAAATAAAGAATTATCATCAAGGGGTGTGATGAGCTGACAGAAGTTTATAAATTTTGAATTTTAAATTAAAAAAAAACAACATTGTTTTGAACAAATAATAGTGTTATATACATATAATTAAGTAGGTTTTAAAACATAGATATAGAATATTGCCTAAACCTACGTGATTTTGTTAAGCTTGTAAGCAGTATTGTATGATTGGTTAAGTAGAGATCTCAAGTTCGACCACTTAAAATGGAGAACTTCTTGATAGAGAGTGCTTTAATTTACTTCATAATGAACGTATCCAATGTGAATTCCAAATGAAGAATTTACCTAAATAGTCGTTCATCCAATTGTTTAAACAAAAATTAGTTGATGAATGTATAATATATGTATAATTGTGTATCATTAATGCATAATCTAGGTATAACGGCTAAGAAAATTAGTAAATAATGAATTTGATCAGCTATTTTATAAAGAATCCATATCCGAATTAATCAACTTAAAGGCTTTGAAATACACAGGATGGTTATATTAAACCAAAAAAATATATGAAGTATTATACTTATCAATAAGCTCTAGTAGGCAATAATGGAGGGGCCATGCAAAAAAAAAGGGACACTCTTTTGTTAGTTGAGTTGCATGTTTCTTTTAGGGATAATTACTTTCTAAATATTTCGATCAATTAGTTTATGATATGTATAATAAAATGTATAGGTTATATATACTTTATACAAAAATATATATACATATGTTATACATATAGTATCTATTTTTATATACATATGCAAAATATATACATTGACCGTGTACATATATTAGGCATATTTTGATCATATTGATAAACTAGTTAATCGAACGAATATATAACCGTAACTTTCCCTTTCTTTTAACCAAAAAAGCACGTAGTCCGTAGAATATTCTCTGCTTTAAAGTTACTAATTGGTAGCATGCACTAGTAAATGTCCAGGGAAAAAAACACTTTATTTTGTTTTAACTTTTTTTTTGGGTTAAAAAAGTGAAATATAGTGCATTTGATTCAGATATCCACACGTAGATCTATGGTATATATCAATTGGAAAGCAAAGAGTTGTATATTGAATATTTTGGATATGCATCTTCTTATTCTTATTACAGAGCAATCCGGACCGTATCGAAAAGATTCATGAGACACAACATAGAAAAGTAACATTATTAAAAAACGAGGTCCAATATATCTTTGCTTCATAAGGGATCCAACTTGGGCGTCTGGGGAAAAGTCACACCCTAATTAAAGAGTGTGATGTATTCATAGTTAGTTACTTAGCATTAGAGTCATATTTATCACTTTTTTTTTAAAGATTTCTGATATTGAGTCTCTATCTTACCTTGTATGTTTAAGATGTCCAATTCTGAATGTACGAGCAAGGGTGGATGTAAGATGATGGGAGTGGATTTCCCGCAAATCAATAACTTTCGCACTGATCCTGTATTTATATTGAAAAATCTATTAAATGGGAAGAACATAACTCAATAATTAATTAAGTAATCACTTGATCCAATGGTAGAAATTATTGAACTTGCTTAAGTTTTTTTAGGTCCCTCTTGATGATGGATCGATTACTCTTAGGCACATGATATGATAAAACTTTCATAGAATATGAAATCACTGGAAAATTATTAACTTTAAATCCTAGATTCGCTTTTGAGTACAAAATATTGAGTCCCTACATCATAGGTAGGATGTGAATATTTGGCTTTCTTATATAGTTTTAGATAATCCTCATTTTCTTATTATTATTGATTTGAGTTAGAATTGAGATTCATTTTTTAACGACTAATATTATCTTTGATATTGTTATGATAATCCAAACCTCAACTTTAGAGAAACAAAAACCTAAAAGGAAGTATCACTTTCAAAAATCATGACATCCAACTTGTATATGATGAATCTTTGATGTAGAAATGTAGGCTAATCAATTGGATGAGCAATGAGTAGATGAAGAGTTCATAATATGATAGAGATGTGCATGTATGCATGGACACATGTCAACTTCATCAAATTCAATTACATCATAAAGTGTTAAATATAAAGATAAAATAACACCTATACAAAGCAACCAGTACCACTAAAATTAAACTATAATAACATGTTTGAAATTCAAGTTTAGTATCAGAATATATTCAGAATTTTAAGTTTATGAGTGTTGAAAATTAGGAAAATAAAATGCTTAGTAAGTTCTGAATAAACTATGGGTAACTTTCTTAACTCAAATACATATAATAACAAAAAAATGTCATTTTTTTAAAGAAAATTTTGCAATGAAATTCGAAACCTCTTATCGTTGAGCTAAATTACAGTGTGACATCCATCGAAAATTAACCATTTTCTAATAATGAACTTAAAATCAAAGCTATTAATTACGTCGAATCAATAACTAGAACTTTAGCTCCGTCCTTATTCAGTATATATGTGTATACCATAGAAGTTGATTTGGAAATGTAGAGTAGTGGATAAACATCAAATAGGCCAATCAAACTTTTAATTGAAGAAGATAGAACTAAAAGGTATATATGTGGAATTATAGAAGGAAAACCTAGCTAGGCCACCAACTTTAAATGCATGAGAAAGACTCTTCATTAATCATAGAGAATTCACAACCACAATTTTTTATTTTTCTCAACCTACCACTAGTCTCTATAGTTATGATTTTTGTAGCTAGCTAGCTAGGTGTAATTTGATCTTCACCTTCTAAAGAGCCAATAGCCAACATCTATTTCTCAAGAATTAACAATGGATAATTCTATTATCGACTCGTATAAGGTTATTGAGTAGATAAATAATGTATCAGCTTATTCCGTCCTATCTTTCATAGTGTAACATGCGTTTTCATTTGTACCACAATGAGAGTCTTACATCTAAGTGAAAGATTATATTAATATAATTTCTTTTATCTTGGTTTGATTCGAACAAATCTTGTTGAACATATCCTGATTTGATTCGAACAGATCTTTTGTAATTAATTTGAAGATGCTGCAACCAACTAGAACAAACTCTTAATCATATAATTATTTTGGGTTAATCGTATTTTTGGTTTCTTAATTATTGCAAAATTTTATTTAAATTTTTGTAATATTTAATTATGTAAATTTAACTCTCAATTACTGAAAATATGCATTCTTATAAGTTATACCATTGCTTATGAATATTCAAAAAAAATCCAAAATGATTAATCGTTTTTACCATTAATCACTTTTATGGTAGATTAGGTTTAAACGTATTCTATTGTTAGTTTAATTTGCATTTTAAGGGTTATACACTTCTAAAAATATCCAAATATAGCTTTTTTTTAATATAAAGATTGAAAATGTATATTTTAACTAATTAAAGATTAAATATATTGAGTCACATATGATAAAGATTAAAATTAAAATTTACAAATAATTGAGAGACCGAAAATGCTACTAGCTATTCCAATTATTTTAATTTCACCTAAAACAAATAAATTAAAAAGAAAAGGTAGGAATTTAGGGGTGTTCACGGGTTGGTTTGGATCGGTTGTTGGTCAAAATCAAAACCAAACCAACTTAATCGGTTTTAAAATTATCAAAACCAAACCAAACCAAATATAATATACATTTATCGGTTTGATTATTATCGGTTTCGGTTTGGTTTGCTTCGGTTATTCGGTTATTAACCATACACAAAAATAAAAGAAACAATTCAATTAAAATGTGAAAAAAGTGACAACAATCCATTCAAAACGAAAAATAGTTAGAATGACTTAAATTACT
>NW_006239081.1:475099-568049 GCF_000226075.1 Solanum tuberosum | reverse complement strand
AATTGTTTATAAAAACAATATATTAAGTATGTATATTAATAAAATATATGTATATAATTCATCGGTTCGGTTCGGTTATTTCTTCGGTTTTTTTCGAATAAAACCATAACCAAACCAAATACTATCGGTTTTCAAAAATCTAAAACCAAACCAAACCAAACCCAAGTAAAATCGGTTTTATTTTATCGGTTTGGTTTGGTTTTTCGGTTTGGATCGGTTTTTATCCAAACCGTGAACACCCCTAGGTAGGATTCCCACGTACGATTAAATATTTGCACGACTCGTACGGTGGATACATATTACAAAAAAATTAAATTAAAAATAAATAATTATACTAACTAATTCCTTTATATTCTGTTTAAGCAAAACATTGCATTATTGATCCAACAACATTAGTCCAGTATTAAAATAAAGTTGTTTTCAATAAATATACATGGCTATTTTAGTTGGGGGTGGGTGGATTTTGTTGGCATATAATATAATGTGTGTATATCAATGAAATTTCGATGTACTTGCATGTTGGCTAATAATAAGTTTATTCTAAGACGTTTTGTGTTCGAATTTAAAAAATGAAAAAAATCTTTGATATGTTAGAAAGTGATTTATTTCTTTAATGATGAATTTAAATTAGTTGAATCAATAAACGTAATTTCATTTCATCAAATTCGAATCAAAGAAATTGAGTACTAATATGTATATCTATGAATATTATAAACAAGTTTTCTGCAATTGCTATCCTAATGGAATAACTACAAAATAAAATTCAAAAATATCGTAGAGTGCTAAACTTCCCTTTGAGAAATGCTACGATAATGGACATTTGTAAGATGACTGAACTCCATATAAACAATCATTAACCTAACTAAGCTACAAGTTAAATTATATGTACTTTTTAGAAATTTGCTTCCTCTTTTTTAAGGTTATAACCAATTAATGTTTGTATATAGAAATGAGCTTTAAGTTTCACAAATGAAATCTTTGGAAGGTGGTGTTTATGTAGTCTTACTGATCTTATATTGTGAAGATGGAAAAATAATTTTTAATAAATCCTCGATTCAAGTAAAATATAATAAAAACAAGTATGAATTGGAAAAATGAAAGATATAGTAATGAAGTGATCATGCTGAAATATATTGGAGAAAAAATTATAGCAATAATACATATAATATAATATCAAAACAGAGAAAAAAAACAATAAATAACATGTTTTATGCATTGTCAGCATTACCGTTATCATAAAGGGTCAGCCCAGCCCCACTCGGCCCAAGTCTCGCGGGCGAAGGAATTTGATGGATTAGGGCGGGATGACCCTCAATTTGGAAGGGTATACAAATGCTCAACCAAGTCAATCCTAGAAGGAACGCGGGCTAGGGCAGGCTAGCCCTTCTTTCTTTTTTTCATTTTTTTATTTTCAAACTTAAAATTTTATAACATCAAGAAAATAAGAAGATTTTCAAATCAAATATGACAAACAATGGTGTTGTTTCAATAACACTAGCAAAAACTCTAATGTGCTTAGCATATATCTAGGATACTAGATACGCGAGATACATGTATCTAGTGTGATGCATCCCAGATACATGAGCAAGATAAGAGAGTGGTGAGTAAGATGGAGGGAGGTGAGGGTGCGAAATTTGTGTATGTATCCTAGATACATGCAATTCCACTCGGATAGAGTGTATCTAGAATAAATTACACCTAATTTTGAGTCCATGTAACTGAATGCACCAAAATATGAAAAGACTCGTAATATAACAACATAGCATGCATCTAAGTAATTAGCTGATACACTAGTGGGATTTCTGTAAGTTACCCTTAAATAAATAGTTTTCGTCCATGGGCTGACCCTTACCAAGCCCCGATCAAGTCTCAAGGGTCAATGACTTATATGGACCATAGCTTTAAATGGGCTTGAAAAATCCTTTCTCAACCCTACCCAATAATGAATTGGGTTGGGCCGGCCGTGGGCTAAGCCCTTTTTGACAGCTCTAGTCAGCATGTATAATTTTTCTCTTTTTACAGAATTATTAAAAATTGAAAGATATATATATGGGAAATTTTCACTTATAGCCACTCAAAAATAACTTAATTATGCTCCATAATTATAGTTTGTTAATTACGATTTATAGCTACATGTTAGAGGGAGGAGAGAGGCGAGCGAGATTAGGAGAGGGAGGAGAGAGGCGAGCGAGAGAGAGCAGAGAGTGGAGAGACGAATCATATATGTATATCTATCAGATAATTGTATATATGTAACTGGTATATATATATTGTATATCTGGCGAGCAAGATCGGGAGAGGGAGGAGAGTGGCGAGAGAAATTGGGAGAGGGAGGAGAGAGGTGAGCTAGAGAGGGCAGAGAGTGAAGAGAGGCTAATTGTATTTGTATATCTGCCATATAATTGTATATGTATGTATAACTTGTATCTGATCATTTATTTTTGTATATGAACAAAAGAGGAGAGGGGCGAGAGAGAGGAGATCCGAGATAACGTAATTATAGCTAAAATTAAGTTGCACACCAAAATTAATTCAAATCATAACTATATTAGCTAATTAACTAGTATATATTTACTTATCTACATAATTTCCCCCATATATATCACATTTAATGTGAATAATAGTAATAGTAAGGTCCTTCCTCCAACTCAATATTAATTGATGATTGCCACATAGCCACATATAAATTTGGTTGGCTGACATTTAAATAAATTATAATTTTTGCAACTCATTTTCTCTTGCAACTTGTCAGAAATTTATTAATCCTACATTCTTCATTGCACACAAAATAAATACACAACACGAGTTCAATCGTTCAACATCACATGCATATGTATTTTATCTTTTTTAATCTATGTGTTTTAGTTTGATTACATTACTTTATTTGAGTTGAGAGTGTTTAGATATAATTCGTTTCTTTGTCTTTATGAAATTAAAGTAAAATTTGCATACAAAATATTTTTTTCAGATTTTATCTGTATGATTACATTATGTTGTTATTATTGCCGTCCCAATTTGACTAGGTATAAAGATAACAAAATTAAAAAGATAATCTTGAGATCTTAAACAAGATGTAATTGTGTTTCACTTTTTGCTTGTTAATTCTTCCCAAAAATAAGGACCTTTAATTTTTTACTAAAACATATATTAAAAATAGGTTTATTCTTTCTTTCTTTTTTCTTTGATTGGTTGCTCATTATGTGGATGAATTTAAGTCTGAATGTTCAACTAAAATTGCTCCTCATTATGATTTTATGTTCCTTTCACTAATTGAATGACTATGAACATGTCAAATACTCAATTAACACACAAAACAAATAATTTTCAAATTCAATACAAGTTTTTCATGTTCTTTTCACCAATTGATTCACGGAACTCACCTTAAATTTGGATTAATTTCTCACAAGTATATATATATAATCTAAATAAATATTACGGAAGGTTGAGGATGGAGGTTGGGGTGTGGTTATGGGAATGGGGACTATGTGGGTAGAGTAAAAATGAAGTGTTTTGATAGGTAGAAACGACACCATTAATATGAAATGTTACTTGTTGAACTTGTTTAATTTACTGTACTTCCACGTGAAAAGTCATTTTTAGAAAAATATTTTCCTCCATGTTGAATACATCCTATATATCAAATATTTCTTTTTTGATTTTTTTTTCCCTATGTTTATTGTACAGATATTATCCAAATCTATATAAATGTCATTATCAATCCATTCCTCAATCGATGTAAGATTCTAGCACATTCTTCAAGTTCAGGCCTAACTGGAACGTGGGTCGGAAGCCCAAAAAGAGATGAACCCCATGGCTTTGATACAATATAATAAAGATGTGACAACTGAACCAACTCAATACCGTCCAAAAGCTAGTTCTAGCGGGAATGATTGACCAAGTCCATATATAAGCGTCATCACTCATCACCATTCACCAATCCATTTTCCAATCTATATGAAAATCTAATATTTTTAATCTCTCAATGAAAATTTTAACTTCATCACTGTCTCGACCATCAATGTCTCATCAAATTATTAGTGTGGGTATGTTGACAAGCTGGACTCACAAAAAAAAAAAAAAAAAACCAACAACTGACCAAGAAGATGACTTTCAAACCATTTTTTTTTTTGTAATAAAAGTTGTACATATATAGGACCAAAAATAGATTCTTTTTACAACCTATAAGACACTAAGAAAGGGTATCCTACTTACCACATAAATAAAGGTATCTTCATTATTATCTGATTACTTACCCACAAACATGAATATATATATTAAATCGATATTTTATTTGGTAAAGTATTTTTTTATAATATTATCTAAAATCCTTGTCTTTATTTTTTCCACTTTATAATAATTTTACCAAAATAAATAAAAATAAATAAATATATATATATATATATATATATACACACAGACACACTTCCTTTAAACTTTCTGAATTTTATTTATATTCTAAATCTATATGATAATTATTGCAAAAATACCATACTATTATAAGTGAGAAAAAAGGAGTACATATTATATTAATTAATTATCATGCAAGGTTTATGGATGTTATAATATTTGTATGTTATTTAGAGGATTTACTACTAAGTAAAAAAAAATGTTATAAAAAAAATATCACCGGCCTAATGTTTTTTTCCATCCATTGTCCTATAACTACTTCGAGATCGAGTAAAATTTGGATTCGCAATGAAAATTTCACTTTAACAATAAAACTTTCCCTACCAAAAGCTACTATTTTACATAGCTCGAATATCGAAATATCTGATAAAAGATAATTAAAAAGATTGTTTCATTATAATCTTTAATTTGATGGTCATCAACCTAATTCTTAAATATATAACTTGAATGATCATTTATTCAAGGATTAAACCACAAACTAAAAGAGTGTTAAAATTTATTTTAATTAACAGTTATATGTGACACTTTATATCTAATTAATGAGATAATTAATTTATGTAAAATTGGCTTAAATGGAAACGATTTCTCTCTTAAAACACCAATAACTATTTGTTAATTGAAATTCACACCTAAAACGTATCCATCATATATTATAACTTATGACTTATTCAAAAGCTTAGTGTATATTAATCATCATAAATGCTATAATTAATATTATTATTATAACGTCTTTGCTTTTCTATGTTTGACAGGTGACCTTCTAGCTACTCAAATTGACTACCACAATAGGCACAAATTAATCATTAATAGACCGTTACGAATGGAAAAAACAGAGAAAAAAAATCAATAAAGTTTCCAAAAAAAAAAGAAAAGATAATGATTAATTCCAAAACATATAGTTTCTTCTTATAGGTTCTTTTAATTATTTTTTTCCAAAAAGTTATCTTTCACTTGGCCAACAAGAATAATACAAATATAAAAGCCAAAGATAAAAATGGATATAATTCATTCACCCTTAATCAAAGATTTGAGATTCGAGTTATCATATTATTAATTAAAAAATATTTTTACGAGGGGAAAAATAAACATATAACAGTTGAAAATAATAAATTTCTGACTGATTTGTGGTTATTGGAAAAAATAGTGTGCTGGTATGTCGAATTGCTTTTGTCGGAAAAGACTTGATTTTATGTAGTGCGAGAATGAAAAAAAGTCCTATATTAAATCACTTTTTTCCTTTAACAAACTTTATTTGACATGAATATAGATTAATCAGGACTTCAATGCAAATAAAAGACTTGATGATAAACAAGAATAATATAAGTAAAATGAAAACTTTTAAGAAAAGAAAAGGTTTAAGAGAACTATTTTTAAAAAAAAAAAATTTTACTACCACAATGCTCATCATTTAGACCAAAAAATAATAATATTTGAACTACAAAGAAGCTAAGAACCCTCTTTTCTTGATGAAAGGAGTGATCGTCCTAAGGTGATGTGCCTAAAATGATATATTTTAAGTCAGCTTTCAAATGATATGTGAAAAACTATATATATTTTTTACGTATTCATTTTTAAGTTATATATAAAAAGAAATATATTTTACATATTTATTTCAAGTGATATGTGAAAAACGATATATTTTATACGGCTCTTCACCGTGATATGTAAAAAACGATATATTTTACATGTCCGCTTTCAGAATGCCACGTGCCATGTGTCCCATCCCCATCCCCACCCCCACCAAAAAAGAAGCAACGTGTAGCCCTATCCACCATACCAACCAAAGGTTCAATGTCATAATTAATTTGTAGAAGGAAATTAAAGAGTTGGCCGTTTGTTGGGTTAAAATTCAAGCATTATACATCTCTTTAAGCAAAACTAATGTCCCACCTTCAACTTCTAACCGAAAAAAGAAAATTCCTCAATATATATATTAATTTGATGGGTCGTAACTGATAAAATTTGTTGTTATGTGTTCATGAGATTATAGATTTGAGCGAGTGGAAATAATCTCTTGCAGATATATAGAGTAAGATCGTGTACAATAAACTTTTATAGTTCAACCCTTCTCCGAGTCTCACTCATAGCGAGAATTTAATGCAATGAACCGTTTTTTTATTAGTTTGACTGGGGCAAGTTTAGCAATGTAAACAGAACTTTTGAATTTTATTAATTCAAAATTAAATGTATAACATAACAAAATTATCTTTCTAATATTGTGATCTTTAACATGAATAGATAATGTTATTAACGATAAAATGAAAATGTAGGATTTACAAATTTATTAAACATAAAAAATGACATTTTCTTTCCAAAAAAATTACTTAAAAGAAAAAAGCTAATTAAGACATGTAATAAATTAAAACAAAAGAAATAATATAAAAACAAGAGTTGCCCTTTTTTGGATTATAGGATCAACCACATACATCTCTTCAAGCAAACTAATGTCCCACCTTCAATTTCATAACACAAAGAAAAAAACTTTGAAAAAGTCAAAAAAAAAAAAACATAAGCAATATAATTTCGATTTCTTTTATTTCTCATCTGCTATCTGATATCCATCTTATAGTCGTGTCAGATAAAGCGCTCCATACCAAAAACTCCTGGAAACTTGACTTTGTATGTCAATGAAGGTAGTCATGGAACTCCTAGTCCCAAAAAAAAAAACTTAGGAAATAAAAAATTCACTAATTCATTACACTTTTTTTTTTAATTTTTCATCTAACATAAACATGATATGGAGATGGAGATTCAAGAGATGCTATCTTTTTTTGTTGCTTTAAATCTTTATAAAACTTCTTAATGAATTCTTCAGCATCTTTATCAACTTGTGAATTATAATTTTCCTCTGAATCTTTTATTGGAAATGGTGAATCAGTAACTCTTAATTTTCTCACATTATTTGGACTTTTTCCAAATCCAAGTAATGCTAAAGGTGAAGCAACTGCAATAGAAGTTGTACCACCAGCTTCATAACTTGTACTTGTAGTATTTAAAATTTCAAATACTTTTTGTACAACATCAATTTCCCCTGATTTATACGTACGATTTCGCCTACGTTTATTATTGGCGAAATACAGGGGAAATTTAGGACTATTACTGCAGCTAAACTCGTATTCACGACGTGTGATAAATGACATTGCTACGTCGTTGTTGTTGTTTGATTTGCACGTAAATGAAGACGATGAATAGTGTGGAGGATGTAACATAAGGTTGCTTATAGCTTTACCAACGATTTTACCTCTTTTTAACATGTCTTGAAGGGTAATTTGCATGAGTTTGCTCTTTAACATGCCTTTCCTCAACATGTAGAACATAATTCTCACTATATTCCATAGTTTTTTCCCCGCGATTTGAGGTGCACTTGGCTCGATTTCCATGTTGTTATATGTAAATTTGTCTGACTGTGAAATCGACTGGTTAAGTGTGCAAAAAAAGATTATGTTTGTGAAAATAATAATATAAGTCTGTCTGACTGTGAAATCGAACGATCTCTAAGAGAGAGGGAGAGAGAAAGAGAAGAGGAAGAGAGATGTGTTTGTTTGGTTGTGAAGAGAGAAAAAGGATTAAAGAGGTATATATATAGGATTGTAAAATGAAGGTGAGAGGTTACAATAAATATTTTTTTTTAAATAATATTGATTTTTTTTTTGGGAGGAAAAAAAACAAATTATTATTGCACTCTCTTTCAATGATAGTGAGTGGGTACAATAATATTTTATTTTATTATTTTAAATAAAAGGTTGTAAAGTGATTAAATTAAATCAGTCCAAGATTGTGGCAAGTTCTCCAGAATTTTGGGGTATCTTCCTACCCTCTTTCATCTCTATTTTGCGAAACATATAAAAAAATAGTTGAGTAATAGTACTTTTGATCCCTCAAATATATATATTGGTCACTTCATGTTTAAAATATGTTGAACAAATCAGTTCAAGTGTATCTCACATGAATTGTCATATATGATGCTAAAAAGAGAAGGACGTATGTCTCTAATTGTTCAACTTTATATAAGTTTGAGTGTTTATTTGTGCACACTCAAAATTTAAGGGCATAAATATCAAGTAAAACCAAATTAAAAAATACATTTATATATTATGTCTTGATTATTTATAGAATTATATAATTACTATCAAATAGCAAATTACTGTACAAACTTAACATATAAGACATGAGTAAATAAGTTGTGAAACGGTTAACCGTTATAGTAAAATTGTGAATATTCATAAGCAAAAAATCAAAAAAGTGAGCACAATGCAATTAAATGAAAGGTTTGATGTGCTTGAAATGAAAAAGGTTCGATGTTTTTAGTCATATATTATAGAGAAATTCTGAATATTCATAAGCAAAGAAACTAAAAATGCACAGTACAATTAATTGCGAGGTTTGACATTTATTATAAGGACTAAAATTATAATTACTAATAATGATTGAAGGATCAAAAGTGTTATTATCCAAAAAAAATTTATTAGAATGCAAATAATGTTATATTTTTTCTCTCTCTTTGATTTTCTTCGCTTTATGTATGCCATAAAGAAAGTATTTTAATTTTTTGTGCAAAATGTTCTTTAACGAAAAGGACTTTGCCTAGTTGATTTTAGAGAAATAAAAAGATGTGACAAAAGGATGGGAAAACACACACTTAATAATCCAGATGGTCGTTTACATTAAAATCATAAATTTATGATCGGAGTCGATATAAAAGGGTGTGAACTTAATAATTCTGATTTCGATCATGTATATGAGTTACAAAATCAACTAAATAAATACTAACGATAAATTTCATACATGTAATGATTGTGGCTGAATTCAGAATTCTATCAAATTCATAATGTGTAAATCCTAAATTTACTTTTATGCGTGACGTATTTGACATATACACTTTATTTTTCACTAAAAATGGCCAAATATCACATATTCTCACCTTATTTGATCATTTAATTATGGAAACTTATTATAATTTGTTATAATTATTTAGTGTGAATAATTTTACCCATATATAGAACAACACAATTATGGACACTTTTTTTTTGCCTGCCTAATTGGAGAACTCATTATTTATGAGTGAAATTGTGGTGGAAACTTCTTTAATTGTTTTTTTTTTTGTAACATTAATTATTTGGAAGTTGTTTAATATAATATTACTAGAAGCTGTCTTCCAGCTTCAAGAATAGTTTAAATAATGCCTAAAAAAATAGACGAAGCTTTGATTTCAATGATTGAAGTAAGTAATTAAATCAAATATATTTTTCTCGAAATTGTGCAAATTACTTTTTTTTAATGAGGGACCATGAAAGAAAGAAATAACTTTTTTTTTCTCGATCTTATTTTATATGACTTTTTTATATTTAAAAGTAAATTAATTTTAAACTTGTTCTAATGTCATACTTTTATAAACAGATAAATGTCATGGCATTTGCAAGACAATAATTTTATTTTATTTTAAAATATAATATTGAGTCAAACATTATCATATAAGCTGGATTGGAGGAGAAATCAAACCGAAACTTGCATCTAGCTATAATACGTGAATTCAAATTAAATCGAACCCCAATAGAAATTTTAACATTAGGTGGAAAACAATAAAAAAAATCAAGATTTTTTTTAAAAAAGAAATGTTCGAATCACATCATAGTACGAATGTCTTCAAGTTTTATGTTGTTTGGTGGTGTAAATGTTTATTTGTCAGTTGGTGTTAAAAGAAGCATTTCATGTAGGTCATATTAAAAAAAGTAGTTGCAATAATTAATTAATGTAACGTGATAATTAAGTTGTGTAAAGTACTTTTCATTTTTAAATACACAATTTAATTACTAAAATTATATTTGGTATTGACTCTTATTTTTTAAATTTAAAAAGAAGAAGAAGAAGTGAGAACTATGTTTTAGTAAAAATATAAAATCACTAACAACCTTAACCAGAGGTCTCGACCTCGAGTTGTGTATGAAGTCGCTTTGTTAGGGATTATTTTATTCCTCAATGTGAAATTTCTCGATGCAAATTCCAATTTAATTGAACGTGGATATTGGAGTTTTAAAAAAGAGCACCTTAATGTTCTCCAAAAGTTAAACCATGTATATTCTTCTATATTATCCACTTTTTAATTTATCAAGTGCCTAAATGAAATAATAAAATATTCAAATAATTGTTTGGTGTTGTAGAATTAAAAAGATTTATAGGTTTTTATTCAATTGTTGATCATCTTAATGAGAAAAAAATAATATAATAATAACATGCTTAATAATTAATATAATTCTACAAAATAAAGTCTGAGAGAGTGATGATATATTGTCTTACTTCTGCCTTACGATGATAAAAATGTTGTATATCTTAATATAATTCACTTTACTTAGAACTAGTTTAGATATTTTTAAAAAAAAATAATAAACAATTCAAATATATAAATTAAATTGCCTATTTTTATTTGAATATTCACCAATATGTACCATCAGTAATAAAACTACTTTAATTCACAGCAAAAACCAATTAAATTTAGCCTGAAGTCAAAGACGGCAAAGAATCTAGAAATTTAATAGGGAAAAGATTTGGAAAAAATTTGATTTAATACACTGACTCTTTTATTTGCCAATAATTCTTTTTTAGATATTCAAATTTAAAATATTCATATTAGATAATTTTGATTATTTTATTAAAAAAAAGGGAAAATCGTATATAATAGCAAATTATTAATTCAAATTAAATGCTATAAATATAGTTTGATTTAATTGTACCTCATAGCAAACTGTTGCTATTTCACCTCTCTCCTGGTGAATCTCGCTTGCCACTCTCGTTCTCTCCCTCGCCTCTCTCGTTTTTATACAAACGCAAGTGTATAAAGTGCGTTTGTGTTTGTATAAGGCGAGAGAAAACTGTATATATACATATTTTTTCGTTCCCCTCTCTCCCCTCTCCCAGATCTCGCTCGCCACTCTCCCAGATCTCGCTCTCTCACTCACCTCTCTCACTTAATACAAAAAATGCAAATTGTATAAAAATGTGTTTGTGTTTGTATAAAACGAGAGAAAATTGTATATATACATATATTTTCGTTCCCCTCTCTCCCCTCTCCATGATCTCGCTCTCTCACTCGCCTCTCTCACTTTATACAAAAAACGCAAATTGTATAAAATGCGTTTGTGTTTGTATAAAGCGAGAGAAAATTGTATATATACATATATTTTCGTTCCCCTCTCTCCCCTCTCCCAGATCTCGCTCGCTCACTCGCCTCTCTCACTTTATACAAAAAACGCAAATTGTATAAAATGCGTTTGTGTTTGTATAAAGCGAGAGAAAATTGTATATATACATATATTTTCGTTCCCCTCTCTCCCCTCTCCCAGATCTCGCTCGCCACTCTCCAAGATCTCGCTCTCTCACTCGTCTCTCTCACTTTATACAATTGATCTTTTTGTATATGTATACCAAAGAAGATTATACAACTGCTTTCTTTTGTAGATGTTGCGTATTCTCAAATATTTATTACGAATAGAAATAATTCAATATTAAGGAGCAAATAAGGAAAAAGGAATGATATAATTGGCTGCGTTTTTTCACTGTGGTTTCTTTTTCTTTATTACTTTTGCTCTTTTCTTTTTGGTCTGATTTGACACTTTGCTGGAAAATACAAATGGGTCAAATCAAAATAAATAAAAAAATAAAAATTAGAGTTTAAATAACAAATTAAAAATACAAGAATCTGAAAATTTTGCTTTAGTGGATAGACCAAACGTAGTAAAATATTCTCCAGTAATTGACTAAATGTACATGGTCAAAATTATTTTGATATATTTATAGGAAGAAATATTATTTTTTGTTCGTGTTGAACATCTTTGACTTTTTTTCATATCTATTTATTTATATTTTAAACCCGCTCAATAAAATTTTTGACTCTGTCACTACTAGTTGTCTTACGTATATTATGGGCTATATAATGTTCAAATAATATTTTTTTTGTATAAATAATTAATGAGTGTTGAATTCATTAACTTCTTCGAATATTTATTTTTTCATATTTTAGTGAAAATTCTGACTCCATCTAATAGTATCAGGTCAACAAAACCAAGCAAAAGTTTTCTTCTTCTATTAATTTACTTAATGAACATATCTTCTAGTTGTCTTAAAGGATATTTTAATTAGCTCACTAAGCTCCAAAGACTCAGAAACAATGTGTCTTTGTTGTTGCATTAGATTCAATTAATTAATAAACTCAGCTCAATATCTAGATAATTGAGTGGTTAATTTATTAAATTAATTAATCATTAAAGTACTAAAAGTACCTATACATTAATCAATTGTACAATTATTAGAGCATTTTAAAATTAAATTGATAGGATCACTTTCCTCATGAATGTTAAGAAATTAAAGAAAGACACTTGATGTTAACATCCCAATAATTCATGTTGGAGACTTAGTGAGGACCTAAGTATATAATGCGGTTGGATAGTTCAGATTGCTTCATTCTTTAATTAGAATCACGAATTCGAGTTCTGAAAATGAAAAAAATTATGTTGGGAACGCTCCCTTAAGAATAAGTTTCATAATACGCAAATTCAAATTTAATCGGATTCTATATGAATACCGAGCGGCGAGCACTAGATTAAAAAAACATTTTAAAAAGCATACTAGGTTTTGTTATTCAACCTAACAAATATTCATTTAATTGGTAATACTAAAATAGTGTCATTACCTAACATATATTTATAACAATTTTTTTTTATTATTTGGTAATACTAAATTAGTATCATCAACCTAACATATATTTATTTTTGGTGATACTAGAATATAGATACTACTACATCATCAGGGTGAAGCTGCAAAAAAATATTTATACAATCAATGTTGGGATATATATATATATATATATATACTAGATGTGGTGTGCCCGTGCGCTTGTGGTCGACATTATTGTTTGTTTATGCTATTTAATTTGACAAAATATAAGGAGAATATAAAGATGCAACAAAGAAATTTTAGTAAGCTATAAAGTAAGCAAGAATGACCTTTACCAATAATCATTCAAGAATGTGTTAAAAGAAGCTGACTTAGGAGATTAATTTGAAAGTTAAAGAGCTGCTTAACTCTTCTCCCATAAAGAAAAATAATAGAAATCAACCAACCTATTTGTGTATTAGAAAAACAAGGAACCAAAGAAGCATCTGGAGCAGCTAACTCCACAAATTCCAGGACACTTTGTATCTGCAATTTACAAAGTAGGAGTTGAATATATCAATTGTGTAATGACACCACAGCACACCCACACACACCCACACACTGTGTTATCAACATCAATTAATTTTGGGCTGATGTAAAATTTGTTCAACTATCTAGCATTCTTTTTGTCCTCCGCATCCACATTTGCCTCATTAGATAAAATATTTATTGACATGGTTTAAAGTTTTAAGTGGGATATAATGGAAGTATATACTATTAATTATTATTCATCTCTAAGTGGGATATAATTGAAATATATACTATTAATCATCTCTAATTAGTGGGATATTGTTCCCTTTCATTACTTGTTAAATAAATTTTTCTTTTTTAAATATTCACTTTAGCTAACTAGAAGATTAGTTTTTATCACAAAATTTACCCCTATTATTAATTAATATTTCCTAAACTCAATAGAGTTTTAGTGGTCAAATTTAAAATTTTAAAGTAACATTGATAATGATAAATTAGTAAAATAATCACTATATTAATATTATTTAAGGGAAAGTATATATTAACTATTGTGCCTTATAATACATTTTAAGATGTTTTCCAACATGAAGATTCGATAAAGAAAAAGATTAAAAAGATTTATATACTTGAATTAACGTTGAAAATTAAGCAAGTTGACACTTATACTTCGAACCTCATTACATAAAGTTTACAACCAACAACAACTCAATGTATTTCTGCAAGTGGAGTTCGAGAAAAATATTGTGTATTAGCGTTATCCACACCTTGTAAAGATGAAAATATTGTTTACGACAAATTTTCAGCCGAAAAAAGAGCTATTAATTATAAAGATATTTAGGGAGCTGAATTATATTATTGGTGGTCAAGGCCAATGGACATGTCATTTTCAGTAAATTTTCTTTGTTCTCCCAAAGTTCTTGTTAAACCTATTCTCTCTTTAATGCTTCAACAACTTGTTTTCATAAACTAGGCCACAAATTAAATCCCCTATATAATTTCCCAATTTCATTGAACCTCTAAATTTAAAGTTTCAAACAAATAATACAACTTTGATGTTGATCTCTCTAATTATTGGGTGGTGGAATGCATGGATGAATCAGAGCTCTTGGTTCGAGTTTTTGGAATAGAGAAACTTTGAATAGAAAATGTTTCCCTTTTAACAAGTGCTATACGACATGAATCATAATTAATCGAACTAGTGGAGTTAGAAGACCATTATTAGTACCCCAAGATACTCTATAAATTGTTGTTCAATGTGCAAACGTTACATACCTACAAAAAAGAATTATTTGTGGTCATATTTGCTAGTCGTTTGACCCATGGTCCGGCATAACATGGACGGGATCTTCCCGTCCATGCTATGTCCTCGAGCTTTCAAAGCTTGAAATCTTATCAACGATCATCGATAAGATCTTTATAAACTTTCAATCCATATTTTTGCTTTTATATTAGTGTTCATCTTCTCACCTAGCTACAAGTGTACCATCTTCAATTCAAATCCATTAATAAGCCCAACTTAGGCATTGAATTTGTGTCATTTGTGGCCCAATTTAGTGAAGTGCTAAATATGAGCCTTTTCATATAGAGCCCAACTAAGAAATCTTTTGATGCTTTGCTTAGTAGAGTTATAACTTCATACACATCAAGCAATGAATATTTTACTTTATTATTAACAAATAAGGTTAAATTGCTTGGTCTGGTATAAATATTTGGTGCGGAAAACATATATTAGGTGCAACCCTAGTGAAAAGTTCATCACTATTTTCCATATTTCAAGGAGAAGACTTTGTATGGTCATTCTGTCCAAATTGTAACTGATTATAGAAGATCATTTTCCCTTTAACAGTTATATGTAATCTAGCAAAACACTATGAAGGTCATATATAGTGGGATGGTCAAGGGGTAGGCATGGGTGAGCAGGAGACAGTGAAATTGAAATATCACTTATAAAACTTATTTTTCTACTTACAGAAAATTATTTTCCTCATTAAAATATATTTTTCAAAACATTTCGACAATCAAAACATTAAAAAAAGAAGTTCCTTCACTATAAGGTTCAGGAAGTGTGAGCCAACTGCTTTATCATGTTATAATTGAGCCGATTTGCATTTTAAATATCACCTACCTAAGCACTTCTATTTATATATAACAATTTTTTAGGCTTAGTTGAAAATTTCTTGCTCTAGCTCCCATTTGGTCATAGATTTTAAAGTGAAAACTTAAAAAAATTTAGTTTATAAAATTGTCCTTTTTGACAAGTATTTTATTTAGAAAAAAATTGATGTTTTCTGAGTACCAGTGTCAAATTTGAAAATATTTGAAGAACAAATTTGATCAAATTTCATAGTCAAAAGAATATTTGAAGATGGATTTTCAAATATTCAGTTATTTGGCATTGTTAATCAGACAACTACAAAAAACAAATTAGAATCACGCAGTTGGTGTGCTTTCTATTCAATAACAACATATGGTCTTGGAAAGAACCTTTCATTCAATGTTCCAATCTATATAAAACGTAGTTAGCAGAGGTCAATTTATCTAGCATTTCTTTGCATAAAGAATTACTTATGCATAAACTCTCTCTCATAATTCAACTTCAAGACAACCAAAGGCACTATACCTTAGTATCTCTTGAACTTCCAATCTTAAATAAAACAATAGTTAGCAGAGGTCAGTTTGTCTGGTATTCCCTCGTGTAAGGAACTACTTTTGCATCGGCTTTCTCTCATTAGATAATTATCGAGGCAAAAGCAGCTCTCTCCGAATTCCAGAAAATATTCGTGATGTGAACTACACGAAGAATGAATTGAATGATGAGCTTAACACCAATCCGCACCTGGAAGTAACATCAGGTTTGGATAGTGAAAGACTCATAGGCGATTTTAGGATTTAAATTTTTAAGCACTCATGTGTCCAAAATATAGTATTTTTTCGGAAATTTTCATGATTGTTCAGATATATATCTATCTATGTGTCGAAAATGCTGTGTTCAGTTGAACTCGTTTACATAAAATTTAGTTAATGAAGGCCATACCTTCCATGATAACGGAATTCCACATATTCGTGATGTTAACTACAGGTGGAATGGGTTGAATGATGAACTTAGGGCCAATTCTCGCCTGGAAGTAACATCACGTTTAGATGGTGAAAAACTGAGAGAGATCCAAGATTTAAAAAAATATATATATAGTTAATACTCCGTGTCGAAAATGTTGTGTTCAATTGAAACTTGAACTGGTTTATGTGTTCGATCAAACCCAATAATTTTGATTCAAATCATATATTTGTCTTATGTGAGATCCATTGAATATGTACACATTATTATTTTATTAATATAGAACCCAATAACTTTAAAGAACTCAAATCTGAGGATGAGTTGAAACAAGAGCAGGCATACTACTACTTTATGAGGAAACCAATTTAAGTTAATGACATGTGGGCAAATTATAGCAGAAACTGATACTGAAACTGGTAGAATTTATCAAGGCTGGCTACACTCCATCAGTATCAATTAAATGTGCAAAGAGAGTTCCTTTGCAGCAAAAGATTCAGAGGCAAGGACCCTACACCACAAAACAAAAACGCAAAAACTTCTCAGAAATTCCTCATATCCAAACGAAAAATATTCATATCAAACTGGGTCAAAATCACGCAACTTAATTACGCGATGGCTATTATCATCTTCCAAATCTAAGAAAACCACTGTTTTCAAGGCAGAAAAGACTTAAAGCAATAATTAAAGAGCTGATAATATCGCCTGAAGTAGGCATGACTTCAACACTTTAAAGCTCAAGTTGCAAGAACAGAAATACACTACGACAGTATAAAGATTGAGAGTAGTTCACTTATGCAGCAAAGATGAACACATAAAGGCCAGCGACATTGGCAGTGGAAGACAATTCAACGCCCTTTGTCGAAAGCAATACGAGTTCTGCTTGATGTTTCATAACCATCTCGTGTGGAGCCAGCACTAGCCTTCATGGTGCCTCCACTACCAACATTTGACATGGCTTTCTTTCCCTTCTTAACCTCTGTCAAGAACTGGTCAAGACCAAATGGATCAGCTTCCTCAACTTCCTTAACTTCCTTTTCAAATGGCACAGGCCCATCTCTGGTACTAGTCCTCTCAGATGTTCCAGAAAATGCCTTGTCGGGCTTAAAGCGCTCTGTCTTCATGATCTTATCCAGCTGCTCATCTGCACCTCCATACATTTCAGAATCAGTATCTTTCTTCGGTCTGTATAGAGTAGAAAGAGTAGGCTGAGCGGTAAATAGTCCCTTGTCATAGACGTTGTAGGAATCATCCACTGCAAATCCAGAATCCATCCCTTTCTCCTGGTTGAACAATCTCTGATCATACATGACCTCTCCTCTTGATGTGCCAGTAGAAGCCATTCCAAGAGCCACTTTTTCGCTCACATCACGGTCTCTATCTCTGGTGATCTTACTCTTCTTACCCATTGCAGCATCTTTTGCCTCCAATCTCCTCTCCCTCTCCCTCTCACGGCGCCGCTCCTCACGTATCTTCTCTCTATTCAATCTTTCTTCCCTTTCCCCCCTTGATTCTTTGGGCAAATCTCTTGCTCGCTCATAATCCTCATTCATATCATCAACATTCCTGGAGTCCCTCTCAGAAGGTACATGTGCAGCAGCCGAAGGTACCCCAACCAATCTATCAGATCTTGCCTTGCGGGCCAACTCCCGAAGTTCTATCTCTTTTTTCTCCTTTTCTTTCATCATCATCTCTTTCTGAACCTTTGACCGCATTGCAACTGCTTCTCTGGCTTTCTGTTCTGCAACATACAGAGCCTCTGATAGTTTTGCAAAATTATCATTGATCTGAACATCTTGAAGTCCCCTGCCATCAGCAGCAAGACGCTTATCAAGTGGGATTGTGTAACCTTTGGGGTTCTTCCAGTTTGATATACAAGGTGGAATCTTCCAGTCCTGCTGGTCCTTCACTGTAACTGGACGGGGAGGAGAATGCATAACAGGCACAGGTGGAGAACCAGAGGCCCTAGGGACCCTCTTGTGTTTGAACTTCGGTGGATCCAGAGGGTCCACGGGCATCTCTACCATCCTAATAATCCTCTCCTTTGCACCTGAGTTAAAAGCTGCCGCTTGCTGGGAAGGCTTGTACTTAATAAACTTGGACTCTTGAGATTGTGTGGGAACATTTTTGGGCTGTGCAGCACTCAACCGCACATTTACAATCTTCTCAAGTGCTGCTTTAGTTTCCTCCATTGTCTCATCGATTACTTTCTGCTTCTCATCCTGATCCATCTCTTCGTCACTCTCGTCCTCCTTCACAAACTTGGGGATAAGATCTTTATGCTGAGAATAAACAATTTTCTTTGCATTCTCACCCTGCCTCACAATTGCATCATATCGCACTTCACCATGCTCATCCACAGTAACGGGCAAATTCTTTCCCCCGGCTTTCCAGTCTTTCTTTCTGCCCATATCAAGTGGGTATTGTGCATAATGGATTTCAGGGAACGCTCCTCCATCCCCAAAGTCCTCAAGCTTGGATGGCCTAAATCCAGCCCGTTTTAGATAAGGGGGTACCGGATTTGCCTTGATTACTGCAGATTTCTCCGCCTCAGTTGCACTGTACCTATTCTTGAACCACGGGTCACTTGTATGGTCATAGACTGTGCTGGTAGTGGACTTTGCTGTTGGAAGAAGCTCCTTGAGAGATGCCATGCTGAAAATCTCAGATTTAAAGTTCCTACAGCCACTGCATACACAGAGAAGACAGGTACAGATCAATATATCAGTCTCTCAACCATGTCTAAATAGACCTTTTAAATATGCTGCTGATAAACATAACCAGCTAAATGCAAAGATCAGTATCAACCAAATAAAAAAGGATTAATTACTTAATTAACCTGCTCTAACATATTAACCTAAGGTCAGCACCAGTGTTGATAGATCAATTGGAATATAGACTTTTTGTCAATCAATTAGTTGATTGTTAAAGCTCAAATTAGTTGTTCGAAATAATCAGGAAACAGACTTGCAAAGACTTTTTTTTTTGAAAATAAAACAGACTGGCAATGACTTTAAACTGATAACTTCAATTATAACTGCTAAACCCCACAAAGTAGTGGTAAAGATTCCATCTTTTATGGCCTTACTCCCTTTCCCCCTCCCCACACTCCACTCGTGGGCTTACATTGGGTATGTTGTTGTACTCCCTTTCCCCTGAGGTTTCTAGATATTGATTCATAATATTATACCACACAAGAATCAAACAACAATATCTATTAACTAGCAACAATACAAAGCACTGCAAAGCTCAGATCTGAGGACTTTTGTTATACACCGAGTAAAACAGAGCACAGCAATCTATCTCACATACAGCATTTCACAAAAAAAAACTGGATAAACAGGGGATAGGGTTTCAGGCAGATAGGAAAAAAATACAGGTAGAGAAAAAGAGGTGCATACACCTAGATTTCTATACATTGAATCATATTATTAAGCATATACTGCACACAACGACTTTGCAAACATATCAAAAAGCAAACATACAAAGTACAATACACAGCAGATTTGAGGGCTATTTTAACTACTATTTAACAAAACAATTGAATAAAAATACATAAGAGAGAGATTAGGGTTTCAGACGAAAGAGAATGGTAGAAGTAAAAACATAGAAAACAATAAGATACTTACAAATCGAATTCTTAGCTGAGTTCGCCGGAGAAGAAGGCGAAGAAGAGTAGCCGCCGGAGGGTTGAAATCGCCAACGAATCGTCGGATTTTGGGTACTTAAAATTGGGATTTTTTTTTGCTGTGCTTATATTTTCTTTATATATATATATAGAGCCCAAAATATGTATCCTATTCCTTCTCTTATTGCATAGAGATTTAAAGCCCGTTTGAATTCACCTTCTCCTTTTTTTTTTAAGTGCTTATAAAATTAAAAATATTTTTTTATTGATATTGATCGTCCTGCAATGATAGGTCAGTTTTATTTTAATCGGAGAAGTTTTGAATTCGAGCCTTAAGTAAGAATAAAATTATGTTGGATGTGTCACTACCGAATGAGTCCTATAGTGCGCGATTCAGATTATTAGTCGGAGCTCAAATGCGAATTTTGAAATCCAAAAAAATAATAAAATTCTAAGCACTTTTATAGAGTTGAAACAAAATAAAAAGTGTTTTTAAGCTAAAAATTACAAGTCCATTCAAACACTCTTTTTAATGGGAAAAGGGACAAATATATCCTGAACTTTCAAAAATGGTATGTCAATACCCTCCGTCATACTTTTCGACAATTAGTATCCTCGCAGTCCAATAACTAGTGCACATTTGCCCCTCCCACAAACGGAAAACTCATTTTGTACACGTGGCACAATCCTACGCCTCAACTCGGGTTGACCAAATATTTAACCCAAATTTCAAATACCCGTTTAACCCGCCCTATTACTCATTTAACAAACTATTGACAAACCTAAAGAAAAAGGCCCATTTACTTTATCTCTTCTTCTTCCTCGTAAGGTCGTTGTCGTCCCCCACCCCCTCCTCCTCCTTCTTCTTCTTTTATCTTTCCATCTATTCTTTCAATCATCTACTTGAAGATTTAAACAAAAGAGATCGAGATCAAAGCACCTATTTCTGTAAAGAAAAAGACATCACGCTAAAATTTTGAAGAAGAGACTCAAAATCACTTTGCCTTGGATAAAGTTTCTGCAAATTAAATTAATTAACATAATCTATTATGGAAAAAAATTAATTATAGTAATCGAAAATGAAACAAAACATAACCATATCAAAACATTGCAATTTATTTGCATTCTCTGCTACTTGTATGTCCTTTTTGTTAAGAAAGAGGTAGTGGGCGAATACGTCTGAATTCTGATGCAATTCCAGGAAGGATAACTTCCAGCAGAGACTGAAATTAAATAGAATTTATATTCTATTTGTAGTTGATCTACCAATTCTTCGAGGAAGTGAGTTCCATTTGTAGTTTTCATTCAAATCTGAACATTGTTCAATCCCAAAAACACTGATACAGATTCAAAATTCAACACATTGAGGGCTCTCAAAAACATGAACAACAAATTTCAACCTGGAAAATTCCAATCAAATTACGCAATATGCCTCGAAATTATTTTTGATTTCTGCAAACAAAAAAAGGAAACTCAGGAATGGAAAATGGGATTTCGAGCTAATACAACTTATGTTTCTTCCCCAAATGGAAACAAAGTTCTAGAAAGTTTCCAGAATCTTCTTCTTCTTAACTAAAATAAAAAAAACAAATTCAAATCTTCAACCCCACAATCCCAAATACTCGATTCAGATCCAGATTTCAACATATGTTCAAGATTTTCACTTGGGGTTCTTGAACATGAACAAATTCTGATGTGGGTAATGGATGTATTGGGTGTGTTAAATGGGTAATGGGGTGGGTTAAACGGATATTTGAAATTTGGGTTAAATATTTGGTCAACCCGGATTGAGGTGTAAGATTGTGCCACGTGTACAAAATGAGTCTTCCGTTAGTGAGAGGGGCAAATGTGCACTAGTTATTGGACGGTGAGGGCACTAATGGACGAAAAGTATGACGGAGGGTATTTACATACCATTTTCGAAAGTTCGGGGGTATATTGTCCATTTTCCCCTTTTTAATTAGTAATAGTAATAGAACCCTCAGGGGTTGGCCTGCTGGCAATTGACTTGAGCCTTGGGGTTTGCTCCCTTTCAAGGTCTCAAGTTCGAAACCCACTAGGTGCAAACAATTTCTGAGGGCCATCGGACTGGGTAAAACCTGAATTAACCGTGGTGCACTTGCGGGAAACTCCTTGCCGAGGGCCTGTGCACCCCCGGGATTAGTCGGGGCTCAAAGAGACTCGGACACCCGGTGCAAATCAAAAAAAAATTAGTAATAGTAATAGATAGTGTTTCATAGCTTATAATCAAATTCATATTTAACAAGTTCCCTATCAAAGTTTAAGTACGCCTAAAATACCTTAATGATTGATTTATTGTTTTAAAATATATTTGTTTCATCCATCCATATAATTGTGATAGATGTTATTAATTCGAAAAGATCTTTTTTATGTCAAAGTAAGAATAAAACTTATAATCATCCTCATCAAAACCTTTTTGCCATGATTCTTACTAACAATCTCACACCGAAAACGAAGGAGATAAAATTTGCTAAAACTATCAAAATTACAATAGCATATCAATGAAATTCTACAAGTAGAATAATAAAATGCACATAAATTTTATTACTATCTCATAAAGATAGAAATATTATTTCGGAAACACCCACAATTCAAAATATATTTAATAATAAAAAATATTAAATAAAAAGTCAAAACTAGTGCAAATGCAAATTAAATATACCAAATCCCTTTTTCACACCGTACAAAACAAACTCATTTACTCACTTCAATCCTTTTTATTTTTTAGATAAAAATGAAATTTATACTGAAAAGAATATTTATGAAAACGCAACTTATTAATTATTTTTTAATTTCAATTAATAGAGATGTTATTTATTGTAATATATAAAAGTTATTGGACCAAAATACACAATTTCTTCTATGCAATATAACTTAATTTTCCAATTTTACCCTCGAAACGAAAGAGTAGTACAAAAAACAAGGCCAAGTATCACTAACGAATAAAAACTTGCCACGTTGCACAATGTCCGAAGAAACCAATTAAAAAATTCGAACCAAAAAAATGGTTAAAATCTGTAAGGGTATAACAGACATTTCACATTGATCCATGAGGTTAAATATGTCTTTTCATATGTCAGCTTCTACAAAGTCTTCCTCAAATTTCATAGATCAAAAACCCTTAAACACCCCACCCACCCCCCAAAACAACCACTTCACTCTTCAACTCCAAAAGCTTCAGCTGGCCGTTAATGGCGGCCTCTTCAGATACCGTAACGCCGTCGAGCCTACGTTTGGCTTTCGGCAATGTGTTCTCGTTGTTCATTCTCATTCTGATTGGAGTTCTCGCTTTCTCGATCCGTATCTTCTCCGTAAAATTCTTCTCATTTTAATCTGTTATTTGTTTTTTTTACGTGAAAATTAGATCTGATTGTTTATATGCTTAATTTGTTGCTGTTGTTCAGCATTTTCACATTTGATCAGGTCTGATTGCTTTTATGATATTTTTCAACAGGTGATTAAGTATGAGAGTGTTATTCACGAGTTCGATCCTTATTTCAACTATAGAGTCACTCAGGTTTGAATTTCATTTTGTTTTTTCACGAGTATTTAATTTAATTGTTGCGATGTGCAATTTGTATTTGGTTCATTTCATTTAGATTATATGTAGTAGCAGAAAATGTATTAGGAAGTGATAGAGCTAGGACTGGATCCTTACATTTTTGCTCTTTTCTCGACAATGCTCCTAAAAACTAATTGAATTAAGCTGAATTCGGGCAAGCATGTCGAGAATTTAACGTACAACCACAACAGATCTGATAACATGTAGAAGTGAAATGCATAATTAGCTGCAATTTAAGCAGGTCAATGCATTTACATTATAGATTGGTTCATTTCTTTTAGATTATATGTAGTAGCTTAAAATGTATTAGGAAGTGACAGAGCAAGGACTGGATCCTTGCAGTTTTGCTCTTTTCGCGACAATGCTCTTAAAAACTAATTGAATTAAGCTGAATTTGGGCAAGCATGACGAGAATCTAACATTCAACCACAACCGATCTGATGACATGTAGAAGTGAAATGCATAATTAGCTGCAATTTAAGCAGGTCAATGCATTTACATTATAGATTGGTTCATTTCTTTTAGATTATATGTAGTAGCTTAAAATGTATTAGGAAGTGACAGAGCAAGGACTGGATCCTTGCAGTTTTGCTCTTTTCGCGACAATGCTCTTAAAAACTAATTGAATTAAGCTGAATTCGGGCAAGCATGTCGAGAATTTAACGTACAACCACAACAGATCTGATAACATGTAGAAGTGAAATGCATAATTAGCTGCAATTTAAGCAGGTCAATGCATTTGCATTATATATTGTTTTGTGTGGAGCGCTTTGTTATGGTGCTACAGAAAAGGATCAACATAGAATACGTTCTGTTCTCAGTCCACAGTCATTCAATCAAGTATGCCTCAATATTCACGTGGCCGTGATGTTCCATCCTAGTTCAATCTTCGAACTCACGACATGCGCCTACCACACATCTGATGCTGCCTCTAATGTTAAACCTATCCATGTGGTTTTTTCTTCACACTCTTCTATATGCTACAATATCTTCTAAAAGGTATCATTGGGTGAGTTTTTTATACTATAAGAAGTTAAAACCATTCAAAAAAAAGGTAAATTTAGTTTTGAATCTATTCTATTAAAAAAAAAATTCCAATAGAATTTCAATCTTATCTCAATAACGTTGCCCATTCATTGGGTACTTAAACGGAATGGGCTGAGACCCTGAGTAATTAGAACTATATTGACGGTGTCATTTTAGCGGCACCTTGTGTACTATCAATAACGATAGGTTCACGAAAATTGTACTGTCCTTAATTTAATTCCAGGATAGACATGATGGTAGCTCATAGAAGCTAAAGATGCGTTTACTTATCAATATCATAATTAAGTCCATTATGTATATTTTGGTCAAATATAAGTTTTCTATTCAACCAAGTGTGAACTTGTACATTCAATCAACTCTTATTGGACGCTCGAGTTGATTCTCAGATCAACTTTAATAACTATCTATAATATCTCTATGAGCTATTCTAGCATCAACTTTATAACATACAACTTAAATAGGAAAATAATCTAAGTTGCTAAGTATGTGACTCCATCTGGGTACTCTCTGCCCCCTTAAATGCATATTTATATTCCTCACAAAACTACATAGGTCTTATTATTATGTGAATTTACGTTCAGTAGGTGTTGGTTAGAATTTCTAGTTCAGGGGGCAAAAACTGGGCCATTCTTTCCATTAATTACACTATTATTCATGGAAACCAGAAAATTGGGTACTTTAGAAGAACTGGCAAGAGAAAACTTATTTCCTCTTTGGAGTAATGGAATTAGACAATTTGCAAGTTAATATGAGCTTCTTAACTAGAATCATCTATCAGTATAGTGCAGTTAATTGTAATAATTTGATTATCCAAAAAAAAAGAAAACATACTGGTTTTAGGAAGTATGATGTCCGTTGAAACTAAACTGACCTTATAGTAGGTTAGATGAACTTTAATGTTCCTTCCTAGTGTTTTGACAAAGCAATCCTATAAAAATATTGTTTTAGGTCATCACTTTTGGTCATCATATTCTTCTAGATTCTTCACATTTTACACTGTCAATTTGTGGTGCTAATCTTGGATATCTTTGATCATGAACCTGTTGCTTGCCATCAATTTTCGATATCTTTGATCATGAAGCTGTTCCGTTCTTGTAGAGTATTTCCTTGGATGGTGATAATGATCATATCATATTATTATTGCTATTTTACTATCATACATATGTTTGTCAGTACCACAAAACTATGTGAAATATAACCATGCTATGCCAATTGCAGTTTCTGACAAAGAATGGAATTTACGACTTCTGGAATTGGTTTGATGATCGGACGTGGTAATTATGATTGTAGGAGTGAATTAATTATTCCAGACAATGTTGTCATGACTTGTAGTTTCTTAATTGAAAATGACTGGTAATTAAGGTTTCCTTGTCTGATAGGTATCCACTTGGACGAGTGATTGGTGGAACTGTTTACCCTGGACTGACATTGACTGCTGGCACTTTGTGGTGGTGTGTATTACAGATCATTATTTTTCTAGTTGCCACTCTTCAAATTATAGGAATCTTTGTTGTGTGTTTAATTTTATGAACTGATCTGTTTCAGCACCCAAAGGAATAACGGAGTACATATATGTTTGTTGGCAGGATACTTAATTCCTTGAATATTCCTCTTTCTGTGGAAACTGTTTGTGTGTTTACTGCTCCTACATTCTCTGCCTTTGCTGCTTGGGCAACATACCTTCTGACAAAGGTTTGTTCTCTGGTTTGATTACATTTTTTTTTTTACTTTTACCAAAATGAAGTAGATACTTCTTGTTTCTTTTGTTCTCTTGGATGTGTAGCAACCTAAAAATTGTCTCTGTTGTGAAGCGAGAGCTCTAAGCCATACGATTCTGCTTTTGTAGGAAGTTAAAGGGGCTGGGGCTGGACTAACTGCTGCAGCTCTTTTGGCCATGGTAAATTCTCTTGCACACATTTTCATCTGATGACTCTAAAATGTGGCCTTTGCATATTAGCTTATTCAAGATAAAGTAGCATTTTGTTTTGGCTTTACAACATATTTGGCCATCTGGAGTAACCTTTTGTTCCAAAAAGAAATCAAATTGCTAGTGTACTTCTTTAATGTGGTGAATTTCATTTTCATGCTGCCTGCAGGTTCCATCATATATATCTCGATCAGTGGCCGGCAGCTATGACAATGAAGCTGTGGCCATATTTGCGTTGATCTTCACTTTCTATCTCTATATAAAGGTTCAGTTTACATGATGATGTTCAGCTTTTAACTTAGTGGTGTTAATGCAATATTTCCCGGGACTATCCTTCTATTGTTAAGATTTTTGTGTTCCATTTTCACGTTGTGCAATGATGGTGAATTTTTGGTGCAGACACTGAACACAGGGTCCCTCTTTTATGCTACTCTAAATGCCTTGTCATACTTTTACATGGTAGGCATTTACTTCCTCCATGGTGATTGTTAATTTTGCCTTTCATTCCCTTCTTTACCATATCTTTTCCGTCAAATTTATTGTATTTCCATACTCTTTCAGGTTTGCTCCTGGGGAGGATATACCTTTATTATCAACCTTATTCCAATGCATGCCCTACTTTGCATCGTAACTGGGCGTTATTCTTCACGGCTTTATATTGCCTATGCTCCATTGGTAAGTACTAGTATCTGGGAAACTTATTGATAAACAAGTTGTAGTGTTAATTAGGGGTGGGCAACGGTCGGTTCAATTTTCCATTTTCCAGTTCAGTTATTTCGGTTAATGCATGAGAAAACTGAAACTAAACCATAAATTGTTCACTTCAGTTTTTTCAGTTGGTTTCTTTTGTTCAATTTTTTATATGAGTCTGCTATTTTGGGAAAAAAGTTTGCCTATTCTTTTTTCTCATAAATGAGTTTGTCAAAAGGAAAAAAATTGGGCAAAATCAAAAAATATTCTGTACAAGCAAGAAATTATTTATATGATAGCCTGGTGGGAGCATTCTCTTCTCATTTCTACTAAGAAAGTATTTTATTGAGTAATTATTAACTACATAGTTTTGTGAACCTAAATTTTTTATAAGCTTTAAAAAGGCGACCTTCATTCATTTGAAATATCACATTTTTAAATGAAAAAATGTGTAATCGTCTTTACCAAAAAAAAAAAGAAGTGTAATCGTCACCTGTGTTAGTGCTTGATAACCGAAACACCATCAGTTTTTAGCACGATAGAACAATAAGTAATAACTGGTGATAACCTTGTCCCTTATGAGATTCCTGCAGTCTTTTTGAACATGGATTTTGATTGTTGTTTAATGATCAATCCTTTTGTTTTTAACAAAAAATTATCAGCGAAACTTTGCGAAGGAAAATTGCTAAAAGCATTCAATGAATGAGTAAATTTCCTTCATCAAGGCCTTAAAATCTTCTAGTTTGAATATATTCCCATTTACAATTTTTTCTACAAAGTTGAGTTTGTGTTATTCTTCTAACCATCTGGGATATGGGTGCAGGTTATCTTGGGAACATTATTGGCTGCTTTGGTGCCTGTTGTAGGTTTTAATGCAGTAATGACATCAGAACATTTTGCCTCATTTCTGGTAAGGTCATTTCTACTCTTTTTAGTAGTAAAGTCATGGTTGGAATATATGATTGATGATGTGTTCTTGCATATTACCTACTTAATTTTAGATATTCTCAAAGTACCACCATATTTCCTTGAAATAGCCTTGGCTTTCCTTAATGCATGATTGAAGTGTTGAGGATATTAAAATCATCAAGCTGAAAACAGCTTGTTGCATTGAGGCTGGGTTGCATATAATGATTGGCTATGTTACTACTTACTATTTCATTACCACTCCCTTCGTCTCCATCCGCGCATCGTTTCTTAGTACATGTAAAAATTCTTTTTACTTAGTGAAAAGCCTTTTAAACAAATAGCTAATATATTAATTTCATTTCATGTGTGCGGTATCACTTGATGAGATTAAATGTTTAAATTCATTTAAAAGTATACACTATTTCTACGTTTGCTCTCAGTCACAGTTAATATACAAGCACGAACTACTTCAATCTCTCTAAGTCAAAGTTAAGCCCTTTTAATATGTGGTGCAGGAGAATTAGATTAAACAGAGTGTTTAACACTATACCAGTCTACGTCTTATTCTACTATGCTTTGTGATTATCAGCTTCTATAAAGGGGTCAAATGATTAGGCCTAGTCTTCATCATTGTTAGAAAAAGGAATTAGGAAGTTACCAAAAAGCACTTGTAAATGAAAATTAAAAGATTATATATGTGATGATAGCTAGGATACAGAGTAATATTCTGTGTTTTAGTAATATTATGGACATTTTTGGGTCCTAATTAAATTGACATGTGCACTTAAGGGTGTCAAATGTGGGCCGGGTGGGCTGAATTTAGTGGGTTAAAATGAGATGACTTAATAAATGGCCATTCATTAACCTGGCCAAAGGTTTTTTGGGTTGAGATAGTCTAAACAAAACTAATAGAACCTTTTTTTCCTTATTGTAACTATACTAATATATATCAAACAAAAAATTTATTTTCTTATTTTCTTTGACAAGGTTTCTCATGGATCAATTTAGGCTAGATATTTAGCCCAAACCGGTCCATCTTTTAGATGGGCTGAGTTGGGCAAGTCAAAGTGGGGCGAATCATGTTTTCGTGGGCTGATTTTGCCACCCCCATGTGCACTGAAATCTCTGGTGGCTATGTACAGGTGTTCCTAATTCTCAATGTTGTGGGGCTTGTCTATTACATCAAAGGGATGCTCACACCAAAAATGTTCAAAGTAGCTGTGACTCTTGTTGTATCTGCAGGCTTGTAAGCTCCTCTAATTTATATGAATAGCTTGTTATATTGATGCCTAGTGGACATGGATTAATATAATTAATTGGATCAGCCCCCATTCATTAATTTATTTCTGTTTTCAATTCTGTTATTTGTTCCAGTGATGATTGCTTCTTCTTTTGTTATTCAGGATTGTTTGCTGCGCTATGGTAGCTGTGCTAGTTGCGCTTGTTGCCTCTAGCCCAACAAAGGGATGGAGTGGACGAAGCCTTAGTCTGCTTGATCCGTATGCTCCTTGCTTTATGAATCATGTTGTCATCTTATATGCTTATTTTACATTTTCTTTAGTTTTCTACCATAAAAGGTGGACACATTGATATCGTACTTCTATTTTCTCTAAAGAAAATCTAGTGACATTTTCTAGATAAAGTTGCGACTTGTGATCTCTGATGCACATTGGTTCACAGAATCCAATATCTTGAAGCAGATGACCAAATATGAATTATTTCATTTGGGCGTCTGGAGAGCTTAATGTGATTGTAACATATACTGCAGTTCTCTGTGGTCCTTTAACAGTGCAGATAACATTTAGGTCTTGGTACTAAGCTCCCAAGGAACTTGCATAACCTGATTATGAGATGATCGTGCACGAGCCTTGTAGAAACAAATTGTGATCTTCATAAACCCATGCTTCTCCTGCATTCACAGATGCCTCTATTACGTGCCAAAAGAATCTGTGTGGTGTTAGTTATGAAGATTTTTGCCGTGACGATAATGATGTTGAATCATAAATATCAAGAGGTTTGATTGATTTTCATGCAACCCCATTTAAGGCCAGTGTTGTTAGGAGTGATTGCCCCAGCGTTTAAACATGAAGTGAGTGTTTATCGCTTCTCATTCGTAAGTAATGTGATTTTAAGAAGTGCACGCTTGAGATAGTGGAATGTGCGCAAAAAACGATCTATTTTTTGAATTTCACTTACAAAGGTGGAAAAAGAGAAAATAGGAGAAATAGCTTTTGCTATCTTTGTGTTAGGACTCCTCTCCAAGTACACTTCGGTTTTCTCCTCGTTGTCTGTGTTATCGTCTTCTTTCTACCTTGCCAGGCAACTACTCTCCGTCTACAGCTGACTCAACTTCTCTTGATTTATTTTTTCTTCTCTATGATGATTCTTTCTTCCTTTGAATTTATACGATCTTCTTTTGCTACCCTTTTTGGGCTTCTTATCTTCTATGTCTCTTAGTACAATTCTGTTTTCTTTATTTCTAAACCTCTGATTCATATTCTGTTCTTCCATTATTATTTTGATTGTTTTAGAAATAGGAGTAATGATTCTGTTTTAATTATCACAGTTTCCTAAGCAATTTTTTGAAATTGATTTATGCATGTTACTCCTTTTGATAGTTAAAGATATAGTATTGATATCTTCAGCAAGAAGGTGCTGTGAAATAATTACAAGAAAAAGCAAATTATGAATGTTTACTTCTTTTAAGTTGAATTATGCCTGTTACTTCTTTTTGATAGATGAAGAATCAAAAGTGAAAATAATTTTTAAAATTGAACTTATCTTTCAATTGGCTTGTTGAAATTGCATTCTAATGATGTATTTTTTGGACTGTTGGATGTAGAAACAAGCATTATTAAGAGCATTTTTATGTTAAAAGTACTCCATTCATAAATGCTTTATATTTTTTGATTTTCTTTAAATTGTGAGCTTACCTTTTTTTTTTGTTGATAAAGTAAGAATATTATTAATAAAATGGCGTTAACTAGCCCGTATACAAGAACTATACCAAAAACTAGAAAATCTTACACAAATACATGATTTTCTCCTACAGACACCCAATCATCTATATAAAAAGTAAATTGTGAGCTTACCTTCTTACTTGTAGCTAAAGCCCCTGCTGCCATTCACTCTTAAAAAATCTTGTCATTTCTACTTTGTGCTTTTTCGAGTTTTTTCCCTTGTTAAATTCTGGGGGAGTTGCTTCTAGGAGATTTTAGGATTCCAAAATTCTTATCTCATTGATTATTAGTTTGTGATGATTCTCCGGGGCCATAGCGCTTTTTGTACCTATATTTTCCCATGCAACCAATGTACTGAAGCAACTTTCTGTTTTTACTTTTCTTTGAATTGAGACAGAACTTATGCGAGCAAGTATATACCAATTATTGCCAGTGTTAGTGAACATCAACCACCTACTTGGCCTTCTTACTTTATGGACATAAATGTATTAGCATTTTTGGTCCCCGCAGGCATTATTGTAAGTGTCAATTTTCAGCTCCATTTATCTGGACTTTCTCATGTTAATTTGATCTTTGTTGAGCTTCCAATTAATCTTACTTTTGGCATGTGTAGGCATGCTTTTTGCCCCTGACTGATGCTAGCTCCTTTGTGATTCTTTATTTAGTGACTTCAGTGTACTTTTCTGGTGTTATGGTAAGGATTTCAAGATTTTCTGCCTCTTTCTTCTGTTTCGTTTAAGCTCACCATTTTCTGAACGTCATTCCATTTGCTGAAACACAGGTCCGCCTAATGCTTGTACTGGCCCCAGCGGCATGTATAATGTCTGGAATTGCTCTATCATCAGCTTTTGGTGTGTTTACTCGATCAATCAAATTTGCATCAATTGGAAAACAGGCTGATGTAAGTGTCTTTGTTGTTCTTCGATAGGTAATGCCAATCGTTGGCTATTTTGATAATTCTGAACTAGTTCTTGTCATTTTATTCACCATCAAGGCAGGGGATAATGTTGATGGGGTTACACAGAATGATGTGGTGAAGCCTGATAGAAATGAAGAACTCCCAAAGGAAAAAACTTCGAGAAAAAAGAAGAAAGAAAAGGAGAATGTTGAAAAAGCTCCCATTGCTACTAAAAAAAGTGAGAAGAGGCTTTTGATGTTACCCATGGAGGCTTCTGTTGTTGCTATTCTATTACTTATATTGCTGGGTGCCTTTTATGTGGTATGTACCTTTGCTCTGTCCTGATTGAACTACTTGCAGCTGTATCAGTCCCATTTAGTAATTCCTTTATTATGTTTATACATGGAATTAAACTCTTTTTCTTTTCCTTGCTGATAAATGATACATCTTATGTTTATTTTTTTTATCGCTACAATTCTTAATTGCTACTTTTTTCTTTTGATTCCCTAACTATGTTACTTGGAGAAAGCTTGCTCTTAAGACTAGACAAGCTTCAAATTCAATTGTTAGATGATGATCCATGCTTGGCTCAGGGATGTCACATTACTAATATTTGGGGGATTCTATCCCTCTGAGTAAGGCACACACCCTTTCGTTTTTCCTCAAGAAAGAAGAATTTCCCATCATCGCTTGGCAATCTGGATGCTATCTCCCTTTCCATTCATCTGTCCGCCATCACTACTCCTAGTTGCTGTTTCTGGGTATATAAGGGAAAGAGTGGAAGGAATTAATTTGATCTATCTTGAATTGGAGAAAACTAGTGATCAAATTCAATTATGTCCTTCGTCAGCACAAGTTAGTTAACTTTAGTAGTGCATTCCTTTATAGATAGATGTCAGTTCTAAGTCTGACAAGTAACTTGGATCAGTAAATTAAGTGCATACACAGATACACAGATTTTTGAAAGAAGGGATTGTAGTATGATTTTTTTTGAGAAGGCAACATATTTCAGTGTATAATTATAATCATCTTTGTACTAGAAACCAATATGTGGGTGTTGCAACAAGAAAATCTAGTTATAATCCTTGTTCTTCTCACCAGGAGTCTAAAACTTCTAGAATTGAGTCCAGATCATCAATATATTCTGATTTGTACCAAAAAATTTAGAAGAACACAGTCCATCTCGAGCTTCTGTACCGTAGGATGATTGACTACCTCAGACACATGAAATGATCCAACAGGCTACCCAACTTAGCTGTGAGTAACAATTGCTTTCAGTGGGAACGGTTCCCAGAGAATGATTAGGAACATGTGTCCTATGTTGATCACTAACAGTTAAACAGTTATTTTAAGTTGTATATTTCTGTGCCATAGCAAACTGAAAAGTGTTACCTAAATTCCGTATGAACTAATGAAATACCTTATGACATTTGCATTTCTTCAAGTACTCATATTTCCTTGCAACCTTTTTAAAAGCTTTTTGCTCCTATATTTTTTTGTCGTCTTTTTTGAGAGAAAAGGTAAAGGTATTGTAATTTTATTTCCTTGTTGACTTAATCGGAAAATAAATTTCCTTATAGGTTCATTGTGTCTGGGCAGCTGCGGAAGCTTACTCAGCTCCTTCTATTGTACTAACATCACAGTCGCATGATGGACTTCATGTTTTTGATGACTTCAGAGAGGCTTATGCCTGGTTGAGCCACAATACTGATGTAGATGATAAAGTGAGTTCTTATCTCCTTTCTCTTGATTTTATTGTTTCCTTTTGTTGATGAGATGGTTCTAGAATTTGCAATTTGGTTTCCTTTATGCACAAATTCTGGTTTACTTTTGGAATGGGTGTGGTGACGGTGCAGTTATTTAATTTTTATGATGGTGCAGTAGAATATTGTTATGGTGGCCAAGAATTTGGTTTTTACTTTGCTTAAAGTATATTTTCTGTCTAAAATTTCAACGTCACTTGGTAACTTGTACCAGCTGAAAATATAATTTAGATAATTCTTAGGTAATTATTATTAACTGGAAGAGCTTATTGGCGGAATACTAGCCAAGATTGTATTGGTTTTTCTTCTTCTAAATAGATGGAATACTAGAGAATGCATGATATGATCTAAAAGATTGCTGTTCAAACCCAATTAACATTCAGTGAGTAATTAGACCCTCACAGCTGATGTTGAAACTTTTTTTTTTGGAGTTGGCTTCATATTTAACTAATGTAAACCATTCTTTCAAAAGTGTACATGAAGCTTACTTTAGCCATGTGACGTGGATAGGCGGACTGCAAATTGCAAACTGTGGCTTCCTTGACTTATGTGGTGCTTCAGTGAAGGTGCTGAGGCATGCATCTTGGCAAACACCAGCCAACCAACAGCTTATATTATTTAGTTATTATATCTTATATTAGATTAAATTTATAAGGTCCATAAGTTCCTTCTTCAAATCCTTAATTAAAAAAGGTTCCTTCTTGAAAAAGAAGGCACACAACAATAAGGCCAAACAATACATTTTAGGAAATGCCAATGTTAGTGATTAGAGATGTGAAATTAGAAATATAGTATGAGCAGGTTAGTCACTAGATCTAAAATTTAAACTTAAATTTATGCATTTGAATCAAAATTAAATATTGTTTGAATGTGATTAAAATGGTTTCTTACTTTGTTGCTTCCGTTGCAAATCTCTTACCCATGTAATTATTCACTGTTTGTAGTTATTTTCTTGCCACATACGTGTGTGTGTGTGTGTGCGCCCATGCAAACACCTGATGTATGTGGTATTCTGCCAACTCTTTTCAGGTGGCATCATGGTGGGACTATGGCTATCAGACTACTGCCATGGCCAATCGCACTGTTATTGTTGATAATAACACCTGGAACAATACACATATTGCAACAGTTGGTACAGCCATGTCCTCTCCTGAAAAAGCAGCCTGGGAGATCTTCAACTCTTTGGATGTAAAATATGTTCTTGTTGTCTTTGGAGGTTGGTACTTTAACTCAATCAAGACTTATTGTTTTGCAATAGCCTTCAAGTCTAATCCCTACCATCAACTTCAGGTCTTGTTGGGTATCCCAGTGATGATATCAACAAGTTCCTCTGGATGGTTAGAATTGGTGGAGGTGTCTTCCCTCATATCAAGGAACCTGATTATCTGGTGTGTTACTGTCCTTTAGCTACCTTCTTTTTGTGATCAACTACTTGACTGTTCTTTGTTTCTGAATTGATGTAGTTGCCATTGATATTTTACTTCAATGAGCAAACATTGAGGATATTTTTTGCTTCTTTAATAATATATTTTATGAGGCAAGTCCTAGGCTGATTAAGGATCTTCCTTCTGGAACATTTTCAGGCTCTTATGTCGTGATTATATAATCGTATTCATTTGCAATTTCCAGATTATGGCTAATACAAGTAGATAACTCCTGATATGGTTATCATAGGATGCAGTTTCCTTTCTTTAAGAGTTAAACCAATATTCGAGCCATTTATAATTGTTTATCAAGTTCATTTCTCTTAGGCACTAAGAGCTACACCAATTCTTTCTTATCGTCTTATTGCATGTTTTATATCTGTTTATTAAGTTCATGCTCTTAGTCACTAAGAGGCTAAGAGCTAGTAAGCTACATACTTGATGTTTGAGTTTGTCTTAGATTCATAGTTTCAATTCCATTTATAATTTCCTTTTCTTTTGAAAGAGAGATGGCCAGTACCGGATTGACTCTATGGCTACTCCAACCATGCTGAACTCCCTCATGTACAAACTATCTTATTACAGGTGCTAAATTCTTGAAAACATGCAAGTTTACGTTTTGGTGGCCTTCAGACATTAACTTCAAATTATTCACATCATCTCTATCTTGTGCTGTAGGTTTGTGGAGACAGATGGCAAGGGGTACGATAGAGTAAGGCGGACTGAAATTGGAAAGAAACATTTTAAGCTCACCCACTTTGAGGAGGTAAGCATGAGATCATATTTGCTGAAAATCACATGTGTATTAAGTGAAGCAGTACAGTGTGTGTTTGAAGCTATATCATGTTGACTCTTTGCAGCTCCGAGAAGGTTTAGTTAATCGTCAACTAATTATCATTTTGATTTCTAAGTTGGCTTTTTGGGAATTGATAATGAAGAAACAAAAGTTTGTTAAAGCATTTTTGTGCACCAACTCACTATGGCCCTATTCGTATGCTTGGATAAATGTGGCGCTGTTGAAGGAAAGTTGTCCATGGCCTTGCCTAAAAATGCAAATAAATTTCATAAATATTAGGTCATACATATTATTGAAGTGTGTGACCATCTCATCTAATATCTTAAACTGTTAGAGAGAGCACGTTTTTATTACTATTTTAAATTCTTTTCTCAACACATATAACTATTCTGGATAGCCTACCGTAAAGAATACTAATTCATGCAACGTAGTGAACCAGAAATTATTCACCATCTGGTACATTGTTTGTATGCAGGTATTTACCACTCACCACTGGATGGTTCGGTTATACAAATTAAAACCTCCCAAGAACAGAATCCGTGGAAAGACAAAGAAGTCTAAATCGGTATGTCTGGACTCCTCTGTTTCTGAAATACATGCAACTTTAGATATCTGACTCCAGTACTATTCTTGTGAATATTTGCAGAAAGCTACTTCTACTAGTTCGAAAAGAAGTGCAACTCAAAAGAAGAATCCCTGGCAATAAAGGGCTACTCATAACAAGTAACTTCTATTTATCAGCTTCATGATAGGAAACTTCATACGATGAGTAGCTTCATGTGAAAGGATTATGCTTTAAACGCAGTCCTCTTAGGTTTTCCTTCAAGTTTTGAATTGCGTTGATATTATACAGAGAAGACGATTGTCCCGGAGCTCCTTTTTTGATAGACTTAGCAAGGAATCACATGTATCTATTGCTCGCATCAAATTAGTCTACATTTTGCTCATCTGAGTCTCAACACCCTATAGTTGTAACTGAGACTTTTGAAGTGTTAAAACTATCAGCTGATATTAGTGTTATACATGTTTTTTCACTTTGCTAATTCTCTCAAGTCCATTACTTTTTAAACTTTTACATGCATAATTTAGGCCTGTATTCAAGGGAGGCTCAATTTAAAACCAGTTTATTTGAAGGGTAAAAACGTGCAATTTTATGGAACAATAACTTTGATGTCCTAATTTTTATGTCTCAACTAATAGAGCATTACATAGCTTTAAATATTGTGCTATCAAATAGTACTTATAAAGAGAAATGATTGAGTATTATGCGTGCAAGTTGGCTCGGATACTGATTATAGAAAAGAAGAAAAAAATAAACTTTTCCAATTTTTTCAAATGGAAAAGATAAAATTTATGAGCTGACCCATCTCTTATTGATTTCTTGTAGTCTTTATCTCAAGAATTTAATGTCTGAAAATAATAGAGCATTACGAAACTTTTTTTGTTTTTTGCGATATTGCATGATACTTGTAAAGAGAAAGGAAATCACTTTTCCTATATATAATTTTTCTTTCCGTACTATCATATGATACTTTTATAAAGAACATCGAAGGACTTTTAAGAAAATTTACAGACGAATGTCGGTTATTTTTACGAGTAAAAATTTTGAAGAAGGAAAATTGACAATTATATTACCAATTATTTTATATGAAAATCGATGAACCTTGAAGTGCAAAAGGCAATTGAAGAGTACAAATAAAAACACCAGAAGTATTTCATCAAAAAGTATCCATAGTCTAATGGTAGAATTGTTCAATGTCATTGTAATCAAATACTTGGTTTCGAGTCCAAATCGCTAATTATTTTTATATAATATTTCTGAAAAATGAAAGCGTCGGTTGATTTTAGCTCTTGATTTTCAACTTGTTTTATTAGTGAAAGAGATAACTTCTTCGATGTATCAACTTTTTTCCACATGAAAAAAGATGAAAATTACGTGTTATCTTAATAGTCTTTGTCTTAAAATTTTTGATGTCTCGAATCATAATAAAGCATTACATAACTTTTCTCCTATTATTATTGAATGATACTCATTAAAAGAAAGAAAACTTTTCCAATGAATCAAATTCTTTTTTCAAAAAAGAAAAGAAAAGATGAAAACTACAAGTTGAATACTCACTCATCAATTGACCAATTTTTTTTATTTTTTTTTTAAAAAATAATTAATTTTATGAAGATTAAATGCATAATTTAAACATGTTTGGAATAGTAGGAATGTCAATATCATAAACAACCAATAAAGCTTCTATAAAAAGTTTATTTTTCCTTTTTGTCGTCCACCAATTAGTTCGTGTGGCGCCTGACATTTTTTGTCTACACCATATAAGTATTCAATGAGGTAAATTAATGTGAAAGCTCAAGTGCACCAATACCTTTCAAATGTACTTCATCCATTCTAAAATAAATCTCCGCGTTTTCTTTCTCGAGAGTCAATAATAATATATTCAACATAATTTCATAAGTTAGATTCTAGAGAAATGATGTGTATACAGGCTAACTCCTACCTTATAAAGTTAGAAAGATTGTTTCTGAGGTCGACTCTCGATATTTTGCTTTTTAAAAGTTAGTTTGATTAATATCTAATAGTTTAGAGATTGGATTGACTCAATATGTTATATTTAAAGATTCAAAATGTGAGAGATTGTTTTTCGAGGACCTTGTGATTTTCTTTTTCGAGAATCGGTGTGATTAAAATCTTCAAGAGATCATATTGGATCAACTCAATGTTTTAAACATTTTTAAAATTATACAAAAAGTACTATAAATTGCAATTGATCTTTTCATTTCAAAATATTGTTCTCAAAATTCATAGAGTTAGAATCTCAAAAAATGAAAAACAACGTATAATTTGGGATGGACAAAGTTAGTACTTGTTTAAACAACTATATATACAAATGTATTTGTCGGAATAGAAATAGGTTTTGAATTTAAGTTTGACGAATTCGACCTTAAAATTTTGAATAAAATCCATTTTTTCCTTTGGATACTTTTTTTTTTTTTACCATCTCTCTATATGATTTGCCCATGCATTTCCAGCTCAATTTGTTCTATTTTTTCACCTTTTTATTTATAATGTATCCGGTCGAATTCACTTCTGTCCCATCAAATATGTTGTCAATTTTAAAGCAAATTTATTGCGAGAAGTGTGCATAATAATTAAATCTTAATTCGTCTTCGAAACAATTCCTCTGAAATTGTCAACTTCAAAATGGATTTATGGGGTAAAGAGTGCATTATAATCAAATCTTTTTTCTTTAGTATTTTGTCCTAAATAACTCATCATATAATAATGCCATAGAAACCTTTAAAGTAAAAGAAAAAATAAATAAAAATTATTAGGTGGCCAATCTCTAATGACCACTATCCCTTTGAGAAAATGAACACGTGAATTGACTAAAAGAGATACAACTTTACGTTTGATACTATTTTACGAGAAATGATTTAAGAAAAAAAGTTAATCATTTATTTTTTCTAAAGCAAGTTTTTTTTTTATATCTATACGACTATAAATCATCTCAGGAATAAAATAAAAAATTAAATTATTTAAGTATAGAAAGATACATATTATTTTTTGGAACATATATACTTAAGCATTAATCATGTCATGCGGGTTAAACAAAAGGACCGACGAGCTTCTAGGTTAACAAGCTCGGAAGAAAGTATGTATATGACACTTTAAACAAGATACACAGAGAGAAATGAAAATTTTTACAAGACATAACACAAATCTATATATAGTATCATGATCATGCGCTAATGATCGAGCTCAATGATTGATAGCATACTCCAATAATTAATCCATGATGAAATATATTAAATCAAAACGAATAATATGTGCCATGAAATTAAACGATAAATACCACATTCATATTCAAACTTAGTCAGTGATGATGGGCTGAGGTTAATTAGATTCTTAAGAAAATTATAAAATTTATGTCTGCAAAATCTAAAATGGGCCCTCACTATGTTCCTCAACAAAACTACAAATCTATTTCCAATCCCACCGCCCATTAATTTATAACTCACATTTTTATATTATATTATTTTATTTTATTTTTTCAGATACAAACATTCCAAACCTTTATATTATTATTATTATTATTATTTATTATTATTATTATTATTATTATTATTATTTTAGTCGGCATATATATATGCCAATACAACAGTCAACTCATCATGTACTATGCATGGATAGACGACCATTTACATATTTTTTCTAAATCTTCAATGATAAGAAGTACTTAAGTATATTTGACTATATCCTTTTCTCTTTTTAGGTATTCGATATTCGATTTTCATATAAAATTAGAAATTCTAATGGGGGAATTATTCGGTAAGCGTAATCAATTCAAATTTACGAGCAAATATTGAACCACCTTTTATTGCTATATCATATTTGACTAGTGTGATTTTTCATTCTAAGTTGGATTAATTTGAGTTTGTATTGCAGAAAAGTTCATTAATAGAGTAAAATAGTGATTTTTTAAATATTAGAGGTCGAACATGAAATTTCAGATAAAAAGTCGAGGAATTTCAACCATGTCATAATATCTGATTAATTTGATTAATGTCCATATGATGAGATCAAAATTAATTACTCTGAAGTATGGACAATATAATATGAAGGTCTATTACTAGGTAAATAAAACAAATTAGGATAAGACTGACTTTGATATTATATTAACAAAAGAAATTCGGTTTATCTCAACCTCAAAAATTGTCTCATGAGGTAAATCTATAAAAGCTTCCTCTCTCACATTATCTGTCACCTAAAGCATGAATAATATAATATAGTAATCCAACATTAAGTAAACTAAGAATTACAATGAGATTGACTCAGATATTATGTTAAGATTAAACATTTAATTTAACTCGATTTCAAAAGTCGGATCATATAAGACCAAAAAAAAAAAAACCAAAGAGTCCACTATCTTCTATTTGCCTTATTGGAATTATGTATATTCTGTATATTACGTGTATATTATGTGTCGACAAGTGCCTTTTTCAACTTATTTCAATTAGGCTCTTTCCCTTCTCTTTCCATATCTAAAAAGTTTATTATAAGTGGTGAAAGTAGGTATGAATTATTATTATTATGATGATGATATATAAATATGTCAATATTGTGATACTTTTGTTCTTGTTACAATTAATCTAATGATCTTATTTTGATATATTTTGTACTGAATAAAAAATATGTGGACCCTTTTTTGCTTTTTTATCTTTGAAATTTTTTTCATCTAAAAATAATAATTGAATGTTGAGAAAAAGATGTGTCAACATTGTTGATGGACAATACTGTGGCTAATATATAGTCCAAAAACTATTCATCTTTTTAGCTTAATTTGTCGGTACAATTCATTTTTTTTAATGAAGAAGAAGCTAACATATATAGTAGTGAAGAAAAAAAATTTCGATCCGATATTTATATTATAATTCGATTAAATTTGAAGTCATACTAAAAAGTTCATATTCAGAGTAAAGAGCTCCTGATTTCGAATATGTTATTTTTATGTATTTATGTTAATAAAGAATTCATTACTCAAATGATCATTCAACTATTCGAGATTATCTAATAAAGTAAAAAAAAAAAAAATTATAACAGAAAATCACTTAACTATATGTGTAACACTCATAAGAATTAATGATCGGACCAAATATTTATAGCAAGTAAAATGACTAAATCTTTTTTTTTTTTAAAAACATCGAGGGCAGGGATAAGAGAAATGAGAGAGGGAATTATAAGATTGGGAGTTAAACTATTTTCTTAAATAGTTAACCAATTGAGCGGCTAAGATTTATTTTCAGGTTAAATAACTATTTGTTTATTGCTATTGTTATTATTACTTGATCATATTTGAAAAGATTTTTTTCTATATTAAAATATGACAATGTTTTTTCTTCTTTATTTCATGATTCATTCTTCCATAAAGCATATGAGAATTTTCTCTTAACTTTATTAGCTGTTAAAATTAAAAGCATAGTAACCCTACATATATAGACTATAGGACAATTTTCTTTAATTATGTTAAAGATAATGTACTACGTAGTGTTTTTTCTTCTTCTTAAGTAGACCCCAATTATTATCTCAGGTTTTTTAAATTTGTTTTAAAGTAATTAAAAAATAAAACTGATTATGATGTTACAAAGTAAAAAAAAAACCCTACATAAAGATGTTTTTTTAATCACTCAAATCTATAGTGAATCACCTAGCCAACCATCAAAGTTTTTTGTGGTGGGTAGTTGGTATCGTGTATCCTTTTATTCTTAATTAGAAGTAACGAGTCGTAAACTCTTATAATGAAATAAATTGTGATAGTGAGTGTTTTGATCTTGAGCGGCATGTTTTAATGTTAATTAGAATTTGTCGGGTTTCAACATGAATACTAAATATCGATTGTAAATAAAAAAAATATCATCTTTAGGTTATCGAGCACAAAAGGTTGTAATAAGATGGTAAATACATGTCTCTATCCTTATCTAGAGATCTTAGGTTCGAACCATAGAATTAGAGTTGAAGCTAATTAGTGCTTTCACTTTAAACGGGATTATTTAGCACAAATTTGAACCAGTCGAACTTCAAAATGGATACCACATATTTGATAAAAAAAAAGAAAACTAAGTTAATCTACCAATAAAGGTTGTAATAGAGTGGTTAGTATTATCCCTTTGTGTTATCTCTTAACTAGAGGTCTCGAGTTCAAGCCTTGAAAAGTCACATTTTTGTAGCTAGTGAACTTCTTACTCCTAAAGAGAAATGCCAAAATAGGTACCAAACGACCCCTAAGTGATTTACCCTTAAAATGAACTTTCTAGCTCAAATTCAAACATATATTTAATTTTAATATGAATACCAAACATCAAAAAAAATAGCTAGCTTGCCTACTTTTTTCTTACTAGACAAAATTGTACCAACTAATTTTTCAGTGGACCATCTTTTTGCATGTCCAAATTAAAGAATTTTATAGTAAGAATTTTCTTTGATTTATATGATCATGTAGTGTCTTTATCTTTTTGGTCATTTGGATGTAAAGAATTTTATTTATTTTAGAGCTATGAAAGGACAGATATATAAATGTTTAATTAAAGTTTCATTGTACTTGGGCCCAAAAAATTGAAACCGTGGAGAACAGTGTCGGCCTATTTGTATAATTAATTTTTTTTTTAATAAATAATTTGTTTCGATATATAATAGGATTAATCGATGTTTGATATGCAGATTAAATTATCTCGGGATTATAATTTTTGACTAATTTAACTTATAAGGAAGGTAAAATAAAATAATTTCAAGTTGAATGGGATCATAAGATGAGATATCGCAGTAGTAAGTTTATTATTAAATTTATATCATATCTAGTTGACAGTATAAAATTATTCCCAGAATTTTAAGGTTTTACATTCTATTATCAAATTATTAATAGGAAAAGTTACGATCTAATATCTTTGGATCATTTAGTTTATAAAATATATACACGATATATCGATAATGTGTGTGTATATATATATATAGTCATAGTGTATATATAGATAAGATATACTTTGATCATATTAATAAACTAGATGTCAAAGGGTATATTTACGTAATTAGTTTTTCTTTATTGATATGTATCTTGCAGTATTATTTCGAAACAACATCACAATAGTGTATATATACACATCTAAAAGGACATATATATAATTTTCTTTGATGGTCACTCAATTAATAATTTTGCATTTCAGAAAGTCACTTAATGTTGTTTCTTAACACAAAAAGTACTCAACTAATGATAATTATTTCAAAAGATCACTCAATTATAGTAATCTCACTATTTAAAGAAAATTTACGCTATCGATATATATAATTAAATTAATTAATTTATAAAATATCATTAGCTTTTTGACAAAAGAGCTCTCATTTTTGTATTTCTTGTGTATAAACTTTTAGCTAAATGTTGAAAAAATCATATAATATTAGTCCCACTGAGAAAGACTTGGAGAAAACCATATCCATATAAATCTTAAAGCAAGTACTATCTGCAATTATTATTAGACAAAAATAAATAAATAATGCAAATTGGATATGCCGACAATCTTAATATATACAATTTTTATTATTAAAAGTATTCAAAAATTATTTGACATTCCAAATAAGTAATATATGAGGAAACTAAGCTTTTATATTCTGACAGTATAAAAAAGTATTTACACTAACATAATAAAGTAGTATATATATCACTATAAAGAGTAATATGTGGATCGTGTAATCGAATAATTTTTCCTTAGTTTATTACTTCTTCTCTTCTGTATCTAATTACTTGTCCACTTTTGAATTGACACACCTATTAAGAAAACGATGATTGATATAGTGAGTTTACCATCTTACTCTTATTAATTATGAAGTGGATGAATTAAAAAGTTAAGATTTTCAAGAATATCTACCTTTTTCAAAATTAATTAATTGAGGTATAATAGGTAAAATTTTTTTTTATCTTTTCTTGATTTATCAAAAAGAAACAACTAAAAAAGAAAAATTGAACAAATAATTAGGATCGGAGGGAGTACTTTCAAATTTATTTACAATTTTTTATGTAAATAGATTGCTCAACCAAATTTGAGGAATACTTTGTGGCCTAAACTTTAAATGGCCCAATATCAAGCTATTATGTTCACTAATTAGCCCATTTAATTGCTCTAAACACACTCTTAAGCCTATTAAGCATAACTTCAAAAAAAGTCAATAAAACTAGCCATTTTTAACACAAAAATAAAATTTGAACAAAAACATCAAACTTAAAAAAGGCTGGGATCAACTTTTTCAGTTTTTCATATTTCAGGATATTTTTATAGAGTTTCACTCGTTAGAAATTCGAACTCTAACATCTTTTTAACAGACTTCTGCATTTTTCATGAAGCTCAACATATTTTTTCTTTTTAAACACCAACATTTTGTTATGAACTTCAACATAACATATTGATTTTATTTTTTCCGTGTTTTAACTAAGAATAATTTTATTCTGAATTATTCTCCGCATTAAAATAGCTATTTTTCAATACTTTCATGATATATTGAGCAACTTCATATTCGAATAATTAAAAAAGGGATTTTAACATTTTTAACCAATTAGTTGAAAATATTCAAAGCTTAAGTCTAGTTCAATCATAAATATTCTAATTTCGAATGATCATAAAATTTCCAATATTTAATTACTAAAACGTGTGTGTACATCTATTACAAGTCTTAATCATGATTAAGACATTTGATTAGTTAAAAGATTGTACTTAATAGTTGGCTTAATGGTTATTAATTCCTCATGGACCATAAAAAATCGTACAAAGTGGCTTAGAAATTGACAAAAAATGTTTATCTTAACTAGACAAGAGGAAAGGCTGCCCTCATGCCTTATATACTAGTTAGGTAGTAGTGTGTTAGGGTTTAGCGTGTGTTTGATACGAAGAAAAATATTTTAAAATATCTTTTTAAGTTTGTTGTGTTTGGTTGATCAAAATATTTTAGGAAAATATATTTTCAAAGAAAATAAGTTAATAACATAAAAATCAGAAAAATGATATTTCTAGTGCTGAATTTGTAGGGAAAACAAGTACTATGACTAACATTTCATATGGATTGTCTCTCTTACACAACGCTCTACCCACCGCACCCCCACCATTCACACAAACACACGCCCACTCGCTCTACCCTGACCCCCACTCCCCCCCCCCACCAAATTGATTCCCACCCCACATCCGTCATCATGCTCCACCCCCACCCACCCACCTTTACCCCTCTTTTTTTTTTTATACCTAAAAACGTATAATATTATTGAGATAATATCTTTTTATTTATTTATTAAAAATACTTTTAAAAAAATTTAAGACATCGCCTATAAATATAGAGAAAAATATTTTCCTTCCTACCAAACACACCCTAATTAATAGGAGAAAAAAAATATGGACCATCCATTGAAGTATGAGGTACATATATAATTGAAGGTGGCTATATTTTCATAGGGTAGAAATTAATTTCAACCCCTAAAAGGCTTCCTATAAAACAAATTGATAGATGACATTTCAACTAATTGAGAAAAGCAAGATTTTAAAGAAACCTCTTAAGAAAGGTGCAATTTGCATTAATTTCTTCATGGGCCTAGAAAAACAACAATTTTGTAGCAAAATGTCAATATCTTGAAATCACTATATACCTACCATTCCCACATGTATGTTTTTTCAACTCTATTATACATGCATGTCAATGTCTAAATTTTAATCCAAGTATCCAATATAATGTTACTTATAAGGCATTGAAAGAGTGATCGAAACATATCTCTGAGCAGCTCGTAATTAAGTAGCATCTTGTTGTTGATCGACACATTACATATAAGTACTCAATATGTTTTATTTTATGTCGGGTCGTTTTTTTATTCTCTTATTTCAGAAAGAATGATATGTTTTCATATTTAGAAATAATTTTCTTAGTTATGCTAAGTACATGATTTATAATCATACACGTATCATGATGATTGACATGTTTAAGAAGGCTATAAGTTTTAAAAGAGAATATTCCTTTTTTAAACTTCGTGTTCAGTCAAACATCATCATATAAAATAAAACAAAGGATCTCGCGTTGATTTTCTTCCCCACCACCACACCCATACATCCAATCCTCGCTGGCCGCTCCTACCCTTCTCACCTTACCCACCCATCCCCAAATTCATCCCGTAATATTATATATAAATACTCTTAAAATAATGTTTTCTATTTATTAATTACCAAACATAAAATCAAGTTTAAAAAATCACTTTTTGTCAAGAAAAATATTTCCCTTCCAACCAAACACTAAATAGAAATCAACCTCTTTCTTCCAATTTCAAGCTTTTTTCCCCCTTTTTTTTGTGTGATGGAAATATACAGAGTCATGCATCTTAATTATTGAAACTTAATGTTTCACATCTTATATACAAAAAAATATATTAATATTTTTGCTCATTCTTTTCTTTATTTATTATTCTGAAATAGTTTTTTCTCTATCACTTGTCTAGATATTTTAATTATTAAATTATTTAAATGATTCATTGATTTGACTCCAATAAGATCCCAAATATATGTATCTTCAAAGTTGACCATGTTCCATTTGTTTTGCATGAAAGTTAGCGAATATATAATTAAAATCACGTGATTAGCGCCTAGTACGTTGATTAGCTAGAATATTATTATTTTAAAAAAAATATAATGTTGTAATTTGTACAAGTCAAACCGTCCTAAATTAGTTTTCATACGTAACACGTACACTACACGATAAATATAAACTGTCAAATACTTATAAGAACTTGAGCTAGGTTTTACATTAAACTATTCCCTCAGTTTCGATTTATGTGAGGAAAAATTCTCTTATAGAATATTTTGAAGGTGTAACCTACGAAAAAAGGTCCCTCACGTCTCCGTGCTCATTTTTTTATCCGTAATACCTAAATAAAATCGTAAAGTCCCTAAAGGAGCTTACGATTAATTTCCTATTTGTAGCAGGAGTATTAGATTCACTCCTTAAAATCGAATGATTCATATATTTGGCAAAAATGAACAAATAAAAGATTAAGATAATCGGGACATTGTGACAGGTAATTGTGTAATAAATTTATCGATGATAGAACGAAGAATGAAAGTCGTTTTCTCTCAACATGGAATGTTTTACGAGCCATATATATAAGGAACATTTTCTCTCTTTTACGAGTCATATATGTATCAAAAATAATAATTAGTCGAGCGTAAAAATAAAATAAAAATTATACAAGAAATTTCTTCCTGATAAACTCTCGATAGGAAGAATTTTTCCTTTATGAGTCTACACTACACATTATGATTTTGAATTAATCAAGCCAATAAATTTTGAAGATCAAATTCTTTTTGAAAACTCGAATTTCACGTATAAAAGTTTAAGTTCTATGTATTAATAATATATTATTTTTTTACAATATTATTATATTAATTGAGTCACAACAACGACAGATTACTTTTCATAGACTGCTATTTGATTATTTATTGCAATTGTCTTCTTTAGAAGTAATATATATCTGCATTTAATGTTTCCAAAAAAATAAAGATGATTTAATTTTCTATGAGGATCTAGTGAATGCCTTGAATTCATAGAGGAATGTAAACTAACTAATTAAATTTTACAATAAATTAATTTATAGTAATCAGGACTTATATTATCGATCTTCGAAAATTCTCAAACACCCTAAATGATATTTAATAAATAGCATTAGGGTTAGAATTGGACTAACTAATTAACTAACGCTCTTATAAGTGTACTAAGCCTAAAAGCTATTTTCCAACACTAAAACTCAAATATTTAAAATTGGAACGAAAAAAATTGGGCAAAAAAGAAAACAAAAAGTGATGCATAGCAAGAATTTAAATGAAGGAAAACAATAGAGTAACGATTCTTCGTGCATGTAACCTATACGGCATGGCTTCGAGTTGTGAAAGTCATGTACTAAAGTGTTTGTATTAGGGTAAACTGTCGATATCATATTTCTTGAGGTGCATCTCTTTTCAGATCCTGACAATGCATGACGTTTTATACATCAGACTTTCTTGTAAACTGCTTCAACATTCCTTTTTTAGTAACTGGTCTCTATCGAAAATAACTTTTCTATTCCCATAAAAATACAGATAAGATCTGTGTATATTCTATTTATCTTTTTACACAACTTTAAAATTACGATGAATATAATATTTTTCATTAACTAAGGCACAAAAAGACAAAAAACATGAGGAAAGTAATTAAGGTTTGTTTTAGTGACTTCATCTCACAGCTGTGTTCTGATGGGGTCATGGTTTTCTTGACTTCAATAAAAAGATCAAAGATATTTACCAAAGAAAGTATATCTTTAATTTTAAAAAAATTCAACATTTTTGTGTTATTATTTTAAATTCTAGTATTGTATCTACATGATATATGCCACTCAAACTTTAATATATAACAAAAATATACACTATTAAGCATTAGAGTTGCACCTCACATATGAGGTAGAATCGTAAAGGTAAAATCTGTGTATAATATTTAATTTATTTTAGATCTTATATATTTTGTGTGAATACATACATTGAAAATGTGACATGATAATATATAATTAATATTTTTATATTGTTAGGTATATAAGTTAAAACTCTTAAAATTAATAATTACCTATATATGAAAATGAAAATAAATAAAAAATAAAAAAGACGTTTTATTCGAAATTTCAATTCTGATAATATTTCTCTTGCACTTCATAACTCTAAACGCATTTTTTCTATATAAATAAATATGCTTTCACATCTTCTTAACTCGAAATGATACTTAAATCTAATAAATAAATAAAGTGAAAACAAGGAGAACAAAACCATTAAATTTAGTAGGCTAGATATTCTGGAGAATATTTGGCAAGATAATTTAGTATAGGAATGAAATATAATATATTTTAGCATTTGTGCTAAGATTCTTTATTCTTTTAAATTAATTTAACTTTATGCTTGTAGATGATGTTGAAAATTGTGGCCAAATTTTTCTATGTGCATCTTTTCCTAGTTGGTCAAACTTGCAATGTCATTTTAAAAGTTTTTAAAAAAAATAAGAAAAATCTCAACATGTTCATTTTCCAAACAAATAAAGGATTATTTTTCTAAACAAAAAAATTATACTCCTATTTACCGAAAAAAATAATTTCACTTGTTTGGTTAAAGAATTTGTAACAATTCAGCCCACTAGCGATATTGTTCGTGGCTTAGGCTTACACGGCTTTTAAAATGCGTCTCTAGTTGGTAAGACTTCCTTACTTATTTATCCAACATTACTCCTCGATGTGGAACTTCTTATCTTAAGCTGGAATGTCACAGAATTATAGAAGGAGAACAATATCAACTAATTTTATTAAATTAAAATAATTTTGTCAAAAAAAAGGACAATAAAATTCATGAACCTGCTAGAATAAATATTTAATACTGTTTGGTGAATTATGAATACATACCTCAACTATAAATGCCATATGGAATATTATTATTATATATATTTTAGGGGTCATTTATTAATATATTTTCAACTACTAAGCAGATTCATGAATATGCTACATTTTCCTTAACAACCATGATCTTGATGTATGGGCATGCACATATATATTAAATAATAAAAAATAGACAAATGCCAAGTATATCTCTAAATACAAAATTATAACTTTTATTTTTTATTAAGTAGTTATATAACAGACTAACAATCAAGAAATACAACAAATAATTTGATTACGGATAAATTATTCCATTTCTATCCCCGAATAATAAAGACTCCACTATGACTTGAAATCCTAACCACCATTAATAATCCTTATACAATAATTGCTAATTTATTTTTTGTCATTTAATTTATTTGTATTGGAGAATCTTATTTATAATAACTATTAATGACAAAATCTTATGTGAGACCAATTTTTATTTAATGTACTTTCCCCACTAGAAATAATTAAGTATACTAATTGGGATGTTAAATTAAACCGCATGCATAAACTACTTATTTAATTATTTCATTTAATAATTTAATTAGGATTTGGCAGTTAGGATAAGTTGTTATAAATATTGTGTTTAATTTGTGAAGTAGTATTAGTAGTTGAAGGATTAAAACTGTTAAACAGATTAGTGAAGACCTTTATGGTTTATTATATTATTATCAACACTAATTTAATTTATGCTAAGTCCAACTCCTGAAAAGTAATTAAGAATGATCATATTATAAAATGGTCAATTCTTAAATTTTATACATGCATGGTATATGGTGAAAAATAAAAATAAAAACTAATCTCGATTTTACGATGAATTGATTGTCAAAAATTTTAGTCTAGTAATATTAATGAGAGTCTAGCATTTTATAAATGTGAATTCTTTCCTCGCTATCATTTACTCTCTTTTCTTCAATGTAATGAAAATATAATAAAAAATTATCTGCATCAAATATTTATATCAAATTATAATAATTTAATATGATAAAGTGATTTATTAAGGTATAAATTTATACCATGATTTTGGTGTTATAAGTAATATGCAAATATATATACTAAATACCATGATTTAGTTGATGTTTGATTAGTGCTAACTACTTTTTTTAGGAATATAATGATTATAAAAAGCAACTAAATGAGGATCTTTTCCCTAGAAGACTTTAAACAATTTTAAAAAAATTAAGAAGTTGCCATGTGTTCCCTACTTTTTTTTCTTAAAAAAAACATTTTGTTTGAGGTCTTTTAATAAAATCTAAAACAAGAAATGTCATCAAACACACAGGATGATCAAAGAGATCCTAAATAGGAAATGTTTTCAAACATTTTAAAAATAATAAGCTATTTATTATTGTTCCACATCATTTTACATGATACTCTTTATATATTGACACCATTTAATTATAATAACATATTTCGTATAATTTTATAAATAGAGTTTAAAAATATGCCAAATGTGTACACAAATCTCATTTTTATTATTTTGTGAATATAAAGAGTTTGTTTCTGATAGACCCTCGACTCAAATAATTGATATCATTTAATTAATTTAGAAATTCTTAATACTAACTTTTGATTCTATCTTTATTGATATGTTGTTATAAATACAAAATTTCATGATATATGTTTAAGATTATAAGTTGCAATAACACTTATGACATGTGCCAAAGGTTTTTTTTTTGTTCTCTCTTAAACTCTATAACAGTTAAATCATATAAAATAAAATTGGTGAAAGTTCCTCTCCCAGTATGATACTCTTTTTTCTAGTATGTTTCGAAAAGAATATCACATTTCTATACTTAAAATAATTTAACTTGAAAATTCTCATTTTATCTTATAAAATAATTTTATACGTACACAAATATTTATGATGAATTTCAAACCATACTTAAAAAGTTTTAAAAAAAAAAAATATTATTCCTAATTGAACATATAGAGTAATAATATAATTAGAAAAATCAACAACAACAATAATAACAATGTACCCAATATATTTTCGCAAATAAGATCTAAGGAAGGTGAGATGTACATAAATTTTATCCTTGCTTTTATGAGTTGAGGAAATATTTCTTATAAACCCTCAACAAAGAAAACCATTTCGTAGAACAAGTTTGAAAGAAATGAAATAATAATAATATAAAATTAAAGAATGAGATTATAATTAAAAGATTCTATTAACTAAATAAAATGAAAGAAATATCATAAAAATAAAATTTCCATATACCCTACAATAAACAAGACACGCAAACTAGACGATTATGATATAAAAAAAAAGAATACAGAAATACATAATTATATTATAATTGAAACAAAGAGGAATATATATTATATGACGATTTTAGAAGAACAATAAAATACGTGATTATAATAATTGAAACGATAAATTTTGTTGTTATATTACAATACCTTGCTCATTATACAGGAATGATCACATAAATTAAAATAAAAAAAGTATTAATTTGAAAATGAAAAATAAAATTAATTTTTTTAATTAAATTTTGGTAATTTCTATATTTAGGAAAGAGGGGAGAAAAAACCAAGTTGCATGGGGAGTAGTAGAAATGAATCTGATATAGCTGGAGCAAAGCTGTAAGTAAGTATATAGTATTATTATGATGAGCAAAAGGAATTGAATGAATTATGAGTTGTCAATGTCAGTAGTCATATAAGTTTTTATTATAAATAATATTTTATTATATAGTCTTCATTTGCTTTTGAATGAAAGCAACAATTTTGGCTTTGCTAACAAAAGTAAAAAAGTGAACTATCTGACTTGATGTCCTACTTCACTTCCAACATCATTTTTTTTTTAAGTTTTCCTACATATTTATATTAAAACTCGATTAGATTTAAATTTGTATTGAATTTTTTTATATTGAGGATGAACATTACCTATTAAAAGCAATTTTTGATCCCTTTTCTTAAATAGATGGACTCCACGGGAGAGTAAACACTTCATTCGTTAGGGGATGAGATGCATTCACTTATATTTATGTCAATACTATTAAAAACTTCGATCTTAACATTAGAGGTGAATCTAAAATATTCAGAATATAGATGCACCATAAAAAAGAAAGTATATTATGCGGGAATTGATCCCAAGCACCAGTACTCTAGGTCAATGACTCCAGTTAAGTGCATCATTTAAACAATCATAGGTTCACGTATTCCAAAATTTGCATATAAATTCACCCGTGCTTATTCAAAGTTGAAGGTGGAGGGTGTTTATAACCATCCAAGCAACTCCCTTTATCAGGTTTATAGTGTTAGATCTTTGTTTTATGCTCACCATACAAACGATGCATCAAGTAATCGATCCATGACATGATCAAACCATCTCAAGTACGTACCCTTCCTTTCTTTTATTTTCCGCATGTATTATAAACATATCAAAAAGAGAAAGTAAGACACTTATATTGAGACGTCGAAAGAAGTGATAATTAATTAGATATAAGAAGTTTCTTCAAGTGTGGGAAGAAGGTTCCTTTTATTATAAATAAGTAGTACTACTATTAATAGAACATAAATGTAGAATATCAAAGGGAGCAAAGCAAACGCGTTATCAGGTGAACCACACAAATGATTAAAGCATCTGTCACCTTTAGAGCACAGCATTTGTCTCTTCGTTTAGGACCCCCTTTCTTGGTCATATATATGGTACGAAATAATATACACCATGAATAATGATTCAAAAAAGATTTTCCGCTCCGTGTTTCGTATCTACTCTTGAAGTTCTGGCTAATTTAAATTTGTGTTCTGTAGAGTTTGTTATAGAGAAAAACGTTGTCTATTTAAGATTTAGTACTATTTTTAAAAAGATGGGAATTTTTGACGAGGTGTCTAATCGGAGATTCGTAGGAATTTGACTCGTTTTTGGATATTACATTTTTGATGATTTTTTTATTTTTTAAAAAATATAAATTTTGGACTTTAGATCTATTGAGAGTGAATGATTCAAGATTTTTTTTTGGTTTGTTAGTTGTCTGGTGATCGATATTGAAGATGACATTGTACATTTGCTCAAACAAAAGATCGACTTGAGATGTTGATATTTTTTGTTATATCGTTAAAAGTTGTAGTGGAATGATAAGATTTAGGAGTATTAGAAAATGAGAACTGTTGATGAAGTGTCTAATTAGATGTTCATAAGAATTTGACTCATAAATGATATTTTCACTGATTTTTTTTTCTTAAAACAATTTTTTTTAAAAAAATTTCATGATTCAAATTTGAGACTTTAGATTTAACTATAGGTGAATGATTCAAGATTTTTATTTTACTTTTTGATGTTCGATATTGAAAATATTCATTGATCAATTGCTCGAATAAATGTCAATTTTTTTTATCATTAAAGATTGTGATAACTAATAAGATGACAAATATTTTGAATTCAAATCTTAAGAAAGAAACTACCCTTAATAAAAAATAATTTATTTTAAAATGAGACTTTTCGACGTGAATCGACTATTTCCTACTAAATCTAATAGAGAGTAAAATATAATTGCATGGAGTAAGTTAGTTCAAGTATCTTTTTTCCACAATTTTGCATTTATGTCTAGACATTGACTAATTCTAAAATTAATCACCACGTGACTACTTGAAATATAATTTGTGATGGTACCACTTACTACTAATTAAACATAGTGATTAGTCGTATATATTAGTTATTACAACATGCGTCAACTAAATTTAATATTGATCTTTCTTCATACCAATTCTACTTAATTAATTAAATTGTGTGATTAAGTCTTTAAATCCGAATATACTATGGAATAAAAACAAGGATTATAATTGACTTTGAGTTTACTTTACGAAAAAAAATCACAAATTAAGAACAAGAAGAAGAAGGACGTGTGCTCTTCTAATCTCTTGAAGAAATGATTATTTAGGCATAAAGTTCAAATTCAAAAGTTAACACAACATTTCTTTCTCGCGTATTCGGTGTATTAAAACCAAATTAAATTTAAATTCTCGTATTATAATAGGGTCATTTCTGAAAGAAGTGCTCCCTATTTTTTTAATTTTCCATGGATTCACTCAAACACCAGAATCTTTAATCAAGAATGAAAAAATCTCAATTATTTCACGTCATTTATATTGATAAAATTTAACACGACTTAAAATTCCATCAACCAACAAAAAGGTTAAAAGTTGTATAATCATATATGTAGGTACTCCTACAACTACTTTTAAACAAGTGTTCTCCTATTATCAATTTTATAAAAAAATAATACATAATCATATCGGTAATCAAAAACTATATGCAAATCACTTTAAATATTTTCTTGAAGCCTAAATATACAATGTAAGAGTATTAATATTTTTTTATAAAATCAATATTCCTAATAAGATATATAAAATCAAATAAATATCAATAATTTGATTCGGTGACTAATATCATCAGCAAAAAAAGAAGAGAGTTGAGTATTTTTATTGATCAATGGACCCCGAATATTAAGAGGAGAAAAAAAAATGAATTTACAATCCTTTTGCTCTTTTATCATTCAACCATGTCACCAAAATGTTACAAATACAAAATTAACAAAACAAAATTCTTTAATTACTCAACTGTTCTTTTTACTGTATTTGCACCTAATCACAATAAATAATAATCAATAATCTAATAAAAATATAACAACACAAATGTATTATAACACCTACACTTCCTTTTCACATTGAAGACAGAAAAGTACAAATTTGAATTGGACTATTTTTCTTTCTTGATACGTCTATTTATTGAGCTCATCCAACACAAATTTATACTAAAGCTCGAAAGAATAATGTGTACACAGTTTTATTTTTTTTCAATAAATTAAGAAAAAGGAGATGAGATCATAAAGAGGATCAATAGCTGTAAAAATACCATAGCAAACTGGACATGCAAGAAACGTATAAAGTTCATCAATAATTTCCACCTAAATTACAAAGAAGAAAAAACTAAAGTGTAAATTAATTATAAAAAAAAAAAAAAAAAACAACATTATTTTTTTTATTCTAATGTTGCCATAAAAAACTCTCAAAACTGGTTGAAACCACATTTTCTAATCCTGTAAATTCCATATTACTAATATAATTTTCTTGACCAAAATAATATTCACAATTTCCATAATTATTATCCCACCATTCATCTGATTCGAATAAACTCTGAGTTGACTCAACCAATTCATAACTCGATCCCAATCTCGGCAGCTCTACTATCTCACTCAGCTGCCCCGTCGCCTCCGGAACAAGAAATACTTCTTCCAGAGGCGACGGTCTTGACTCTTCGTCGTCCTTTTCACAGGACGATGACGATGTAATGCCCGAAGCCAACGACAGCGACGATGAGGATGACGTCATCGACGCTGGCGAGGGTTCGGGCAACAAGGAGGTGGAGGTGGAGCAGGAGGAGGAAGAGTTTTTTGGGTTTAGGTGATCCATGTGAGCGGCTTTTACGGCGGCGGATTGGACGTCACGTGGGGAGCACGTGGCGGGTCGGGGCAATAAATGAGAAAATTGGGGGAAATTGAGTATTGCTGAGGTTCCTTTAATGGACATGGCGGCTACGTCGTGAGCACGCGCCGCCATTTCCGGGGTAGCGAAGGTACCCAACCAAATCCGTGATTTCTTTTTAGGTTCACGGATTTCGGATACCCATTTACCCCATGCTCTCATTCGTACACCTACATACGAAACATCAGTACTACCACCATTGTTGTTTTTACTGATCTTCTTCGGATTTGGGTTTGCATTATTAACGACTTCGTTTACTTCTTCTTCTTCTCCTCTGCATCTTTTGAGTCGATTTTTCGAATTGATTTGCGGAAGTGGTTGAAGAAGAACAAAAGATGGCGATGAGGGCGGCGAAGAAGAAGAAGAGTTGCAGCTAGATTCAGTACTTTCTGAACAATTTGGTTGCTCTGTAGACATTATTATCATGTATGAAAATGCCCCTTTTTTTGTGTTGCTCTGTTTTTGTAACTCCGATGAGTTGCTCTGTTTTTGTAACTACTTCAACAAAGTTGCTCTGTTTTTTTCAACAAAAAACTCCGACTAGTAGGTCTGTATATTTGCGAAAATTTCAACAAACTGAACGCAGTGTACACAGAGATGTTGAAGAAATGACGAGTTGCTCTGTTTTAGTGAAGAAAGAATAGACAGGGAGAGAGAGAGAGGGGGGAGAAGGAGAGTTGATGTGAGAGAGAGAGAGAACAATTGAGTTTTTATTTGTTAAGTGGTAGCTAGTTTATATATAGTAAGAGCTTTGATAAAGGTGAAGTTTTTTTTTCTTGAAAATATTTTTAGGGGGGCAAGAGAAATACCCTCCACCTCGTTCCATTTTACTTGTTTATTATATTAAAAATAAATATTTATATAATAAAAAATAATTTATTATTGAATTTCTAAATTTAGAAATGAGGTTATTCGAGAGAAAGTGTGAGTGACCTATGTGGCAAAAAAGATGAGAGAAGTGAGACTAAGATGATTTGGACATATACAAAGCAGGAGCGTTAAATCCTTAGTGAGGATGTGCAAAAGGCTGGTTATAGGGGTACCCTGAGGGGTAGAGGTATGTCAAAAAAGTATTGGGGAGAGGTGATTATATATGTCATGACACAACTTCGTATTACTGAAGACATGACTCTAGATAGGAAGGCGTGAAGGTCGCATATTAGGATAGAAAGTTAGTATGAGTGAAGTGTTGTCTTGACGTGTGTAGGTAGAGGTTTGTTAGTGCCTGTCGTAGTACTAATCGTACCCTTGTATTTCTTGCCTTATGTTGTGTATTGTGTTTTTTATTATCACACTATTTTGTTGTTATTGTTACTTTCTTTCTTTCTCTTAGACTTTACATTACTTTTCTTATGAACGGTTATGCTTTCTTCATTATTTTATTCTTCTTTTACTTGGGTTTGATGCACTTGAGCCAAAGGTTTTTCGAAAACAACCTCTCTATTTCTCCGAGATAGTGTTAAGATTTGTGTACACTCTACCCTCCTCAAATTCCACTTAATGAGATTTCATTGAGTATGTTGTCGTTGTATTAACCATAGTTATTTTCTAAAATATTGAAATTATTATATTTAAAGGATGACATAGTAAAATTATTAGTTTATTTAATACTTTTAAAAAAGCATGTTGAATCAATATTGAATAAGTAAAAATGAATAAAGAAAAGTGTATTGTAATATTGGAAACAAATGTGAATGTATGTGCTCACTCGTTTAGTTTAAGATTTATATACTATACTCCCTCCGTTTCAATGATATGTTATTATTTGATTTGATATATAATTTTAAAAAGAAGAAAATTGATTAAAATAAATCATAAATATTTATGTGTCTTATAAATCATCTCATTAAAATAGTATTTCTGATCTATTTTAAGTATGGATTTAAATCACTTATATTGATGATATAATGTGAAATTCTTTTAGACTATGGTACTGTTTAACATATGATAGCACATTAGTTATTCATACTATTTATGTACAGCTGGACTTCAATATTTATGGCTATTGTTAGGCATGTACAATTTGAGAGCATATATATTAGATTCTATTAGCTATATATATAATGTTTATTTCTTTCACATATATATAGTTTTGTTTTTAAAAACACATACATACATTGATACGGATATATACCCTATCAAAAAAGATTAATAATCGAGGGCCAAAATTAAAAAAAACAATCTTACCTTTTTTTTCTTTATCTAAAATAGATTCTAAGTTGGAGAAGTCGACTATGTCAGAAAATGGTAGGTTGATCAAAGTAAATCGACATATTCCCTCAATTTTCTTAGGTGAAAATCGAGGTGTGTCCGTCAATTTCCTTCAATAAAAAATCGATACAATTTTATTTATATCCTCATTTTTCCACTTCAAAAATTGTCAATGTCCCTCAATTTCCATTTTAAACAATCAAAGGAACTTTATTGATTTTCTAAAGATTTTTTTATTTTAAATAAAAAATAAAAATCGATGGATATATTTTTATCTTCAAAAAAATAATAATTAAAAATCAACAAAAGTGTCAATTTTAATTATTTTTCAAGTAGTGACATATACAATCAGATATTGTATTCACACTATTGCATTTGGGATTTAATTTGATATGTGTACGAATATAATGTATTTTGTTATATTTTAAAAAATAAAATAAAAATCTCACTATATTTTATAACAATTAATGCAAATAGCATTATTTATGAAAAATTCTCTATTTTCATTATAGATTTTGGATTCCAATATTTTATTTATAATAAATAAATTTAAATTAATCAAATTAATAAATTATAAATAATTAAATACCAAGTGGTCAAACAAAAAGATTTAAGTGAGGGGAGACAAGAAAAGGCCTCACAACCGACCGAAGCCTTTACCCATCAATTCCTTAATAACGGAGCACAAAACCAGAGAAATAGATTTAATTAATTATTAATTAATTAATTATCTATTAGTTAATTAATTATTAATTAATTAATTATCTATTAATTAATTAATTATCTATTTAATTAATAATATACTCAAATTCAGAAACACTTGCAAAAAGGGAAAGAGACTTGAATGACAAGCATTAATTAAAACAGAGGTAGTGGGGTAGATTTTGATTTATTTTAAAAATATCAAAGTGAGAACAAGAATTAATTATTATTAAAATAATAATTTAGAAGACTAAGGTGTACTTAGAAGTGTAGGAGAAGATTAAGCCTAGATTTAACCATGTAAAAAAGGTCAAAGCCCTTTTTCTAAGTGACACTTTTTTCTTGACTAATCATAGGAATATGGTGAGATATCTTCTTTTTTTGGTTAATTATTTTCTTTTTGATTTCCACTCAGTATTCAATACTCGTATTAAGGCTCGATTAATCTCAAGTCATTTTTTTGGAAATTTTAATTTAAAGGATAAGGTGCTTCTCATGGAAGGTGCCTCTATATTAAGGCTCAAATCTATAATTTACTTCAAATTAAAAATGAAGAGATACTTATCATTTCATATATGGTGATCAAATTATCTTCCACCTAAATTTACTTGGAACACATTCAACTCAATTACAAAATTTCTCCTTTTCCCTTTTGTCACTTTCTTTTTTGTTTACGCCAATCGTTTGGATTTATATGATATAATTTAATCGATACATAATTTTAAAAAGAAAAAAACTTTGTAAACTTTGTAATTGTAAATATGCTATTATTACTATAAAAGCTTCTTAATTATTAGAACATTATAGAAAAGTCTTAACATGAAGGAATTATTTAGGTATTAAAATAGCATAACTAATATATACTTTCTTGTTTGGTAGCTTTTTAGTTGTTTTTTTTTATAAAATTTAGCACACCAAGTATAATTTTGATTATGATCATTTAGCATTAATATAATCTCAATAAATAATATATATTATTTTATCTGAAATTAGAGGTGAATAACTAGTAATCTTATATATGGATTAGTTATAAATAAAAACTAAACCCTATGAGACTAATTAGTTCATGTATTATTTGTACTAGTATAATTCTAAATCAAACAACCTTTAATAACGAAATAATATCATTCTTTTTTAAATAACATAATACAATACACAGTTAAGTGACTTTTCGCTCCTCTCTCGAGACTCTATTAATGGATATTTACATTTACATATTTGAGGTAAACAATATATTAAGATGAATATGAATATTTTGACTTTGGATTGAAATGGGGTAATAGTTTCTCCTTTTCACCAAAGTTTTTATATTGCTATGTTTGAGTTACTTGGAAAATGGAGAAAGAACTAAAATATTCACCTTACTTGGTAAAAGAAATAGTTAGGGGAAGTCAAAGGTTGTCTTTAGATCTCTTTGTCAGCCTTTTTAGTAGCTATGGCATGTGAAAGAATGAGATACTATTTTTAGCTATCCACTCCAAAATAAAATATTAGTAACATCATCCATGTGCTTTAATATCACAAATAGACATTTTTACAATCATGAATTTCAACAATAATAATAATAGCATATTCAACATAATTACATAAGTGATGTTTAAAACTTTTTATTATCATCATTATTAGAAATTTGTATTATAAAAATATGTTTTTTTTTCATCGTACTAGATCATTGGAAAAATGCATGATAAAAACAGATTCTCATTAAAACATTTGAAAGTTTTCTAATTTTTTGTGTAAATATACTATTATTTTTCTGTTCCTGTTGATTCAATCAATATATCTATATAAGAATGGTCATTGAATATTTTCTAGTTAAAAAAATAATGATTTTTTTAGTAGTGCATGAATATCTCATATACTAAGTTTCATTACATTAAAGAGTTTAACCTATAGTCATCAGTGTAAAACTAATATTTATTTCATCAAGTCATCTTTATCTTTGTAACAAATAATATATCTTAATTTCAAAAATTGTAATCTCATATTTTAAGGAGGCTTAATTTAGGCAGGAACGAAGCTACATTTTTGTTTACAATATGCAAAACCGGTATATGCTTGATTTATACATTGTGTTCACGTTAAACGTCCATTAAATATGTATATATAGTATATTCAAAACCTAAAAAAAAATCTTTATAAAAGACAAAATCAATAAATTTAAAATTATAACTCTGCTTCTACCTTTCGATAGTGTATATAGGTTATAACTTATATTCTCAAGAATAATTATTAAGAATGTGTTCACATATCTCATCAATGATTCTTCCTCTATCTTCGTATGTATGAAGCTATATTTATTATAATAATGGTTCAATATTTTTTTAACATTATTATTTTTTTCAGATATTTTTCTTATAACAACTTGTGATCCAGCTATAATATATACATTTAAGTTGCTATATACATAACTTTAATTTCAAATTTATTAAAAAAAATTAATGCATTAATTGACCCTCATGTTTTGAAAGATGTCACCTATTTGATACGAAGAGAATAAATTTGTTATTAAAACATAAATATCAATTGAAAATTCAAAGAAAAGGGTCTATGAGACATATCTCATCAATGATTCTTCCTCTAACTTCATATATATGAAGCTATATTTATTATAATGATGGTCCAATATTTTTTAATATTATCTTTTTTTCAAATATTATTTTTATAACAACTTGTGATCTAGCTATAATATATACATTTAAGTTGCTATATACATAACTATAATTTCAAATTTTATTAAAAAAATTAATGCATTAATTGATCCTCATGTTTTGAAAGATGTCACCTATTTGGTACGAAGAGAATAAATTTGTTATTAAAACATAAATATCAGTTGAAAATTCAAAGAAAAAGGTTTCTGAGACATTCTTTGACTACTCTAATATTTTCTCCGTCTCATTTTGTGTTACATTATTTAATTTGAAACGATATTTAAGAAAAAAATGACTTTTGAAATTTATGGTCTAATACAATTCTTAGATATTTGTGTGTTTACAAATTATTTTATTAAGGGTAAAGGAGAATTTTACAGTTAAATGATTTCTAATTATAATAAAATGACATTTTTTTGAAACAGACTAAAAAAGAGAGGATGTCACATAATTATATGGAACAGACAGAGCAATTCTTTGCCTACAAAGGTACATAATAGGGGTGACAAAATAAATTCAAACTCGCTCCTGATATTTTTATGGGCTAAATTATGATTCGTTTGTTGAGTTGATTCAATGAGTTTGAACCCGAAATGATTCATGAAACAAACTTTGGAGCTATGAGTCAAATTTAAACGAATTTAATCTATTTTGATCTGTTTAAATTTGACTCATCTCCATTCATTTGTCACCTCCAGTACATACTAGACTCATAATTTGAGCAATTTATAATTTATGACTATAAGTACTTTAAAGTTTTATAAAGTTGGACCTTAGTCCTTGTGTAGGAATATAATTTTTTTATTAATTCCTTTAAAGTTGTTAAAGATAATGTTGCCAATATATACAAGAAATATGTACAATAATTCAATTAATCATACATCAATTTTTTCAACAAATAATTGGTCAATATAAAGCATATACATACAAAAGAGAAAAACGACTATATATCTTCCTCAAGTGAAGGTGATTAAACACCAAACGTGAACCATGCTTGGAATTGGTAGGCAATTATTGAACCTCATTTGACTTGATTCTGAACAAAAACAAATTCATAATAGAAATTAGTTATGTACTTCATCGTTAATTGATCGCTAATGTATCACTAAATAAGATTAGCAATTGTTGGGTAATTCCAATATTCTGCCTATGATAAGGTCTACAAGGAGCTAGGGTCGTTCGGGTTGGAGTCATGATCAAACATGACGCTTTCATGGTGGACTTAGTTAAGAAATAAAATTGCGCCTTTACAATTATCTATAACTTTTGACATGATGGTAATCGCTTGATCTTAACAAGTGGTATCATAGTCAAGGTCGTGGATTCGATTCTCAATAGCAACATTCTGCAAGAGGCAAGTATTGGGAGGGGATTGTTTGATAATTCTAACTTTCTGCCTATGTCAAAGCCCACGAGGGGTTAGGGTGGCCTAGGTCGGAATCCTAATCGAGCATGATGGACTTAGTTAAGAAATAAAGTTGCGCTTTTGCTATCAGCTGTAACATTTGGCATGATGGTCAACATTTGATTCTAACAACGATATATTTTGTTGTTTAGCTACATAATTTATCCGTCAATGATACCTATTTTTTAAAGTATTGTTAGTTGATTATATAAGTTACCATGATTATTTTTTTGACAGATTCAAAGAGATATTATATTACATTATAAAAATTGAAATTAGCTACAAACTTTGTTGTTAATCGATCACTAATTTGCTCACAGCTAACAAAATTTTGTAATAATTTATTGCTATAGAATTAGCAATCGATTATACTGTTTAGCTATAAAATTTGCAGACCGCTATTATTTTTTTTGTTATTAGCTTTAGTTAATGTAAATTACCATGAGATATCTATGCAATGTATTTATTTAAAAAAAAATAGAAATAAATAATAATAATAATAATAATAATAATAATAATAATAATAATAGTAATAATAATAATGAGACAAGATGGTTATTACACTGGCCCCTACTGTACTGTTTTTCAAGTACTAAATTTAGACATAACAATCACAAGTGCACGTGGATAACATGTGCACTCATAATACATTGAATGTTATTGTTTCCTCTCAAAAAATGAAGAAAAAATTTGGTTGCTTTTGATTCTAGTAATGACTTGTGCCTCTTTTAACATTTTCTCTTGAAGGTTTTTGCAATATTCATGATGTGTGAAACAAATAAAATTCACAAATAGACATTTTCAAAATGAAGTTTCAAGTTACATAGGTGATCAAACAACTCTAGGATATTGTCAATAGCGTTTCACATGTAAAATATCGCAATGCTAAAGATAAAAAAATAAAATTCATCGTGAATTAGTGAAAAATATTTGCTATAGAATAGATTCTTTCACTTATTTTCCACTGAATTAGTTCACTGGAAAATATATAGTGGGAAACAAATTCTCACTGAAATACTCTCTCTGTCCATTTTTAATTGTCATGTTGCGTTTTTCGAAAGTCAATTTGACTAATTTTCAAAGTTAAATTAGATTATATTAATTCGATATTTTAAACGAAAAAATTAAGATTTTAAAAATTATATGAAAATTACTATAAATTTCAATTTTTTGCATATCAATATGATGAAAAATTATATCGTAAAAGGTTAGTCAAAGTTATTATCGTTTGACCTAAAAAAGGAAACTACGACAATTAAAAGTGGACCGAGGTAGTAGTAGGAAACTTTTTAATTTTTTTCATCGATTTATTTTTAGTCTACCAAAATGTGAACTTTATGACCAGTATCTGCTTCCCATAAAATTGCTTATTCTAATAATTTCATTATTACTATTTCCCATTTTTTCATATATATAGGGAGGAGTAAATATACTATTCGTTATTTTAACTGACACTTTGCATATGATATTAATGGTATCAATAAATTGTAGTTGATGGGTTCCCATTAGGATATATACTAAGTTATATACGTTAATTAATTAGCAGTGAAATTATTTGTATATTATTAGTGAATTTTAATCTATAACAATAAATTAGTTATCATATTTACTATATAGTTAATCAATACTTACCGATAATTTAACTTTAATTACTTAATACTTAATTTGTTTGAGTTAATACTACACCATCGATCTTCATTCATTCTCACCCATTATCCGGAATTCTTACATTTAGGGTATTTTCGGGATAAAGAAAAATATTTTCATGAAAAATAAATAGGTTTTCTTTACTCTTTTTTTTTTTTTTTTTTTTGTATTCAGTACATAAGTAGTGAAAAATATTTTATTAAAGTAACAACAAATAATGATTTTTTTTTTTTCAAAAAGTTGCACTTGTTTTTTACTAAAAAAAGAATTAACATTAATATAAATTATTTAAAATGCCTTTTTGTTAATAACAAAAAAATAATTTTGTTTGAATAGGGAAGAGAATATAGATTTTTCCAAAGAAGTACACAGAAGTATATTACACATGTTCCAACAAGTTCAATGAATATAAACTTTGTAGTTAGAATTTTATTATGCTCATGTATGTTTATTCACTAAATAATATTTCATGTTTAGTCATTTAAAGAAAGTTTTAATTTCATCTTTTGGGGTCTCCTTTCATTCATCCAGTTTTTTAAGACTTTGGAGATAAAAATGATTTCCAATTTTTCAGGACTTTGTGGTTGAGGTAACTCCAGTTCCTTCACAATCGATAGTCAATTATTTTGTATTTTTTAAGACTTTACAACTTAAGTGTAAATCTTAAACCTAAATCACCCTAATTATTAAGAAATAATATTCTCTTCATGCTTAAACATATGGTGTACCTATTAAAATTATAAAAGTGGACGTAAAGTATTATTAGAAAAAGACATTTCAAATGTATTGCATATGAATTATTGATTTCCAACCATTTCAATGAAAATAAACTTTGTCTTATTATTTAATCATGATTATGAATGCCTATTCACTAAATTAGCTCATGTTTAGTCATTTAAAGCAAGTTTTAATTACTAGTACTCTTCTTATATGTATTATTGATTTGTACTAATTATATGAAAGTTGAAAATGAAGTTACTAATAAGTAATTGATGGCCAGTGTACTACTTGAAAGGGAAAACACATAAGCTTCAATGACTAAGGTAATTTATATATATATATATATTTTATTTTATTTTCTTAATTCTTGAAAACACTATATTAAGTTGAATTTGAATATTCTAATAGTAAAATCAAATCAATTCCTATTCGAAAAGAAGATTCTATCATACCTAAAATAATTGAATGTATAACACTTGTTGTTATGTATGTAAAAATAATAATTTAATTTATATCAATAAAATTTAAAAAATTATATGATGGTTGATAGCGGTGATGATAGCTAGTGATGGTGGCTGTGGTACATGTTGATTGGAGATGGTGATTGTTGATGATGTCGTTGTGAGCAGTAGATACGGGTATGGTGGCCGTTAGTAGTGATTGATGGTCGTGACGGTAATGTTTGATGCTTATGGTAAATGATAATGGTGCATCAGTATTTTGATTAGTACTATTAAATATTTTTTTAAAGTGCGTAAAATCTTAATAAATAAATATGGTACCAAAGGGGAATAATTTATAAGTCAAATAATTTTTTTTAAAATAAATGAAAAATTTATGTATCCCATAAAAGAAGTTCGAAAAATCCATTTAGGGACCCAAAAAATCAAGGATATATAATTTAAATACAATGGAAATTGACAATGCAAACTAGTTGGCTTATCAAGTTATCCTAACCAGCTCACCGAAAAAATGCATGATAACATGCCGAATTTGTTGAAGCCATAAGCCCATAACACATATTCCAGGCTTTTATTAAATCTAAGAATAAAGAATTATTAATTTTATTGCATTATAAGGTTACATATGGCTGCTCCATTTTAGTTGTTATCATTCAATACTCCCTGCATTTAGCCTTCCTACAGCTGTGATACTTCATAAATATGTTCACTGGTTCTTCTGACTCTCTTTTAACTTCGAGAGGCGGATTTAAGATTTTAATTTTATAAATTCAAGTTTTTTTAATTCTTAGTTCATTTGATTTTTTTGCGATTCGAACATATTATTTATATCTATCTAATGTGTTTCTTAATATCTATAACAATGTATGAGCCGAAGCTACTCAATTTGATAATTATACTCAAAGGAACATCATTATGTAATCTGATTCATCTAAACACAATACTTTTGACGTGTGTGAAGCATAATTCACTAAGATTGAAACAAAAAGAGTAAATTTAAACCCTTAAATTTAAAAAATTGCCACACTCGAGATCAAAGTACCTGCTCTACGATCTGACTAATCCAAATTTTCTCCACATAATGTTTGTTTAAGAGGGAAACACTTCTTACCAAAAAATTTCATTTTCAAGACTCAAACCCTGAACAATAAAATCTTATTCATCTCATTACACCTCTCGATGGAAAATCCACTTGTTATAATGTAAATCCGTCCCTACTCGAAAGTACGATATGCATTAAATTAAAATAAGCAGTAGGCAGGTAGACCGGTAGATCAAAGATTCAAGTCTATTAGCATTAATTGAATGTATTTGAGTAATAATATATATAACTCTCAAATCTTTATTCCATCTATACGTACACCCCTTTAATTATATAGCTAGCTATAATTATTTTTATGTTAAAAATAGTACAAGAATTTTTTACTGCCATTATGTTAAGAGATTTGTACATGTGGTATTAGTCAATAGACCAAGATGTTATAACCAACCTTAGTATCACAAGTTGGATATTGTGACGAAGATAGAATTTTCACTAAGAAAATAAAATAAAATATAGTATAAAAAAATACACACACGATGAAGTTAAAGAGATTCAGTGTAAAATATATATAAATTATAAAAACAAGACGAAGATAAATTTTCACTGAGAAAATAAAATAAAATATAGTATATATAAAAAGATACACACGATGAAGTTAAAGAGATTCAGTGTAAAATATATATAAATTATAAAAACAAGACGAAGATAAATTTTCACTGAGAAAATAAAATAAAATATAGTATATATAAAAAGATACACACGATGAAGTTAAAGAGATTCAGTGTAAAATATATATAAATTATAAAAACAAGACGAAGATAAATTTTCACTGAGAAAATAAAATAAAATATAGTATATATAAAAAGATACACACGATGAAGTTAAAGAGATTCAGTGTAAAATATATATAAATTATAAAAACAAGACGAAGATAAATTTTCACTGAGAAAATAAAATAAAATATAGTATATATAAAAAGATACACACGATGAAGTTAAAGAGATTCAGTGTAAAATATATATAAATTATAAAAACAAGACGAAGATAAATTTTCACTGAGAAAATAAAATAAAATATAGTATATATAAAAAGATACACACGATGAAGTTAAAGAGATTCAGTGTAAAATATATATTAAATATAAAAAAAATGTAATTTTTTAGCAAAATGATATATCAACTGACTCTCGACAAGAATGGCTTCGCGATTGACAATATATCCATGATGCATAACCCCTATTACCTATTTCTCTAATATAATTTATGAAGAAATTAAATAAGAGGGGTCATTTTGAATCCCTATATTCATCCCAAACTTATTGTGTTCAAATCAACCAGAGTTGTAGTGAAGTTTTAAGTACTTCTTTATTTTTAAATTTTAATTAAGGTCTCACGTTCTAGTCTTGCTGGATACGGAACCGTCTTTGTTAAGGAGTGGTTAACCTTTCAATTAGAAACTTTTTGACATAAATTCAGATATAGTCAGACCCCAGTATGAATAACGGGTGCGTTCATCTCTATCATTGTCCTCTCCTTTCGCTTCATTACCTAAAACAAGCCCACATAATATTAATTTGGTTTGGATCATTGCACCAAACTTATGTTATGGGGTCTACATGACTTTAGTAATGTTGTTGTGATAGGTAGAAATGACACTAGTCACTTTTAAAGACACTAATTAAAACATAGTCAAAATTTATAATGTCTTTAAAATTCAATCATTTTGTTGTTGTGATAAGTAGAAGGAAATAGTGTACTATTTAATATAGCTTTAGTTTCATATAATTATGAATCACGACTACAGTTTAATGAAATTTGCTATGAAGAATCTCAGGTATTTCTATAAACCCCATTTCTGTATATTTCTGTATCTGTATATGTATTAATAAATTTGTTATTATACTATACATATCTATACATATTTGTGTATATACTAACTTCCATTTCTGGTGTTTGGTAGTATATTCACTTTTTTTTATTTTTGGTCGTATATTTTTTTTTTGGTATATTATCACCCACAATACTTTATACGGATCAATTGTATGATTTCAACACTTATATACAATTACTTATTTATTTATATTAATAGGTTGTATACAATACAAATAATTGTATATAATATATTACTTGTATAAACCTAGTTTGTTTAATTTATTAAAAACACAGCGAAATATACAAAAAAAACATCAGCATAACAAATAGAACTATAACTATGGAGCGTAATTAGACAAACGATAACAGGGTTATTAAGTTTCATTTCTTAGCTATTTATGAAATTTACTTGGGCCCAGCCTTTTTCTGTGTTAAGTCTAGGCCGATTTGCATGAATGTTTTGCTTTGTATGGCCTTTTTAAGCTACTCTTTAAATTTTAACCCCTTCAAACAATTCACATTTAAAAATGTGAATAGTGAACTTAGAAGGCCATGTTTGTAAGTGTCTTACTTTGCATAAATAACCAATTGGTGACTTTTGGATTTAGAAGTTGATCACTTTTTCAAAGTTGGACCAGTAATCTGAAATTCAAAAGTAGCCAAACTTGTCAATAGTAATTTTCAAATCTCTCGTAAAAAACTAAAAAAGACATAAAACTACGAACAAAATCACCTAAATTTAATGCTCCCTCCATCCTAATTTATATGACACTTTTTGAATTTCGAGATTCAAACAAGTCTATCTTTAATCGTAATTTTTATATATCTTTTAATTATTTTGAATTGCCAATTATTGTGACTTATAGTACTTTTTACAGAGTTTACAAATATATAAATTTCATTTCAAAGAAATTGAAAATTCCACACGCAAATTTCCTGTCAAACTTAAACTGTTCGACTCTCAAAAAACGAAAAGTGCCACATAAATGGGGACAGAGGGAGTAGAACAAAAGTTCAAGTCCATGTTTTTCTCCAACAAGCAAATTATGGTACAACTTGATGCAAAAAAAAAAAAAAAACTACAATATACAAGGGAACAGTTCCTCTTCAAAGCTCATCTCAAATTTGTCACAAACATTTTTCGGAGGCGTGCTAGGAAGTTCTTGAACTCTTCAAAAATACTGTTGCACCTGTATCAAATCGTCTAGAAATGCACTTACTTTTGAAGGATCCAACACATACATCTGATGACATTCTTAAAGAGTCTGAGCATATTGTAGTAGGAAACAACTGTACCAAATAGACTTGCATCTGGAGCAACTTTCATCTAGCTTTTGTTTGAAAAACTCTATTGTACCAAATTGAATGAAGTGTCATATGAAATAAGTCGTATTTTACCGGCTTCGCGTGCCAAAGGAAATGGCGCTGAACCTTCCTGACAGCTAGCTGCATTTCGAGATACTTATTTTCCGGTATGGAGAGAAGTATGCTTTTCAAGTTCGGAATATCCTTCTCAGCTAGGATTAACGAGAACGTATCCCAATTCAAGACTCCGAAAAAGGGAGGCACGAAATTATCCGATATGATCACTGGCACACATTCGTAAAATATGGCCTCTACTACTCTCGGGCTGTTGACTTCATAGCCCTTTGGACAGATGCAGAACTTACTGCTCTTCATATGCTGGATATAATTCATTTTGCTAGCAACACCACTTGGCATGGGACCAAAGATCTCCATATCGGGATCTTTGTCTTTCCAATGCTCGAGCAAGATCGGACGCAAGTATCCGTGCATATTCCCAGCATAGAATGCAAGAACTTTTCTTTGAGATGGTGGTTTTCCTCCGAGATCTCTAAGAGGATTTCTGGCAGAACGAACATATGTTTCCGGAAGGGATACGTCCCTTCCTATTTTGAAGCCTAAGGTTACATCAGCATTGCACAGGGCCTTGATACAGTGTTCCATGTGATGCCTCGTTTCATATGGAGCCTATGATAAAATAAGACTATAAGAACAAATGTCGAATGCATGGTAAAATGTCAGGTAATTAACTTGAGATACATATCATACGGTCATAACTGATTTTTATACTCCCTCCGTTTCAATCTGTTTGTCTGATTTTAATTTGGCTCGGAGTTTAAGAAAGTCAAGAAACCTTTGAATCTTATGGTCTTAAACTAAGGAGATGTAGAATACCCTTTAATCCTATGTTCTTTAACATGCCATATGGAAAGTTATAACTAAAGAGTTGCAGAAAAGGGGAGAGACATTCTTTTTGAAATAGACTAAAAAGGAAAGTATGACAAACAAATTGAAACGGAAGTAGTATATATACTGCTTTTCGATAATCTTTCAATAAGAACTAACTGAGAAGTTCTCTCTAATTGCAGACGTTACCAACAATAACTCAGCAAGATTTACATTAAATGCTAGAAACTCATTTATTGAATCATAAAAGTATAGAGGATAACACGAAATGCATGAGAAGCTAAGAAAAAAGGATGAAGCAGTAAACATTACCCAGTCATGGCATGCAACGAGAAAATGATCAGCCCCGCCAGTTCTGTTCCAGAAACGGTATTTTGCTGCAATCTTCTCTGAGTAGTCCTTCAAATATTGGCGTAGGTTTGTTCGATTATGAGAATTATGAACGTATAGAGAATGCTCCAGCATTCTTGAACTAAAGGGCAGGTAGAACAAGTGAGCTTTTCGGGGATCCTTCACAACAAACCTATTATTTCCCTCCATTAGTTTCATGAACCATCCCTCGGATGCATACAATCCTTTCATTATTGGTTGATGAAAAATGGGCTTCTCCCCTTCCTTGTAGACATAAACTTTGAGAATCCGCTCCATGAGTTCATAGCTCCTGCAAATTCAAGGAGGCGTAAGGAAAATTCAAATAGATGAAATTTCCCAAATCCGAGATTTCTTACTTTAGCACAAACACATAGATTAAGATTGTAACAACGTCAAAACTAGTCAGTAGCTAACCGCATTGTAGCACTGTAGCATTGTGCACATTTCTAGATAGATAAACAGACTCACATATTGAATGTATAAGAAGAAACAACGTAAATAGAGAAAAAGTAAAAACCAGTAGGCTCAAATTGAGCTGTAGACAGAATAATGCATTACTCCCTCCGTCTCAAATTATCTGTGCTTTTTTGCTTTACACGCCTCTTAAGAAATATTAATTAGGAGGTGTTTTTTGACTACTTTAATCTTATCTATATCAAAGCTTTATATCTAAGTGAATAAATAAAGTTCTTGTACTCTCTTTCTATTCTAGAAAATATCAGCAAGAGCACTATATCAAAACCAATGTAGAAAATATCAAGTGGTATTATGCATCAAAATGTTACTAAACAGCTACAAACCTTTTGAACATGGACATATTTCGAAAGGCAGGAGCATAAAGTTCTCGATCATTCCTCAGAAGTGGAGCATTCTCAATCTGTAACCTAGCAGCCAGAATTTCCTTGTCACGTTCCGAGGACCACCTAGGTCTCTGCAATCCAATTTAAACAAAATAAAGGACAGTTAATTCCATCAACACTCAACAGTACACGGAAGCAAAAACATTGAGCAGGAGAAGAAAACACATACCATAGCACGTGAACGAGCACGATGCCTAACTAGTAACCTTTCCATCTGAGAGATTGAAGTTACTGTTTTTGGCGGCAACATGCATCTCATCTTCTTTTTTACTGTACTTTGCACCAACGAATGATTTCCATGATTTGGGAGAAGTTGAGTCAAATCTCCTGTTGAAGAGTTGTTACTAGTAGTACGAATGAAGTTTATTTCACCTATAGTAACCAATGGCAAGTTATCTAGCTGGTTTGAAGCAACCACAGACGACGAGTTAGTCACACTTGCAGCTTTAGTATCATTAAGCACACTATTTCTATTTGCATCTAACTCAGAGTCAGCTGAAAGTTCACCATTTGTTTTTACAACTTGCTCTAAAGAAAGGTCCCGTCTAGATTCATTGTTCTTCTGCGTTGTAGTTTCCTCGTCCATGTCCACCACTTCATCAAATAGATTATCATTCTCAAGAATTGCATCTTCAACAAAATCAGAGTCATTTTCCATGGTTTTGACAACTGAATGATTGCTATGTGGTTTTACCTCATCCTTCTCATTTACGCTCTCATCGATTTCACCATCTTCACTCACATCACCGTTATCCACAGTTTTCAAGCGATGAGCCAACATATGTACATCATCAAAGCTTGAAAGCGTTCCTGAAAAGCTTTCGCCAACCTTAGTTGATTCAACAACAGAAGATTCTTTACTCGACAGGCTTACCTTTTCAGGTAGCTGAATATTGCTCTCAGATAACAGAGAATGAAGAGCATTTCCATACGGAAGCATCAAGGTCTGACAAAATAAATGAGTCACAGCCACCAAAACCACTACCAAAATCCATTTCCTTTTATCAATTTGACACACAGATTGAAACTCCGAGCTGTACTTCATTCTTAAAGTTCAGCTCAAAATCAATAGCTCGTCATAGCAATAAGAATCTGCTTCATCATTTCCTGCATAAAAATCTACTATTCATGAACACACAGAGGAGAGGTAGACATCAGAGTCTTAAGCCACAAGCAATGCTTTGGTCGCGCCTACTGCCTTCCACTTAAACTATACATATTCTTGAAAAAGATTTAAGGTTCAAAACCTACCCAATCTCTACATAAAGATGGATTTTGAAAAATATGTATTTTACACTATATTCAAGATGTACTGAAATTGAACTATCTACTACATAAGAGCTTGACTACACATATTCAATGTAGTCCTACAAAGTGGGGTTTGGAGAGGGTAGAGTGAATGCGGGGTACCCTAGATTAGAGGTAGAGAGGTTGTTTCCGATAGACCCTCAGCTCAAGGAAAAACAGTCCAGAAAAAGAATAATCAGAAGTGAAAGCATAACAAAACATTCTGATCAGTAACTACAACAAAATAATACGATAATCGAAGTACAAGAAACAACAAATAGTAATAGAAATCGAAGGACAAGAAACTACCGTAGTAGTACTACGACTACTAGTATAGACTGATAGCAAGACAACGCACTACTATCTAATCAGTAATAACCTTCTAACCTAATTCATGTCCTCCACAACCCTCTAGTCTAAGGTCATGTCCTCGGTGAGCTAAAACTGCATCATGTTTTGTCTAATCATTTCTTTCCAATACTACTTTGGCCTACCTCTACCTCTCCTAAGCCACCCATAGTCAAATTCTGACACTTTTGCATTGAGGCATCTGTACATCTCCTCTTCACATGTCCGAACCATTCGAGTATCACTTCCCACATCTTGTCCTCCATCAAAACCACTCTCACCTTGTCCCGAATATCCTCATTTCTAATCCTATTTCTCCTAGTACGCCCACACATTCATCGCAACACCCTCATTTCCGCAACTTTCATCATCTTCTGAATGTGAGAATTCTTGATTGGAGAACACACAATACAACATAGTTGGTCTAACCACCAACAAAATAGCTTTACTGAGCTGTCAAGAACAATCTTTAGCTTCAAATTCAAGCTCCAAGAACCAAAACAACAACTGGGTATCTCTTAAATATGAACATAAAAGATGCTAAAAGCAAGAAAGAAGCTGAATTTTTTTATCAACTCAAGCAATATCTTTAGCTTCAAAATTCAAGCTCTATGAGCCAAAACAACAATTGGGTATCTCTTAAACTTGAACATAAATGTTACTAAAAGCAAGAAAAGAACTTAACTTTGATCAACTCAAGCACAATCTTTAGCTTCAAATTCAAGCTCCAAGAACCAAAACAACAACTAAGTATCTCTATAAAATGAACATAAAAGTTACTAAAAGCAAGATAGAAACTGAACTCTATCAACTCAAGCACAATATTTGTCAAGCTCCAATAACCAAAACAACAACAGGGTATTTCTAAAATGGGCATAAAAGGTACTAAAAGCAAGAAAGGAACTCAACTTTTTTATCAACTCAAGCACAATCTTTATCTTCAAGAACCAGCTCTATGAGCCAAAAACAACAACTGGGTATCTCTAAAATGAGCCTAAAAAGTAACCAAAAACAAGAAAGAGCTCAACTTTGATCACCTCAAACACAATCTTTACCTTCAAATTCTAGCTCCATGAGCCAAATCAACAACTGGGTATCTCTAAAATGAACATAAAACTAACTAAAAGCTAAAAAAAGAACTCAATTTTGATAAACTCATGCATTCTTGAAATGAAGCATTACCCAGCAAAAAATCAAAACTTGAAGTGAAGCTCAGAAGCAGCTGTCGGTAGCGGCCACAAACACTCGAGAAAAAAATAAATTAAGAAGTTTAATTTATTAGAGTAGCAAAATCCATTAATTTTTCTGGAATTTTTATTAAACCAAAGCTACTGTTTTTTAGTATATCAAAATGGAACAAGAATGTCTTTTTTTTTAATAAAGAAAATAGTCTATCTTTGTCTTGCATCCCTTACTCCCTCAGTTCTATTTTATAAGACACATTCTTATAAGTAGTTGGATCATAATACTTGTTATTTTATAATATTTATGTATAAATTATCATATTTTACCTATTATATCCTTGATAAAGTAGTTAATTAATCTTAAAAATGTATTTATCATTTATTATAAAGTTGACTTAAGAAAACATTAAATAAAGGTAGAAGAGTAAAGTTACATTATTTTTTAATACAAGTGTAAAGTAAAAAAACGACATATAAAATGAGACAGAGGGAGTATTGTTTATTGGGTATTCTTGCCTGTTTAATTAGACTTAGTGGATATAGCGGCGCTTCGCATAAAGATATTAATTAATAATATATAAGTATTATTCTTATGAAATTAATCAACACAGAAGGCGATTAGGAAATATTTTACAAATTAGGCGATTTTTTTAATTTTTGTGTGTGCTGGTTCATAAATATTTTAATGATATAACTTTTGGATGATTTTTTTTGAAAAATCTTTACGGAATCCTCCTTAGGGAGTTGGTGAAAAAGCACGTGGAACCTCACCATTTTTTGCACATATTTTAGGCATTTAGCAGCCATTTTATAGGAATGATGCAATTCTCTCAGATTTTATGGGTGTTAGCCATGAATATTTGGTGATATGACTTTTAGATGATTTTTTTTGCAAAACCTTTACCGAACCCTCCGTACAGAGTAGGGGAGTAGTAAGTAAAGCCTCACAATTTTTTGCATATATTTTGAGCATTTAGTAGCTATTTTTCATGAATTAGGCAGTTTACTAAGTTTTTTGTGCGTGTTAGCCTATGAATATTTTGGTGATATGTTTCCAGATGATTTTTTTACAACACTTTTACGGAATCCTCCGAAGGGAGTTGGGGGAGCAACACGTGAAGTCTTGCCATTTTTTTGCACATATTTTGGGCATATATGAGCCATTTTATAGAAATTAGGCGATTTTTTTAGTTTTTCGTGTGTGTTAACCGATGAATATTTGGTGATATAACTTCCAAACGATTTTTTTGCAAACTTTGCAAAATCCTTCGTAGAGAGTTGGGGTAGCAGTACATCAAGCCTCACCATTTTTACATATTTTAGACATTTAAGAATCATTTTAGAGGAATTAGACAATTTTCTTAGCAAAACACTTGTCCACTTGTAAGCTTAAAGTCTAAAAACTAAATCAAAATATTTTATATTAAAATTAAAACAAAGTTTTAAAAATTATAAAACTTTTGTAAGTAGTATGTCACGTGAACATAGGTCAAATAATATAAAATAGATGGACTGAAGTGATTAGCTAGAATAAATATTGGATTTTGGTGATCCAATCAAAACTTAAAATTTAACCTTTCATCTACTTCAAATAATTACTCCAAATTTACCCTTTTTTTCTTTAGGGTTTGTGGCCGCCCTATTGACAGCTGCTGGTGAGTTTCACTTCAAACTCTTATTTTTTTGCTTGGGTAATTCTTCATTCTATGATTTTTCTTGCAAAAAATGGTCAATTTTTTTTTTTCAAGAATGCATGATTTTATTAAATTTAACCCAATTGTTTGTTTGGCTTATAAAACTTGAAATTTTGAAGGTAAAGATTCTCATGTTTTTCGGTATAACTATCGAATCTATGTAACATCGTTATAACTTAATAATTTTTTATGGCTTGAAGTTTCCAAGAAATTTCATGAGCATAGAGTAGCAATGATTAACAAATATTCGGTGCTACAATATTAACCATCGGGATTCAATAAGACAAAGTAGCCAAACTATCTTCGGTTGCGATCAGTATTTTCAAAAACGTTTTTGGGGCGAGTCCCAGGGCGAGTCTTGGGGCGGGGAGTACCAAAAACGCTCTGGGACGTAAACTAAAGACGTAGATCCATAAGGCGTAAGTCCTAAAATTTGAGGTGTAAGCCCCGAGCATTAAAACGTAAGTCCTGGGCGTAAAAACGTGCGCCGGGCGTTTTTAATTTATTTTTTAACTTTTTTTGCTTTACATCATGTTTTTATTATTGGTGTAATGATATTTCTCAAATAATAATTATAATACTTTTTTTCTTCATTATTGACTATTAATACTTATCTCAAATAAAAATCATTGAAATGTTTACTTTTGCTTATTTTATTAGTAATAAAATTATAAAATTGAATATACATGAGTGATGAGACTATGCCCCGTAGATCCATGAGACTTACGCCCCACGTCTCGGGGCTTGTGCCTCGCCTCACGCCTCCGTCTTTTAAAACACTGGTTGCGATAAAGGTTCTGCAATTTGCAAACTGGCTAGTCCATGACAACAAGATACCCTTAAAATCCTTTATACCAATGCAGTTTGCACATAAAGCTCGAACAAATTGCTCATCCAAATACATCAGAGAGACTTAACTTTCGCAAATATGAAAACTTTATGCCAAGATTTGGGGTAATTCATGCTTAAATTTGCATAAATCAAGAACATTTAGTCCTTGAGCAGTAAAGATTTCTCCAAGCAAGATGTTGAAACTATCAACATGTCCATCTACTTTTAAAATCAACTCTTTGATGTTACTCACGACGAGGATCTCAATCCAATAATGAACATTAGAGTCGATGAAATGACAGTATGGAAAACTTAGCCAAACTTTGTTTCATAATGTACTATATTGTATTGTAATGTATTAATTTAATAAATACAATATTTGGATATATTGTATCATTTTCTGTCGTTATATAATGTTACACATAAATAATTTTAAGGATAAACCTACAAGATAAATAAGGTATAGGGTAGGGCTACTATATAGGATAAAAGATAAAATAAGATTATTAAATAATAAATAAAGACAAAATGAGAAATAGATATAAGGTAATAGCGCAATAACACCAAATTGGTCGTTGCCAAAATGAGACTTTTTGTTGTTAACTAACGATGGCTATAGCAATACGATACACTAAAATTTAGGTAACAATCATGCTCTTAAATTAACAATACAATACAATGGGCAACAATCATCCAAGCAAGTTGTTAAAAGTACTATCTTCTTCTTTCCTGACTAATTAGGCTGCTAAGTGGGCTGTCCGACCCTTTAAGGGATAGGATCCTACCAGCCCATTTAGGCCCATGGGAGGTCAACTTTAGGGTTGAGGTCAGGTAATTCTTTTAGAGAAGCACAACAAAATTGGACGAATTTTTAACTATGGTTAAGTGATAACTATGTGTATGAAAACACACAATCTTGCATTCATTGTTTGATATAAATATAGGGTTGTGGACTTTACCCTTCAAGAGTCCCACATTAGATAGAGAAATAGAAACTTGGAGTAACTCTTTAAATACTTGTCCATCCTTCTTTCGATTAGAAAATACTTGTTATATATGATATGAATTTGACTTATATGGATTTAATTCTATTTTTCAAGTTTTAATATCAGGATCACTATGAAAGTTTACCTATTATTTACCTTAGATAGTGAGAAAAAAATCTATTTACATCGATAATGTGTGAAACTTACTCCTATGATATTAAATGAATTTTCTTATTAGTGATAATTAGGCTAAAAACTTGTGCAATTTGTTGTGCTTCTCCAAAAGAATTACCCGTCCCCATCACTTAAGTTGACCTCCTATGGGCCCAAATGGGCCGGACTGGCCCTTTGAGGTATTTCACAATTTGCGACATTAAAAATATGACAAATTACTTAACTACACTTCTTTACTTACCTTAATATCCATTTATCCCTACTTATTTCAAAAATCCCTTATTTACCTATGTATCCCGCATGTATCCGTGCACAATGCTATGTATCCCGCTATGTGAAATGTATCAAACACTATGTATCCCGCAAACATCATTTTTAAGGGATTTTTGGTGAATAGAAAACTAGAAGGGATAAGATATTATTTAGTACTTATAATATGTGGTTCCTATAATTTATACTTAAAAATAACGACTTGGAGAATGTAACAAACACATCAACATCGAAATTAGTATTTTAATTCATGTATGTAATATTAACAAGATTTTAACAAATTAAGGAAAATCTTTTGCTTAATTTGTGCAATTCTTTTGCAAGTTGATGAAAATGTTCCTTTTTGATAACTTCAATCAGTCAGTCTATTAAGTTACAATGTTTGTTCGTGAATGGGATAGTTATACCAAAAGATATGAGAAAAAACTCAGATCCTCCACTCTTTGGTACTACTGCTACCTTGCATATAGAATATGGATTTTTGGGGACATTGTTGATAGTTTTCTTTGGATTTCTCCTCAACTCAACACCCTAACTTTTGTCCGGGATTCAGACTTAAGCTGTACCTTGAAGTTTATATATGAAGATGAGAAAACTTTTCGGAGTCATAAGTTAAAGGAAGTCAAAATGGAAAACTTTATATGTATGGAGCAACAGGAGTTGAGAAATTATCTTTTCACAAATGAAGATTACATCGGTGTAGAAGCGTTCATTGTCTAATAGATCAGACAGAGGTCTTCCAAAACTTTGGTAATATGTTCTAATCCTTGTAGACACAATTTGTTTCCATGTTACTTTTGTTTTGAACTATTTCCATATGATTTGTTGTGTTTCAAGATAATTAAATGTTTACCACCATTATAAATTCAGGTTGTCCAAACTTTTTTGAGAATGAAATGATACTCATGGAGTGTGCTTATGATTACTGTAGAAGAAAAGAGTTGCATTTACTCGTGAACGATGATGAAGAGGCAATAGAAGACGAGAAATAATCTAAGTAGTGAACACACAACTAGTGAAGAATAGTGCTTCACTCATCACCTTTTGTGTGTGCATATATTATGAGGATAAATATTTTCTACAACGGTGGCATCAGGATCAACTTGTGTGAAACTCGACTATTCCACCTAAGTATCTGCTACCTGAATTATGTCATTCACTTCTCGATCATAAGATATTGATAGAAAAAAGTCACACCAGAAGAAAAACGAAGGAGAAGCATTTGAGCAACTCGATAGGAATCAGAAGAGAAAGATATAAGTATCCAAAGTGCATACATGTAGTTGTAGAAAAGATGCAACAAACAAAATAAAAATTCTACATAGTGTTCATTTCCTAAGAATCCATTAAACTTTATCTCCATTCTTCAATTCAATTCCATTTTCCTCTGATGAGCAATACCTTTTCCAAAACCAATGTTTTTCCCATAGCAAATAAATCTCTTCAATTGGAACTTGCTTTGTCTCAGGCAACAGAAAGTATATGAAGCAAGTCATGATTATAATAAATCCAGCAAATAATAAAAATACACCGTATTTAAGGTGACACAATGAAACCAAGAAGCATTGCGCGATTAGGCTTGTGAATATCATGTTGACACAAACAACCATACTTTGTCCTGCTGATCTTGTTTCTAGAGGGAAAATTTCACTTGGAACTAGCCAACCTAGAGGACCCCATGATCTTCCATAAGCAAGAACAAATATGCAAATTATAATCACTAGAAATATGCCAATTCCTTTTGGGAGTATTACACCTTGTCCAAACTTCAATGCTAGAGTGATAGCAACTGCAACCTGTTTGATCAAAATTTCAAGTAAGTAAAGGCGCGTTGAAATTTATAGTAATGTTGATTCAGGTGAATCGATAGAATATGGGAGATCAACTTCAGGATGAGAAAAGAATGACGTTAGTCAAACAAGATAACACCAGTATATCAACATGAACGTTAATGTATAGAAGTTGTCAGTGTATAGAAGTTAAACGAGAAATTACCATGACACATATCATCTCAACACCAGCTTCCAAGAAAAAAGCTCTTCTACCAAACTTGTCAACAAATGTCATAGAGATCAATGCAGCCACAACAAGGGCGCCCCCGGTGATAGCAGATGAATATAGAGCAGCACCAGAGCCAAATCCTAAACTCTGGAAAATAACAGGGGAATAAAACAGAATAGAGTTCATTCCACTGAGTTGTTGAAATGCTGGAATCGCTAAAGCTCCGATCACCAATTGTGGTCTATTTTTTCTTGAAAGTAAGTTTCTAAATGGATGTTTTATAGCTCTTGCTGCATTGCTTGCATCAACAAGATCAGCAAATTCTGCATCAACTCTTGTTGTGCCTCTTACTTTTTCCAAAACTTGTCTTGCTTTCTCTAATTTGCCTGTTGAGAATATTTCAAGCGAAAATACTAAGTAAGTGACAGAGCGGGATTTTCACTAAGGGAATTCAGAATATAAAGAAGTAAACATATCAACAAGTCACGGGATTTAACATCTACTATACATATATAATAATTTTGCCCCAGTATATACTTGACACAGAGTTTAAGAAAGAAATGCAGACTTTTGAAATTTGTTGTGTAAAACAAACTTTACCTTGTTCTACGAGGCTATTAGGCGTTTCGGGGAGGAAAAGACCACCAATAAACATGAACATAGCAGGAATTGTTGCTATGCCAAGAGATAATCTCCATCCCCATGGATGAATTTTAGCAGTTCCATAGTTGACAAAATTGGCAATTAATACTCCCAAACAAGTTGAGAGTTGAAACAATTGGTTAACTGCTCCTCTTATTTTTGCTGGTGCCATTTCTGATAGATATAATGGAACTGCCTGTAATATTTGGTTAAACAAACAAATAACATAAATGTGAGTTATGTTACATAGATCATGAAAAAATCAACAATCCGCGTAACTTACTCAAGTTTAAACAAGTCGAATTATGACATATTTGTTTAATTGATTCAACAGGTGAAAAACACTATGACTATGAATTTTGAAACTTGTTAACGAAAATATGAGTAAGTTGTAACTTACTTGATTACTAAAGCCAATGCCAAAGCCAAGAAGACATCTACCAATGATGAGCATAGCAATGTTTTTAGCAGCAGCATTAAGAACAGCTCCCACAAAGAAACTAACAGCACCACATAAAATACTTGCTTTTCTACCTTTTTTTCTAGTAATATGTGATGCACCAAATGCTGAAATTAGTGCAGCAAAATATAAAGATGATGTGAATAATGTAAGTATTTGATTGTCATATTTGCAATAATCTGTTTCTTTTAGATGTTCTTGTTTCCTTTTGTACACTTCTGGGAAAAATATCTTTAAGAAATCATCCATTGAAGTCACACCACCTGAAAAATAATAATAATAATAATAATTAATTAACTTTAAGGTCATGTGATTGGTATAACGTGTCAAAAAAGATTTTTCGATAAGAAAGATTGGGCCACGTAAAGACAAAACGATCAAACAAACAAACAAAAAGTCAAATTCAATATGAAAAAATAGAAGCTCACAATTTGTAAAGTCAAGATCAGTGTGAACATATCCAATGTCATCACGCAAGTGAGGTATGAGAAGGGTAGTGTGTACACAGACCTTATTCCAACATTGGGAGGTAGGGAGGTTGTTTTGAATAGACGCTCAGTTCATTACAAAGCAATTTGAAAAAAGAAAAATAACAAAAACGAAGAAACCAAGACAAAATACTGAAAAAAATCATGAAAAAAGTACATACTAAAGCATGAATCACTAAGTAGAATGATGGAAAATACTTTCCAAAAAAAGAACAATTTTTCCCCAATTCAACACTATATGAAATTTAGAAACTATTTCACATGGACTAAAAGAGAAAAATATAAAAGTGAAGAAAATCATTTTCCCCTTTTAGTAATTTAATGTTTGATTTGCCACAAGATTGAACTTATTTTTATTGAAAAGTTTATCTTCCTTCTAATCAAACACAAGATTATCTAAAATCTTCCCTTTTACTAATTATACAACAAATTGATTTGTTTTTTTCCCTTAATAATTGAACTCATACAACTTAGATCTTAGATCCGTGTCTGACACACTGTTCATGTACACATATATTATATACTAGATCTCTTTGACTTCTTCCTTGTTTATTTATTCTTTTACATTTCGAATCATTTTAATGAAAATTCTGATTCTGGCTCTAACATATACTCCGAACAAAATAAAATTGTACTTACCAGAGATGCCAAGATCATAACCAAAAAGTGAACCTCCAATGGCAGCAACAATACATGAACAAACAAAATAACTAGTAATTTTATACTCATAAAGATGAGCTCTTGCTCCTCTACTTTTATCATCAAATCCACCACCAGCCATTTTTTTTTCTTAATTTCCTTAATTACAAATTTTAAGAACTAATTAGAAATTTTAATGAAAAAAAAAGGTATGTTGAAAGAGAAATATATTGAGAAGAAAAGTTGTTATTTATGCATGTTTTAAGGTGATTTAAAACAGACAAAGGATAATATTATTCATCCCAAAAATAGAAAAGAAAGGGAAAAAAATTGTCTTTTAAAGAGACTTTGTTAGACAATTTTAAGTGAGTAGAATATGTCTTCATATTTTTTTTTCATTAAATGAGAATATGGTAGATTTAGCAAATTAAAATAAATAAAAAGGAGATAAATTCTATGTTTAGTAAAAAGAAATAAATATATTTGACTAAGCACATGATCTAATTTTCAATTAATCGAAATATGCACTTTTGATTTCTTAATCAACTATGTATCATGTTAAATTAACTATTGTTACGTCATATGTCATATTTGATAGTAATGTAGTTTTAAATATAATTTACTTTCTACGGACTAAGAAAACATATTTTAGTATGTATTGCTATGGCTCTGTAAAGACTTTTTTTTTTTTTTTTTTTTAATAATAATCATAAAAAATTCTCAATAGGAATAAGTACAAGTAAGAGAGGCTAGACCTTACCTTACCAGTCCTAATGAGGTACCTAACCTCTACTAATTAACAACCATGAAGAAAATACAAGCTAGAGAGAACTAGATATTCTATGATCATCACAAAGTTTATAATACACTTTATGATGATATTACAAGTGAGGATTCTTAAGTAATGAAAAATCATAAAGGCCAAGGAGAAGGTTGAGTTATCAACCTCAAACTTCCTTTTACAAATGCATGAACTAAACAAGATAGATTGGCCTTCTAAAGGAACCTGAAATATGTTTCTCTTGTCTTCTTCTTCAAATCTGTCCAATAACAGTTGATAGTGCATCACTTCTTGGCTTTATTGAATCGTGTTGAAGTTGTTGATATTGTCATATGATTTTGTTTTGCGAGTCGCATCGGTAGTTGCCTTGGAACAAATTCCTCAGTCACTTTACCATCCCAACTATGCTTTCTTTCATGCTTCGTTTTGTTGTTGCGTTGTTGCCTAGGAGAAATATCTAATACGCTCAAATTACACCTCCTTTCAGAAGCATATGATTAACCTAAAATCATTTTAAATTGTAAATATATTTGTCCAAACTATACTTTATATCTATTTCAAAATTTGACGAGAGAGAATTGCTCGGATGGTAAACACCCGTCACTTCCAACCTGAAGGTTGCGAGTTCGAGTCACCAAGGGAGCAAAAGGGGTGGAGCTCCTAGGAAGGGTAAAAAAAATAAAATATATCTATTTCAAAATTTCACTTAATTTAACGTAACTCTACTTTTACAAACAGAAACAATAATGATGAATTTGAAAGAGAAAGAATATCTATTGTTCCTTTCTTTTATTAGCCCTTATATTATTTATTTTTCTTTGTTACTTAGTTATTTTAGCAATTAAAATAAATCTATTAGTTTCTATTAATATATATTATTTACAAGTAATTATATAAATACTAGTAGTCAAATTTAGATTTTTAAAATATAATTAGTAAGGATAATTTAGTGAGAAAAAAACTTACTACTAAAAATACTCCCCCCGTCCATTTTTAGTTGTTATGTTGTGCTTTTTGAAAGTCAATTTGATTAATTTTCAAAGTTAAATTAGATTACATTAATTTGATTTTAAAAAAAAAAGATATTCAAAAACTATACGAAAAATATTATAAATTGTAATTTTTTGCATATCAATATGATGGAAAAATACATCTTAAAATGCTAGTTAAAGTTTTTATCGTTTGACTCTAAAAAGAAACTATAACAATTAAAAGTGGACGGAGAGAGTAATAATTTAATAAAATTATCAAGTTAATAAAGAAATAGTAGAAAGAAAACAAAAAGTATTAGGGAGATAAGAGAGTAATTAATAATTCATGTCTCATTATGTGACAGCATTTAGTGCTTGGTATAGACGTTACGAATACTAATTTGACTTGTGCACTATAAATATGAGTAGTTAAAAAAATTGGAGTGGTGAATGGGCGGGTCAAAAATGGATTAAATAAAAATGAATGAAACATTTGATTCGTATCAAACAGACAAATGAGTAAAAGTTTTATATTGGGGTAAATTGCTCCCTAACAAAGGCGACTTTGTACCTAGGGAGACTTGAACTCAAGATTTCTGATTAAGGATAGAGTACTTACCACTCCACCACAGCTCTCGTTAGTACATGCAAATGAGAGTACTGCTAATATGAATATCTATATTGTCCATTAATATATATATTCATTTTTCAATAAATAATATTTATATTCGATCCATAACGACTGGTCAGCTACAAATTATCTATGACTATTTAGCGATGAATTAGTGACGAATTTAATAACTAATTGTTGTTCTTCAGTAAGATGACAATAAATGTAATATTTTCCCATGATGCAATGTGTGAAAAATCTACCAAATAAAGTTGTTGGAACAAATACTGGTAGAACTAGTAGTTGATACATGTGTGAAAAATAAAATGGTTGAAACATTATGTTAAGTTTAATATAGAAAAATAACATTAATTTTAAACCACTAAACATTTTGGATTATAGAAGGATAAGAATATAATGCTGATTCATATTAGACTAACAAATTCAACATAATATTTATTGGATGTTTATCTTAGCTTATACTAACAAAGATTTCTAACATATGCTTTCGGGAAGTTTAAACACGCGATATCTCGGTGAATATATCGAAACCCGATAGGAGAGCCAGACAGATTTCATAAAGTTCACACACATGTATTCACGAATTGTAAAACTGTTTCTTTTGAGTGCTTTCAACGATATTTGTTTCATGAGCAGAAAACTCAAACCTAAGACCTTTAATTAAGGGTGGAGGATTTCAATTATCCATCACAGCTATGATAATTTATACTCACTTAATTAAACTAAACACTTATTCAAATATTTACACCCAACAATTACTAAGAGGTGAATGCAAGATCGATATTTATCTTTTATATATAAAAGTTTATTACTTAACCATGATTAACTTGTATGTATTTTTACCTTAATTTTAGTGAACTAAAGTCGATATAGATAATTTTTTACTATTAATTAGCAACTCATAAGTTAATGAAGGATTAGTGATATAATTAAGAAGAATAATATCTCGTGATCTGTCTGTTATAAATTAGGTTAAGATATACATTCTTATCCTCTAGATTATCTGAATTTTCAAAATTTATCTTTTAATGAGTCCCCCCCACCCCGCCTCCACCCCTCTTTATATAGTTATGGAAAAAACATAAATTCATTAATTCCCTTTATTTCAAGCAATTTTCTGCCTACCAATAACTATAGTTATCAATCAAAGTTTAGCTATTGTTTTAAAAATAAATAAATATTAGACAATTGTAAATGGGAAAATAACTTTTGGAAAAAATATCTCTAGCTGAAATATCGAACAACTCTAATATACGGTAAGGGTTTTGTTGTCCAAGTATTTCCACATTAAAGAATAATTAAATATTGAATAGTTTTGAAATCGTGACTAAAACTTGATTAATGATTCAAAAAAAAAGGAAAAATTACACGCATAAGTAAACATATACTAGTTAATTACCTAACATAGCTATAGTTGAATTAATTATGGCTCGCAACTTAATTTTAGTTGTAATTACGTCACTTATACATATACAAATACAAATTCTACACATACGTACATATATATGACAAATATACATATACAATTCACCTCTCTCCACTCTATGCCCTCTATCGCTCGCCTCTCTCCCCACTCTCCCAATCTTGCTCGCCTCTCTCCTCCCTCTCCCAATCTCGCTCACCAGATATACAAATACATATGTATACAAGTTATATATATACAATTATTTGACAGATATACATATATAATTCGCCTCTCTCCACTCTCCTCCCTCTCTTGTTCGCCTCTCTCCTCCCTCTAACATGTAGCTATGAATCATAATTAGCAAACTATAGCTATGAAACATAATTAAGTTATTTTTGAGTGATTATATGCGAAAATTTCCAAAAAAAGAAAAGCTATTCCCAATGTCTCCACTTCATAGTAGCCCAATATCTAAAGTTGTGATCTAAGTTCACATATCACATATGAAGGATAGATAGGCCCAAATCACCTTTGCTTCATACCCAAGCCCAAATTGCGAGCAAAATCTCGCAATTTTTTTGTTCGTAAAAAAAGGTGTTAATAACGTTATTTATGGAAATTTCTCTTGATGTAATTATTAGGTGTAAATAAGTTTTAAGGAAAATTCTCTCTTCCACCTCTACACACATATGTGTCATAAGAGATTTTGATTTTGCTATTTGAAATATACAATTCAATACATTTAATCTTTAATTACCTAAAATAAGTTTTTTGGGGCCGTTATGTAGGAATATAGTATATTTCTTAGAAGTATATTACCTTTAAGTATAAAGTAATAATACAAGTTTAACAGACCATGTGAATGATTAAATGGTAGAACGGTTAATAATTTTGAAAATTTATGAATATTCAATTATTCATGAGGGAGTAAAAATGTACATTTCAGTTTAATAATTTTTGTTGATAACCAAAGAAATAGAAGTGCTATTAACCCTTTTTAAATTGTTGATTACTTTATATATATGCATTTTACCTTCTCTTTTTTCTTTGATGATAACTCCCCCTTGTGAAGGGAAAAATGCAACTAAAACAATCAACTTGTGAATCCTCATTAAAGGATAGAAAATTAAGATATAATTTCAAAGGCATCATTAGTACTTGCATTTGCATATAATCCAAACTACATTTGTATATCATAAGCTTTTCAAACAAGTTTCAATTTTTCTAATTGCACTTGATGTTTTTAATTAATTGTTTGATCCTATAATAAAAAAAGATAAATAGCTTAGTATAGCAATCACACTCTTCTTAGACTTAGAGTTAGTTGACAAAATGAGAATAAACAATTAAATTTTGAGTAAGTACCATGTACTAGCTGACTCTTGAATTAATATAATGCAAATATGACAGTTATATTTACTATAATATCATGCAATTGAGTTTTAAAAATCAAGTTTATGCAGAAGAGGGTGTAACCTTTCCTACTTCTTGACTTAGAAAGGTTCTAACCAACCTTGGATCGTGATGCAGTGATGAGATTGTTTCACTCTTAATCAGATGTCTTGATTTTCGGGTTCGAGTCCTGGTTATGAAGAAAATTTTGTTGGAAGCGCCGCCCCTAAATGTGCTCAGCAATGCGCGATCAAAATTTAGTCCGAGCTCCAATCCGAAAAGAAAAAAATATTAGAAAGGTTCTTTATTTTTCATTTTTTTTAAGTTGCTCTCTCATGCACCTACATTTTGACTTTTTCATTATCATGCAATAAAACCTTGACACCTCTTGATATATTACCTATATGATACTTATCAAATTGAATTTCACTTCCTTTTTTTTCTGAAAAGTATGCTAGAAAAATGAAGCCATATCTAGGTAGTATTTGCATTTAATAACACGATTTGTCCTTCAAATAAGTTACTTTTTTAAATTCTGTCTTTAGAAATAGAATTTATACCTAATAGGCTATGAGTTCTTTAAGGGTGCAAAACATTATTTATGACATATTATAATGTAAAATTATAAATTTATACCTTGTCAAAAAGTAATTTGCTAGAGGTAAAAATTAAAGACCCACACAAATGTAAAAGTGCAAATGACCCTACCACTTACTTGGATTTTGTAATTCTAACCCAAGTCAAAAAGAATGTGTTCAAATTCAAGCATGTTCATATTTTCATCACTGAATTTAATTTCTATACATTGACAATATCATTATAAGATAACTATCGAGTAATCGTTCACAAAATTAAAAGAGATTAGTAAGCTGAAAAATAGAACAAAGTTATGTTAGCACAACAAGCTGTTTTAGTAAAAACCTTGCACCCCCCTTAGGCAAATCAATTGTTGTTTTCGCTCGGGATTCATCTAAACTCATTTTGTTCAACGCAATATATAAATTTTACGTGAAAAAATCCACAAGAATCAAAACATATATTAAATCTAAACTCACAATTTAAAAAGTACGACAAGTCTGATACTGAAAACTTTAAAGATCGAATTCATCAAGTTAAAATTCTAGATCCGCACGCCGTCGTCCCCACACCTCACCATACCCTTAAAAAAAATATTCTTGAGATTGTGACATATAAAAACAGACAAACCAAAAGAATACTCTTTGAGATGACCCCATATTAAAAAAGATGCCAAACAAACTCATGTCATGATACTAACCTCCACAATCTTAAAAGAGCCTTATACACACAAAATAAGAGGGACATAATTCATTCTAATTTTCATATCTTACCCTTTCTTTTTCTCATAAATCATTTTTGGTTTACATACGTGATGTCGAATTCAGACAGAAGAAGTAACCATATCGCGATTATACTAGTCATAACAATCCTTCAATTTCTACTCCTAACTATTGTTAAAGCCAATGACTACAACACATTTCAAGAATTGCCATCAACACAAGATGAAGCAAACAACTTCAGGCCAAGTATAGCTGTTGTTATTGGTATCCTTTCCATCATGTTTTCCCTAACATTCCTTCTACTTCTCTACGCCAAATTCTGTCGTAGATCGCCTCAAGCTCTCCACAACGCGATGCAAATTGATCAAGATGGACTAACAACGCTCCCAATGGCACGAGTTTCCTCAGGTATAGACAAAACTATCATAGAATCACTCCCTTTTTTCAGATTCTCTTTGCTTAAAGGCTCGAGACAAGGCTTAGAATGCGCGGTTTGTTTATCAAGATTCGAAGATGTTGAAGTCCTTCGATTACTACCAAAATGCAAACATGCATTTCACACAAAATGTATTGATCAATGGCTTGAAAAACATTCGAGTTGTCCTCTATGCAGACATAAAGTCTGCATTGAGGACAACTCATTGTTAACATATTCAAATAGTTTTCGATTTTTAAGAAATGATTCCAATTTGGAACTTTATGTACAAAGAGAAGAAAATTGTGGCAGCATGAGTTTCAAGAAAAACGAAGATAGTTTTTTCGATAAAACAGAGGAAAAACAGAACATAATTGATGATGATGATCATGATATGTTACACAAGTTCAATCATAAGATTATTGTGTCTGATGTTGTGTTGAAACATCGATGGAGTAACGTTAGTTCTTCGGATTTCATGTTCTTGAATACTGAAATGATCAATGACATGACGAACAATAGATTCAACTCATCATTAGAATCAAGAAATTACAACAATAATATTGTAAGTACATCAAATGTGTTGAGACAAAATGAGAAGAGAAGTATGTCTGAGATTTTGATATGTCCAAGATTTGATGATTTCAATACTAGGAATTGTAATAGAGACAATTCTATTACTTGTGTTGAGGAAAAAAGGATGAAACTTTGGCTTCCAATTGCAAGAAGAACAGTTCAATGGTTTGAAAATAGGGAAAAAAGGTATGCAAGACAATCATTCAATGTATAGTTTCTTGTCTTCCATAGGTATTTTTCTTATCTGATCTGATGTTCGGTATCTGCTTTCCGACTTGACTAATCTGAATTTGCAATGGGAAGTCTTGTTTTCGAGGTAAAGTGCAAAGATGACATTTTACTTCGATCAAGTCAGAGATTTTTAACTAAGGATGGATGAGTACGTACCATCTGATTCGTGATAGTAAAAGGCTTTTACTTACTTTCATTTGGTGGGATGAGGTTTGTCTTACATATGTAATGTTAAATCTAATTAAAAAAGAAGTAAACACTTTTGAGTTTATTTTTTCTTGCCTTTTTGAGATAGTGATAAAATATGTACGTACAGTCTATCCTATACAGATTTTATCTGAAAAATTATACTGAGTATGTTGTTATGTGATTTTTGTTCTTGTAGTGTTATTTCTTAGCCAAAAGTACATTTAATTATTTTTCTGTTTTACTTGTTTTGATATTTTATTATTTAACTTTTTTCTAATTGTGTGATTAGGTCTAACAACTCCTTAAAATACACAATTTATGAAATGCCACCTCTTGTCCATTTCAATGACACACATCTTTTTATATTTTTGTAATTTTCTGGTTATCACAAGGAATATGTGATTAGCAAAATGCCAATTCTTGGATTTGGCAATTTTCTGTGTCTTTATTAGGGGTTTCTTTGATACTCCGGGCAATATAATAAAGAGTGACTAAGTCAAAAAATTTAATAAAAAATTAAAATATCAAGAAGCTAATGCCATTCAATATCTACTATTTAAGATATAATTTTTCGTGAAAGAGAATTTGGATGAATCTCGTTTTCCTTCCAGCATGATTTGGAGAGCACTGAATTAGAATAAGAGGTTTATCATCACATCATTATAGGCAGGGGAGCTTGTTCGATTTGCAAATTGGTCCGACTCGTAATTTACTTTTGATCTGTGTTCGATAGCCTGACAATAATGATATTAATTGTGATTATATCATAATAGCTTATGTGAATTAACCAAGAGCCCTTTTGCATCATATCTAAGAATTCCTCGATTCGAGTCCAAAAAATAATGTCACTCGAGGGCGGTTTTGCCCCGAAATTCAAGTAAGAGTAGTTTTAAACTATGAAATATTGTTGTTGCTTGTACTCTTCATTATACACTCATATTTTAATTTAAGCCGACTTATCCTTATTTAATAGTATTATTTAATCAACAATAAGAATAAATAATACCACTACATTGTATAGTACTACTTTCTGTTTTCCTTGTATTTTCTTAGTTGCTATTTTTTTTATATAGGCTCGTAGGTACAATGTCATGATGATTGACTATGTTGAACTAAAATCACAAAAAGAAAAGTGTATATATATATAT